>NC_139712.1:12844680-12997180 GCF_964188405.1 Protomyctophum parallelum | reverse complement strand
CTGGACACACACTGGGTCTGATTAACCCATTCTGACCTGAGATCAGATTCATACGAGGTTTCCACCGGACACACACTGGTCCGATGAACCCATTCTGACCTGAGATCAGATTCATACGAGGTTTCCACTGGACACATACTGGGTCTGATCAACCCATTCTGACCTGAGATCAGATTCATACGAGGTTTCCACTGGACACACACTGGTCTGATGAACCCATTCTGACCTGAGATCAGATTCATACGAGGTTTCCACTGGACACACACTGGTCTGATTAACCCATTCTGACCTGAGATCAGATTCATACAAGGTTTCCACTGGACACACACTGGAGTCAGTGAGGGCATTATGTCGACCCCGCCAGCTCACCTCCCCCCCCCCCCCCCCCCCCTCCTGGTGCTGCGGCCATCTTGGAAACTAAAAAAACAATATAAACGTTGGAAGAGGGGGGGGGGGGGGGGTGGGGCCGAGAGAGACCCTTATTCAATTAATTAATTAACAATTAAATCGTTACAATAAATCGTTAAAGGTATATTCAGTGATTTCACTCAAAAAACCTTCGTTTTTGGCTGGGACCTAAGCCTTTCATCCAATCAGCCAAAAACGAAACCTAAGGTTTTTTGACCCCCAGGGGTTAACTGGTGACAGGGAGGAACTCCTTATATGGTCAGCACACTCTATAGTAGAGAAGATTATCACAACAAAACAAAACAATAAGTGATATTTGAATTTAGTGAAATCACTGAATATACCTTTAATCACAATTATTTGTGTGACAATTTAATTATTGGTGAAGTTTAAATGTCTCGTTGGTGCCCCCTACAGGTCTGCCTCTGGACTGTATGGCGGGGGCGTGGCAGCGTCTGGCTCCTCCTCCTATCGGGGCGTGTCAACGTCCGGCCCCTCCCCCTCCGGGCCCTATGGGGGCGTGTCCGGCTCTCTGGGCCACCTCCTCCTCTCCGGCTCTCTGCCGCCGCCGCCCCCACTCCTTGCCCCCTTCAACTCCTCCAAGCTCCGCCCCCAACCAGCCTCCTCCTCCTCCTCTTCTTCTTCTTCTACTACTTCTTCTGCGTCCGCGTTGCTGTCGTCCTTGAGCTCGGATGGACGCGCGGCGGTGGCGCGGCGGCCTCCTTCTTCTTCGTTGGTGGACGGCGGCGGCCCCTCCCCCCCGCAGGCCCCCCCGCTCCTCCCCGCACCCCCCGCCCCGCTCCCGGAGCGCCCCGCCTACCTGGAGAGGTAGGAACGCCTTCTAACGCTAACTTCAGGCTAACGCTAACTTCAGGCTAACCCTAACTTCAGCCTAACGCTAACTTCAGGCTAAGGCTAACTTCAGGCTAACGCTAACTTCAGGCAAACGCTAACTTCAGGCTAACGCTAACTTCAGGGTACCCCAATAGGCGGCCCGCGGGCAGTTCATGATCAGCCTGTGAGATTTAGACTCGCTTGAAATCCGAAGGTCCTTAGTTTTCAATAAAGAGGTGTTTTAATTAGGGCCGGGACTTTAACGCATTTAATATTGTTTTCACGGCGGAACGTTTCTCACTTGGCGCATTTCTCGGGTTGAACATCGATATGCGATTAAAATGCGATTAATCAAGATTCATTAATTACAAAGCTAATTAATTTATTAGAAAAAAAGTCCCAGCTCTAGTTTTAATACATTCTGTCTCAGAATCTTTGCGTTTTTTCCTGAAACAGCGCCCCCCTTTGGCTTAAACTTCAGCAGACGTTTAAGCCAAAGGGGGGCGCTGTTTCACAGTTGAATACACATTTATCGATTGACCAAGTGTAACATGAATCTGACATAGACAGACAGACAGACAGACAGACAGACAGACGGTGTTATAATGGCGTCTCTCTGTGGTCATGTGATCAGGTACGGAGCAGCCAACATGGCCGCCGTCAAGCCCATGGTCCAGCAGCCTCCTGGGGGCGGAGCGAAACCAAACTCCTCCCACAACAACAACAACAGTGGGAGAACGGCCGCGCTGAGCGCGGCGCAGGAGAGCCAGGTCACACAGGTCAGAGGTCACACGGGTCAGAGGTCACACGGGTCAGAGGTCACACGGGTCAGAGGTCACACAGGTCAGAGGTCACACAGGTCTGCATTCATGCGAGCGGCGGAGGTCGAGAGTAACAAAGCTCTAAATGCAACGCATTAGAGCTATGGACCAGTAGCATTAGAGCTATGGACCAGAGCATTAGAGCTATGGACCAGAGCATTAGAGCTAAGGACCAGAGCATTAGAGCTATGGATCAGAGCATTAGAGCTATGGACCAGAGCATTAGAGCTATGGACCAGAGCATTAGAGCTATGGACCAGAGCATTAGAGCTATGGACCAGTAGCATTAGAGCTATGGACCAGTAGCATTAGAGCTATGGACCAGTAGCATTAGAGCTATGGACCAGAGCATTAGAGCTATGGACCAGAGCAATAGAGCTATGGATCAGAGCATTAGAGCTATGGACCAGTAGCATTGGAGCTATGGACCAGAGCATTAGAGCTATGGACCAGTAGCATTAGAGCTATGGACCAGAGCATTAGAGCTATGGATCAGAGCATTAGAGCTATGGACCAGAGCATTAGAGCTATGGACCAGAGCATTAGAGCTATGGATCAGAGCATTAGAGCTATGGATCAGAGCATTAGAGCTATGGACCAGTAGCATTAGAGCTATGGACCAGAGCATTAGAGCTATGGACCAGAGCATTAGAGCTATGGACCAGAGCATTAGAGCTATGGACCAGAGCATTAGAGCTATGGACCAGTAGCATTAGAGCTATGGACCAGTAGCATTAGAGCTATGGACCAGTAGCATTAGAGCTATGGACCAGTAGCATTAGAGCTATGGACCAGTAGCATTAGAGCTATGGACCAGTAGCATTAGAGCTATGGACCAGAGCATTAGAGCTATGGACCAGAGCAATAGAGCTATGGATCAGAGCATTAGAGCTATGGACCAGTAGCATTAGAGCTATGGACCAGAGCATTAGAGCTATGGACCAGAGCATTAGAGCTATGGACCAGAGCATTAGAGCTATGGATCAGAGCATTAGAGCTATGGATCAGAGCATTAAAGCTATGGGTCAGAGCATTAGAGCTATGGATCAGACAGAGCATTAGAGCTATGGACCAGAGCATTAGAGCTATGGATCAGACAGAGCATTAGAGCTATGGATCAGAGCATTAGAGCTATGGACCAGACAGAGCATTAGAGCTATGGACCAGTAGCATTAGAGCTATGGACCAGAGCATTAGAGCTATGGACCAGAGCATTAGAGCTATGGACCAGTAGCATTAGAGCTATGGACCAGAGCATTAGAGCTATGGATCAGACAGAGCATTAGAGCTATGGACCAGAGCATTAGAGCTATGGACCAGACAGAGCATTAGAGCTATGGTTCAGACAGAGCATTAGAGCTATGGACCAGAGCTAGGGGCGGTCCATGGGGGTAACAGTGATCTGATTGGTTGACTGGTTGATTGACAGGTCCAGGGGGCGGTCCATGGTGGTAACAGACAGTGATCTGATTGGTTGACTGGTTGATTGACAGGTCCAGGGGGCGGTCCATGGTGGTAACAGACAGTGATCTGATTGGTTGACTGGTTGATTGACAGGTCCAGGGGGCGGTCCATGGTGGTAACAGACAGTGATCTGATTGGTTGACTGGTTGATTGACAGGTCCAGGGGGCGGTCCATGGCGTCACGGTGGAGGAGTGTCAGACGGCTCTGCAGAGCCACGACTGGACGGTGACTGACGCTGTCAATCACCTGAAGGTACACGCCCACACACGCCCACACACGCCCACACACGCCCACACACGCCCACACACACACACACGCACACACACACACACACGCACGCACACACACGCACACACACACGCACACACACACACACACACACACACACACACACACATGAAATAGTTTGAGCACCACTGACATAGAAACAAGGGGTTTTTCAGAAAACCGTCAGGATTCAGGTCTGAATGGGTTGATGCAGTACTGTGTTGGTCCACCAGGTGGAGCAGTTGTTCTCAGGTCTTAACCCATTCTGACCTGCGATCAGATTCATACGAGGTTTCCACTGGACACACACTGGTCTGATGAACCCATTCTGACCTGAGATCAGATTCATTCGAGGTTTCCACTGGACACACACTGGTCTGATTAACCCATTCTGACCTGAGATCAGATTAAAAAAATGTCAGTCGTTCTTCGATTTTTCAAAAAATAGCAGACCTACAAGCTCGTAGCGCGCCACTCGGTGGCGCGCTATGAGCTTGTAGATCTGCTATTTTTCAATAGCTAAAGCATAGCATGATGCTAACACCAAAACGGGTTCCCGTTCAGAATGGGTTAATGGGTTGATGCAGTACTGTGTTTTGTCCACCAGGGGGAGCAGCTGTTCTCAGGTCTGAATGGGTTAATGATGCAGTACTGTGTTGGTCCACCAGGTGGAGCAGTTGTAATGGGTTGATGCAGTACTGTGTTTTGTCCACCAGGTGGATCAGTTGTAATGGGTTAATGATGCAGTACTGTGTTTTGTCCACCAGGTGGAGCAGTTGTAATGGGTTAATGATGCAGTACTGTGTTTTGTCCACCAGGTGGAGCAGTTGTAATGGGTTGATGCAGTACTGTGTTTTGTCCACCAGGTGGAGCAGTTGTTCCGTCTTGGCCTGCGCTCCAGGGCAGAGTGTCAGGAGGTGTTGGAGCGATGCCATTGGACGCTGGAAACCGCCAGCACTCTGATGCTGCACACCTACGCACCGTACGTACACACACACACTCTGATGCTGCACACCTACGCACCGTACGTACACACACACTCTGATGCTGCACACCTACGCACCGTACGTACACACACACACACTCTGATGCTGCACACCTACGCACCGTACGTACACACACGCACACACACACACACACGCACACACGCACGCACACGCACACACACACACATGAACGCATGCACACACACACACACACTAGGCATGTGAATCTCGTCTCATCTCACGATTAGATACGCATCTCGATGCACTGCCAGCGATACGATACTTTAGCGATACATGGAATCTCCTGGCGATACGATGCGATACAATTCACCCTCTTCCCGATACGATACGATGCGATGCGATGCGATTCACCCCTCTACCGATACGATGTGATTTGATGGCGATTCATCACAATTGAAAGGATTTATATTAAAGCTCTAAACTCCTTCAGCGCCACCTGGTGGTCACCAGTTTAGGCTCTGAGTGCCAATTCTCCCATTATAAAGAAAGAAATAATTTGTAATTCTATTATGCATGTAATGTGCATGATGTCCTCACCTGTACCCCAGATTAGAGGAACATGTAATGTGCATGTCATCACCTGTACACCAGATTAAAAAAAGGAGGACGTCTTGTCGTCCGTGGCACTTATTTCACCAAAACATGTAAAAATGCATTACATTTAAATTCAAAGCAATTTATTGTTTTACTGTAGGTTAGTATTATAGCTCTGCATCTCAAACAACCCAACTTATAGAATTCTGTAAGTAAACAAAGGGTCTGCTCTCTGCTGGTTATTGTGGAATTGTTAGATTACTAATAATCATAGGATATAGCATAATTATTATATCTCAAAGGTCAATTTGAGGTTTTGAGTATAGAGGGTTCAAGAGATTAAAATTTAATAGCCTATCGTTCATCAATTAATGTTACCAACATATAAATAGAAAAGAAACAAATAAACAAAACAATAATTTCAGGTCACACTCGTAGTGCTGTCAAGCAATTCTATGTCTAGTTTAATCTGCAACACAGTTTTATAATATAATTGCCTATGTATAGTGGGGGTCCCTGCTTGATCTCTCTCACTCTAAGGTAAGTGGTCCTTGGCTTGACCTGAAAAACATTGAAGACCCTGGCCTGCATGTATTATTAACGTTTTAAATACATAGCAGATGTACAAGCTCACAACGCGTCTCATCCACGCCCCGCTGTGAGCTTGTGGATCTGTAATTTTAAGCGTGCGACACCGTCTTGCTGCAGAATATAAATAAGGCTTCTATCCCAGAGAACAGCAGGGGAAAGCTGGACAGTGGACAGTTGTGAAACGGTTGTAAACGACTTTAAACGCAAGCAGTACACCCAGCTGTGGCGTTGTTGTTGTTGTTGTTGTACACGTGTGTGCAGACTGCAGAAGCTTTCTTTAATTACAAATTGATGATCGCGACGCAGATTCACGTCGGAGAATCAGCGAGAACAGCTGTGGAGTGTGGATCATTACCAGCACGCAGCGCTACAGTGAAAAGTCAACTGATCGACGGACAGCTATTTTATAAAGATAAAGGTGGTGCTTCTCTTGTTTAATGCGTGGCGCTCACTTCTGTTAGTCGCGGGTGCTCTTCATAGTCTGTTTGTTGTCTCACAGTCTCAACGTGTCTACTCTGCACCGTCGTACGGTAGCTTCTGTTCACTGACTGTGTGTGCGCTGTGAGAGACCTTTTCTTTCTTCCTTTTCTGATGGTACGTTCAATGCACCTCAGAAACACAGTTTAGGGTGAAATACAACCGGTAAAATCCGGTGCAACCATGGATTTTACCGATGCAAGCACTCCGCGAACGATGCATCGAGATTTCACCCGTCAATTGTATCCGATACACAGTGAATGAACCGATGCACTCGCATCGCGCACGTCTGTATCGATGTATCGATACGTATCGATTATTTTCCACATGCCTAACACACACACACACGCGAACGCACACACACACACACACACACACACACACACACACACACACACACACACACACACACACACATACATACATACACACGAACGCATGCACACACACACCCCTCCCACTCCCCCCAACCAAACCCTGAAAAGAACCAGGCTTTGTCTAAAGGAGCAAAATGAATCGATTTATTTTCAAAAATGTTAGATTTGTATTATTATTATTATTATTATTATTATTATTATTATTATTATTATTATTATTATTATTATTATTATTATTATTATCGTGAGAACGATGGCTTCCATTTTATTATCGTGAGAACGATGGTTTCCATTTTCACATTGCAACTTTTCAGGAATATAAAAAAGCCTGCAGTTTCTATTAGCTTGGATTCCCCATCGATGATGTCACTGGTGGACGGGTTTCTGAACTGCCCACAGCCCTCCTATGAGACACAGACTGGTTTCTGAACTGCCCACAGCCCTCCTATGAGACAGACTGGTTTCTGAACTGCCCACAGCCCTCCTATGAGACACAGACTGGTTTCTGAACCGCCCACAGCCCTCCTATGAGACACAGACTGGTTTCTGAACCGCCCACAGCCCTCCTATGAGACACAGACTAGACTGGTTTCCGAACCGCCCACAGCCCTCCTATGAGACACAGACTGGTTTCCGAACCGCCCACAGCCCTCCTATGAGACACAGACTGGTTTCCGAACTGCCCACAGCCCACCTATGAGACACAGACTGGTTTCTGAACTGCCCACAGCCCTCCTATGAGACACAGACTGGTTTCTGAACTGCCCACAGCCCTCCTATGAGACACAGACTGGTTTCTGAACCACCCACAGCCCTCCTATGAGACACAGACTGGTTTCTGAACCACCCACAGCCCTCCTATGAGACACAGACTGGTTTCTGAACCGCCCACAGCCCTCCTATGAGACACAGACTGGTTTCTGAACCGCCCACAGCCCTCCTATGAGACACAGACTGGTTTCTGAACCGCCCACAGCCCTCCTATGAGACACAGACTGGTTTCTGAACAGCCCACAGCCCTCCTATGAGACACAGACTGGTTTCTGAACCGCCCACAGCCCTCCTATGAGACACAGACTGGTTTCTGAACCGCCCACAGCCCTCCTATGAGACACAGACTGAGTAGAAAAATTGGTGGCATTTTATCGTGAACATTAGTGAGGACCAATTATATGAAGGTAGGTTGAAAAGTGGTGAAGTTGTCCTTTAAGTACTGTCTCCTCCTCTCTTCCAGGAAGTGACCAATCGGTGGTGGCCTTGGGGTCGCGACCTCAGCTACCGACCATCAGTTACCGTGATGTGGGCGGAGTTACCGTGATGTGGGAGGAGTTACCGTGATGTGGGCGGAGTTACCGTGATGTGGGAAGAGTTACCGTTATGCTTAACATGCTGTGAATACAAGACTTATATCTCACTCTGTACCTGTGCTTCTCAACGTGTGGTGCAGGGACCCCTCAGGGGTCGTTGAGGGGGTTCCAGGGACCCCCAGGGGTCGTTGAGGGGGTTCCAGGGACCCCCAGGGGTCCTTGAGGGACCCCCAGGGGTCCTTGAGGGGGTTCCAGGGACCCCCAGGGGTCCTTGAGGGGGTTCCAGGGGGTCCACAGCTAAATGATGGTAGCTAAGTGACCAAATTAATCCATGTATATACCTACCTGCTATTTTACAAATGTGATTATTATTATTATTTATTTTATTATTATTATTTATTTTTATTTTTATTTTTTTTTGTGGGGGGGGGCAGTTGAAATATGATAATGTTTTTGGGGGGTCCTGTGCAGTTCAAATGTGATTTTGTGAGTACCACTCTGATCAAAGCACGCTAATGCTAACTGATCTACGCACGCTAATGCTAACTGATCTACACACGCTAATGCTAACTGATGTAAGCGTGCCGATGCTAACTGATTTAAGCATGCCGATGCTAACTGACGTAAGCACGCTAATGCTAACTGATGTAAGCACGCTAATGCTAACTGACGTAAGCACGCTAATGCTAACTGATGTAAGCACGCTAATGTTAACGCTAACATGCTAATGCTTTGCTCAGTATTTTCTGATGGAACATCTGCTGAAACTCATAATAAAATATTACCCTTGATGGGGGCGTGGCTTTACCTTGATGGGGGTGTGTGTGTGCGTGTGCGTGTCGCGTTCATTCCGTGAGTGGGCTCATTATAATATTAAGTGCCGACCCAGCTTATATTTGTAATGTTTGTGTTGTTTATGTTGTTTGTTTGTTTGGTGCTATTAAGGAAGTTCACTGCCTATACAGTAAACACTCCGTGTTATATGAGAACCGAAATACTCTTATCAACCAATTAGTATCTCAGATGTAGATATTAAAGGGATTGTGACATAAAAAAAAAGGTTTTGGAATTGTTCTTATTTTTTTTAGGTTTTCTAATCTGAATTGCACCCAAAAAACATGAACTTTCAGTAGATTTTCTGTGATCTGGGGTTTTCTGGCTCAAACAGGTGCTCTGATTTGCCGGCAGCAAGTGATGTAAGATCCTGCAAATCCCATATATGTCAATGGGATTTGCCAGCAGATGTCACTGTTTTCACTGTTTTGCCTGTTTTCATTGTAGCTCAAAAGGCTTCCAAACCCCAAAGAAAACTTCAGACCACAGAAAACCCACTGAATGTTCAAAGTTCAGGTTTCTTGGGTGTAATTGAGGTCATAAAACCTAAAACAAAAAACAAAAACAAAAATAAATGAAAATGAATGTCATAAAACCTTTAATACAGTTAATTGGGGGGTAAAATGTGTTGTGCTATTGTTGCGTATACTATGGAGACATGGTGAAGGAGGAAGGAAGGATCAGGTGACAGAGGTGTGCTTTCACAGGACATGATGCACAATGTACGTAACCTGACTCTGCCAGATGGGGGCGGTATTGAGTACGATGTGGGTTCTAGTTCATCTGAAGCAACGTAATGAACAGGAGACGTGGCGTTTGCGTAAGTGTGTTTATAATGTGTTTTAAGTACAGTTAAATGCTCTAAATATACAGTCATAATAACACGCTTATGGAGTCGCTAGATCTGTCAATTAATAGTAGCTATATGAAACGGCAAAGTTTAGTTATATCCGTATACAGTGCGCGTTTGTGTGCAGACTTTGTTGCTGATTTATTGCTTTGTCTCACGCACGCACACACACACGCACTCACACGCACTCACACACACACACACACACACACACAACACACTCACACACACACACACACACACACACACACACACACACACAGACACACACATTGCTTCATCATCAGAGTGACAATGTTACTGTTTGTTATTGGGGGGGAGTTGTATACATTATGTAACAATGTTACGGTTTGCTATGGGGGGTGTGCTGCCTTTGGAATGGCAGTTTGGTACATGTTTAATAATTCTGTCATTTAATTAAGTTACATTAAAAGGTGAAGTGTATTGTAACAGGTTTTACTGCCCTCCAGTGGTGGAAGTAGAAAGTGAAACGAAACTCAGTAGGGCCAGCATTTCCCAATAAAACGAAACTCAGTTGAGTCAGCATTTCCCCACAGAACAGTGAGCTGTGCACATGGTCTGCTGAGAATTCTTCTTATATGCCTTTGCCTTAGACATTATTTGTCTGTAAGTACATTTTAGTTGTAGTTAATCAATGGGATGTTTATATTTCATGATGAATGATCTTTGCAACTTTCCTATTAGCTTAACAACATTTAGCTTACTGCAGCAGTGGCTGCAGTGCTTTCTGTGTTTCAACTTTGTGTTCCTACTAGTTCAATGCAAATAGCCTACAAGGCTTACTATTACTCACACACATTTACCTGTGTGGTAATTCCTTTGTTGTTTATTTACAGTACATGTGTGCTAATTCATTTTTATGTTTATTTCTGTACTGTTTCAGTTTTACAAAATTACCTGTGGAGACTTCAGTAAATTCAAGAAAAGTCAAGCCTTGTATCTTTATTGGAGGATTTCAGAAAGTGTTAACTAGCTGTCTAGCTGCACATAGGCACGTGTTGCAAGGGCAGCTTAGGGGGGGAGTTGTATACATTATGTAACAATGTTACGGTTTGCTATGGGGGGGGGGGGGTTGTATACATTATGTAACAATGTTACGGTTTGCTATGGGGGGGGGGGGGGGGGGAGTTGTATACATTATGTAACAATATTACTGTTTGTTATGGGGGGGGGTTGTATACATTATGTAACAATGTTACTGTTTGTTATGGGGGGGGGAGTTGTATACATTATGTAACAATGTTACTGTTTGTTATGGGGGGGGAGTTGTATACATTATGTAACAATGTTACTGTTTGTTATGGGGGGGGGAGTTGTATACATTATGTAACAATGTTACTGTTTGTTATGGGGGGGGGGGGGGGTTGTATACATTATGTAACAATGTTACTGTTTGTTATGGGGGGGGGGTTGTATACATTATGTAACAATGTTACTGTTTGTTATGGGGGGGGGGGAGTTGTATACATTATGTAACAATGTTACTGTTTGCTATGGGGGGGGGGATGGGGGAGGGGGAGGTGAGTTTTCACCTTGTGAAATGAGATGTTTTTAAAGAGTATGAAATAGTGTAAACAGTAGATCTACAAGCTCACATAGATCTACAAGCTCACATAGCGTCGAACGATATTGTCTTCCTTGTATTTGACAGTATGAGGTCGGTTCGTTGCTCTCCCCAGGTTGTATTTGACAGTATGAGGTCGGTTCGTTGCTCTCCTCAGGTTGTATTTGACAGTATGAGGTCGGTTCGTTGCTCTCCTCAGGTTGTATTTGACAGTATGGGGTCGGTTCGTTGCTCTCCTCAGGTTGTATTTGACAGTATGGGGTCGGTTCGTTGCTCTCCTCAGGTTGTATTTGACAGTATGAGGTCGGTTCGTTGCTCTCCTCAGGTTGTATTTGACAGTATGAGGTCGGTTCGTTGCTCTCCCCAGGTTGTATTTGACAGTATGAGGTCGGTCCGTTGCTCTCCCCAGGTTGGCAGAGGAAGTGGAGCGCCCAGGATTTCATATTTCAGTATATTTTCCAGGGAAACAGAAAGGTCCTTGGTTGGAGTCCCGGCATTGGCCCATGTGTCCCTGAGCAAGGCACTTCACCACCACATCCCATTTTAATGAAGGTGAGCCGAGACGTAACAAACATCATGGAATGTGATTTATATTCTTTCTTTATTAGAAACATGATTTGTGTTGCTATGACATCATAATGTTGCTCTGACATCATAATGTTGCTATGACATCATAGTAGAGAATGTCAGAATGTGTATAGGGTTAAAGTTTAGCCTGAGAAGCGTTCCTTATCGGGTTAATGAGCCGGTCAGGAGATGATGGAAACTTACTGTGTAATAAAGATGATAATAAAACATGCTGAAAGCAGTGATAACAGGCACTTTGAACTGTCTGTCAGTCAGTCAGTCAGTCAGTCAGTCAGTCAGTCAGTCACGGGCGGGCGGGCGGGCTGGCTGGCTGGCTGGCTGGCGGGCTGGCTGGCTGGCTGGCTGGCTGGCTGGCTGGCTGGCTGGCTGGCTGGCTGGCTGGCTGGCTGGCTTCATGTCACACAAGGCCTGCTCATACAGCTCTTCAATAGCAACCTGAAATGATCTATTATAATTCACAACAATATTTAAAACTATGGACAATCTCTAAAGTTGACTCCATTACCAAAAAACTTTAATGACATTATTTAACATTATTTAATTAACGTTATGTATGACGTCATTCTTCAGGTCATTAATACTGTTATTAATACAGTAATGGTGACATACCCCCCCCCCCATGTGTGTACATAGTTATTCATTACTATATCCATGAATTGACCCTTGATACGTATACTTTTGTGTGTGTGTGTGTGTGTGTGTGTGTGTGTGTGTGTGTGTGTGTGTGTGTGTGTGTGTGTGTGTGTGTGTGTGTGTGTGTGTGTGTGTGTGTGTGTGTGTGTGCACGCGCACAAGACTTTGTTCCTGATTTATTGCTTTGTTTGTCTCTCTCTCTCTCTCTCTCACACACACACTGACACACACACACACACACACACACACACACACACACACACACACAGGTGTGTCAGGTTGCTTTATCATCAGAGTGACAGATTGTTCCGGCTCCATTTTGACTCGACGCTGAAAACAGAAGAACTTCATGTCTGGTGAGAGTTTTACACATTTAGCCTATGGATAAAATGTTGCTGTTATTATGTATGTTGTCATTGTTGTGTACTGTTTGTTATAAGGGGGGGGGTTCACCTTGTGAAATTAGTTTTTTTAATGTTATTTTAATAATTTGAAACAGTGAAAACAGCCATCTACTTCGGTTATTATCTTGGCGTTGATCTACAAGCTCACAACGTGTCACACTGTACCTACTGTTTACAATTCTGACTAAAGTATTCAATCAATCAACGGCACACATCGTGCAACATGTGTGTTTGTAGATCGGTTGTTTTCACACTGTTTGACGTAGGGTTTAAGTACTAGGCTGTATTAAGTTTGTCTCTAAAACGTAACAGAGTCAAAAGTACAATATTTATATATTTAAATGTAGTACTTAGTATTTACTCTATATCATTATATTACATAAAGTATCCTTAATGTTGAACAACTGTAACTGTACTTATCATATTTCAATGTATTTTCCAGAGAAACATAACTCACACCTCGTCTGTCTGCCTGCCTGCCTGCCTGCCTGCCTGCCTGCCTGCCTGCCTGTCTGCCTGCCTGCCTGCCTGCCTGCCTGTCTGTCTGCCTGCCTGCCTGCCTGCCTGTCTGCTTGCCCGCCTGTCTGTCTGCCTGCCTGTCTGCCTGCCTGCCTGTCAGGTCCTTTTATGGTCAGTTCCTGTTTCCTGTCCTGTGAGAGCGGTGAAGACACTCCTTTTATGGTGAGTGACGTGGAACCGCAACAACTCAGGTAAAACATCATGTTCTTGGAATGCAGAATATGGATTTATATTTATATTCAACCACTTCTACTTCTCCAAGACTTGTTGCAATGTTTACACCTGTGTGAGACTCCTCCATTATCTTGGTCTCTAGCACGTCATTTTTCATTTCCCAGCCGCTGCTTATCATGTGACCTCTCACCGTCATATATCCTTCCATTTTTATACTGGACCATATATCCGTTGTGAAACTAACTGCAGCGCACTCATCAATTTCACTAGGAACTGGATTCTTTATGACTTTGTGTTTTACAGTAAGTTCACTTGAGACATACTCTCTCTTTGGCAAAGTATAGCCTGGCACCACTATTTACAATTTACAATTTAGGCATTTAGCAGACGCTCTTAATCCAGAGCAATTTACAATAATCAAGAACAAAAGCATGGGAAATACATCACAAAAGCATTTATCATAAAACATGCGTAAGCTAAGAAAGTAACAGTGGAATATCTATATTATGAGACTATACATATAAACTATATATATACTACTATGCTTTATGCTATATATATGTACTATGGCGTGCTATGACTATATACAATGCAATTATAGTGCCGTCTACATAACATGCTATAAGTCTGTATCAGATGCTATCTAAGGGGGTAGGGTAAGTGCTATGGGCCATGATGGAGTCTGAAAAGGTGGGTTTTTAGACTATGGCGGAAGATTCGGAGTGATGCTGCAGTTCTGACTGCAATGGGAAGTGCATTCCACAGTTTTGGAGCCAGAAGGGAGAAGAGTTTGGGACGTGTGGAGCGTTGTCCCGGCGTTTTTAGTGAGGGTACTTCCAGCTTCCCTGCGTTGGCTGATCTGAGTGCGCGGGAGGGTTTGTAGGGTTCAATCATACTTGCAAGATATGGGGGAGCCATACCTTTGGTTGCCTTGAATGCCAGCATCAGAGTTTTGTATTCTGTGCGGGCAGCGACCGGGAGCCAGTGGAGGACTATTTTCATGAAACGTTTAAACCCTTTTCCTTCTATAATGTTTATTGGTCTCATGTCCATGGCAATCATTGAGACAAGTCCAGCGGTTAAGGCACCCTTCCTGTGATCCGTAAGCCTCCTCACTGTTGACTCCAATGTGGTTTGAGTCGTGCTGGAACCGGCAGATGAACCATCCAGATTGATCTCATGTTTATAACCTTTAGATTAGAAACATAATTAGCCCATTAGCCATGGTCTAATGACTAATTATGTTCCGCCTCCGAGGCACGTTTCGTTTATTATGATACTCACATGTTCCAAGTGATTCTTCAAACTCGTCGTGGAATTGTGATATGCCATTTTCTTGTCTCGTTTTTGGCACACCACTTTTTCTCGGTCATCTTGGCATATTTTAAAATGCAACCACACTTTTTACTTATTTTTCCTGGACTTGTCTCCTGTTTCTACAGGACTAGACCATGAAGATGTTAACGTGCTCTGTTTCTACAGGACTAGACCATGGAGACGTTAACATCCTCTGTTTATACAGGACTAGACCATGAAGATGTTAACATCCTCTGTTTCTACAGGACTAGACCATGAAGATGTTAACATCCTCTGTTTCTACAGGACTAGACCATGAAGATGTTAACATCCTCTGTTTCTACAGGACTAGACCATGAAGATGTTAACATCCTCTGTTTCTACACGACTAGACCATGAAGATGTTAACATCCTCTGTTTCTACAGGACTAGACCATGAAGATGTTAACATCTTCTGTTTCTACAGGACTAGACCATGGAGATGTTAACATCCTCTGTTTCTACAGGACTAGACCATGGAGACGTTAACATCCTCTGTTTCTACAGGACTAGACCATAGAGATGTTAACATCCTCTGTTTCTACAGGACTAGACCATGAAGATGTTAACATCCTCTGTTTCTACAGGACTAGACCATGAAGATGTTAACATCCTCTGTTTCTACAGGACTAGACCATGGAGATGTTAACATCCTCTGTTTCTACAGGACTAGACCATGGGGACACCTAATGCGGTCCACATGTTGGAGATTCTGCAGGATCTGCGAAACGAGGAGTACAAAGACTTCCAGTGGCATCTCCAACACCTGGAAGTTGTCCAGCCGATCCCAACGTACCTTCTGGAGAACGCTAGCAGGACGCAGACTGTGGATCTGATCGTGCAGAAATACACCAGTAATGCAGATCAGATCCTGAAGAATGTTCTGGAGAAGATCACCAGGAATGATCTAGTCAGTAGATTATCATCGAACCAGTGTTTGGAAACCTCTGATCTAGTGGATCCAAACACACCCAAAGGTAGATGAAGAGACAAGTTAACACAACTCACAAACACAGTGTGTGTATATATATATATATATATATATATATATATATGCCTTGGATAAAGACGCTATATAAATGCACCATTTACCATTTACATGGCTATTAAATAACAAACACATTAAATTAGTCATATTTCACAAACGCTGAGTCTGCATGAGGCCTTTGTTAGTTATACTTAATTAGTTCTGTTGAAGATCTGAAGTATTGGAAAAGTCAGGTATCTGTGACATCACTCTGATGCAACACTCCTTGTCTCATTGACTTCCATTATGGCATTGATTGATTAAGATTTAGTAAAACAAGTGAAGTCGTAACATGTTATTTATCATGTAAACAAATCATGCCGTTCTATTCATTTCCCTGTTATTTCCTGTTATGTTAACAATAATGTGCCTATCTGCTAATTTCTCTCAATATCTAAATGAATTGCTTTGTTCCTTTCAGCTGTCCTGGTGAAAACACAAACAGGTGACCATCCTATTACACACTACCAAGAGAAGCTCCAGACAAACGTTAGGGAACCATTTGCGTCTTTACCTTTAGGGGCAGTACCAACGGAGGACAGGGAGGAATTTGATGAATCTTACTCGCGTCTCACTGTCACACATATCGATAAAACAAAGATCAGCAGCGATCCTGTGGTCACTCAGATGGAGAGGAAGAAAGCAGGCCAGGATGTCCAACTCAGTAAAATCTACAAACACCCTTCTCGACCAAACAAACCCATAAGAACAGTGTTGTCCACTGGTGACGCTGGAGTCGGGAAAACCTTTCTCGCACTCAAGTTTCTCTCTGACTGGGCAAAGAAAAAATATCAAGATCCCCAAGATCCCCATCTCATCTTCTTGCTCCTATTCCGCCAGCTCAATTTGCTCAAGGGGCGAGAGTTTAGTTTGGCACAGCTTATCCACGAATGCATTTACGTAACCAAATGCATTCCAGAAGATGGTCTTGATTACATCTTCACTGAGATGCAGATGTCAGGAAACGCCAACTACGACCAGAGTCCTTTCAAAGTCATGTTTGTTCTGGAAGGTTACGATGAATGCCACTTGAAGCTGGACTTTGTATCTAAGCATGACTGCTCTAATGATTTGACCAAGGCTGTCCCTCTGGAAGTTCTACTGGTCAACCTCATCAAAGGGAACCTGCTTCGCTCTGCTCACCTCTGGATAACCACACGCCCTGCAGCAGCCAAACAGATCCCTGATGGCTTGGTTGATGTGATGACGGAGGTGAGAGGGTTCACTGATGACGCGATGGTGAAGTACATCCAGAAGAGATGCAGAAATGAGAAGCAGGCTGAGAGAATCATCTCACACATCAAAGCATCAAAGCAATTCCACATCATGTGTGAAACCCCGTTCTACTGTTCGATCATTGTCGATGTTCTGCAGTACATGTTGCAGACGGATGAGAGAGGAGAGCTCCCCAAGACCCTGGCTGGGATTTACAGCCACTTCCTGTTTGTTTTGATGAAGAGGAAGTGGTTAAGGCATGGTGGGAAACAAGAGGAACTCACAGAGGCTGATAAAGCTTTTCTCCAGAAGCTGGGACAGCTGGCGTTTGAACACCTGCAGAAAAGCAACATCATTTTCTACCAAGAAGACCTGGAGAGATGTCAAATTGACATCAGAGAGGGCCCAGTGGACTCAGGACTGTGCACGTCGATCTTCAAACCAGACAGTAAATTCAGCCAGGGTAAAACCGTCTACTGTTTTGTTCATCTGAGCATCCAGGAGTTTCTGGCTGCAGTCTACCTGTTTGACTGTTTCACACAGAAGAACAAGAGGCGAGGGTTCCCCTTCTTCACTCTGAAGAACTTGGCGGTCCTGAAGGCATTCCTGAACAATGATGAGTTCAACCACAAAAGCTCCCTGTCTGACTTCCTGAAGGCTGCTATGCACAAAGCTCTGCAGAGCGAAAAGGGCCACCTGGACCTCTTTGTCCGTTTCCTTCATGGTCTCTCACTGGAGGACAACCAGAGACGGTTAGGAGGTCTGCTGGTTCAGGCAGAGAACAGTCCAGTGGAGATCCAGAGAGCCATCAGCAACCTGAAGGAGATGGATCCCTGCAGTGGCTCTCCTGACAGATGTATCAACATCTTCCAATGCTTGATGGAGATGAAGGCCCTCTCAGTAAGTCAGGGGATCCAACAGTACCTGGAGTCAGGGAAGGAACTCTCTGACACGCAGTGTTCAGCTCTGGTCAGAATGATTCAGATGTCAGAGGAGGTTCTGGGGGTGTTGGACCTGCAGAAATGCAACACATCAAACAACAGGCGATTGAGACTGGTCCCAGCTGTGAGCAACTGCACAACAGCCAGGTTAGTAGTCATGTGATTACCAACATGTTAGAGCAGATTTACACATAGACTTAATTAATTAATTCATTCATTCATTCATTCATTCATTCATTCATTCATTCAAAATAAACACATCAAACACACGAGAAAGAGAGAGAGAGTCATTGTGAGAAATGACAACATTATTATATAGTTAAAATTACTGTGTGTGTGTGCTATTTACCAGTGTCCTCATTAGTTATTCTACAATGAAAACAGAATATATACCAAATGAGAAATGGACCGTACCATTAGTGAAGGGGTGTACAGAGGATGGTCTTTTAAACAATGAGCTCATTATGTTCACATGTTACTTAATACATTTAAATGTAAGTTCCACGATTTCCATCTATCTTCCACTTCTCTGTTCTCTATTCTTACTGACATCCTGCTAATGTCTGAAGAATAGATTGAAGATCTTGTAGGTTCCTTTCACACCTAACGTTTGCTTACAAGGTCTGGATCAAGGACCAAATGTTTACGTTGTTGCATTTTGCATTAGGTCTGCTTAGCGTTCACGGAGGACTTTGTTAAGCAAACCAAAATATTGAACAAATGTCATGCGGTCGTACAGGCTGTTCATCTGTTGACAGAACATTTCTTCACTTCACTGTCAGAGTGGAGCAACAGCAACGAGTTGTTATTTTCATTATTTAATGTTTGTATTCGATTCAAATGAAAACAGTGGAATGTTAGGAGAACATTTAAATTCAATATGCCTCTTATTTGCTTAGTCAGAAAAGTATCCACACACACACATTTCAGACAGCTCCACAGGGAACCTCTTTGACAGTGAACGTGGTCTGTTCTGTTTTGATCATCTCTGATTTTACATTTAATCTGTAATTACAGACTTGCTGGCTGTGACCT
The DNA here is from genome assembly GCF_964188405.1 of Protomyctophum parallelum. NCBI lineage: Eukaryota > Metazoa > Chordata > Actinopteri > Myctophiformes > Myctophidae > Protomyctophum > Protomyctophum parallelum. The sequence continues at coordinate 12,977,952 of NC_139712.1, read as the reverse complement.
CGAGAAGAAACACATTGAAGTTGTGGCTTCAGCTCTCAGCTCCAATCCGTCCCATTTGAGAGAACTGGACTTGAGTCGAAACGCCTTGAAGGATTCCGGAGTGGATCTCATCTGTGCTGCACTGAAGAGCCCAAACTGTTGTCTGGAGATTCTCAGGTCAGATTAATTTACTATTTTTATTTGGTTACGTTCTGTTATAGTAAGTGATTATAATGCAGTTATTATGGAGGTGGTACTTTATTTGAAGTGTGGATAAGGTTTGATATCATGGTAACTCACACTGTGTGTGTGTGTGTGTGTGTGTGTGTGTGTGTGTGTGTGTGTGTGTGTGTGTGTGTGTGTGTGTGTGTGTGTGTACTATTTACCAGTGTCCTCATTAGTTATTCTACAATGAAAACAGACTATACCAAATGAGAAATGGACCGTACCATTAGTGAGGGGGTGTACAGAGGATGGTCTTTTAAACAATGAGCTTGGTCATTACGTTTACACATTACTTAATATATTTAAATGCAAGTTCCACGATTTCCATCTATCTTCCACTTCTCTGTTCTCACTGACATCCTGCTAATGTCTGAAGAACTAGATTGAAGATATTTTAGGTGCCTTTCACACCTAACGTTTGCTTACAAGGTCTGGATCAAGGACCAAATGTTTAAATTGTTGCATTTTGCATTAGGTCTGTTTAGCGTTCACAGAGGACTTTGTTAAGCAAACCAAAATATTTAACAAATGTCATGCGGTCGTACAGGCTGTTCATCTGTTGACAGAACATTTCTTCACTTCACTGTCAGAGTGGAGCAACAGCAACGAGTTGTTATTTTCATTATTTAATGTTTGTATTCGATTCAAATGAAAACAGTGGAATGTTATGAGAACATTTAAATTCAATATGCCTCTTATTTGCTTAGTCAGAAAAGTATCCACACACACACATTTCAGACAGCTCCACAGGGAACCTTTTTGACAGTGAACGTGGTCTGTTCTGTTTTGATCATCTCTGATTTTACATTTAATCTGTAATTACAGACTTGTTGACTGTGACCTCAAGAAGGAACACATTGAAGTTGTGGCTTCAGCTCTCAGCTCCAATCCGTCCCATTTGAGAGAACTGGACTTGAGTGGAAACGTCTTGACGGATTCCGGAGTGGATCTCATCTGTGCTGCACTGAAGAGCCCAAACTGTTGTCTGGAGATTCTCAGGTCAGATTAATTCACCATTTTTATTTTTATTTGGTTACGTTCTGTTATAGTAAGTGATTATAATGCAGTTATTATGGAGGTGGTACTTTATTTGAAGTGTGCATAAGGTTTGATATCATGGTAACTCACACTGAGAGAAGGTTTTATGTGGAAAACTTATGCTGCATGAGCCAATGGAAATTGTATGGCAGGAATATGTATTTTATTCGTCTTAAAATCTCTCTCTCTCTCTCTCTCTCTCTATCTCTCTCTCTCTCTCTCTCTCTCTCTCTCTCTCTCTCTCTCTCTCTCTCTCTCTCTTCCCCCCCCCCCCACCCCCCCCCCCCCCCCCATCTGGTTGTATTCATTTAGTCTGAAGAACTGCTGGTTGTCGGAGAGAAGCTGTGAAGTTCTGGCCTCGGCTCTCGCCTCCAATCCTTCCCATTTGAGAGAATTAGACCTGACTTTGAACAACCTGCAGGACTCTGGAATTGAGCTTCTATGTGCCGGAGTGAAGAGTCCACATTGTCACCTGCAGACTCTGAGGTAAATTATCCTGTGTGGATCTGTACTGCAGACTCTGAGGTAAATAGAGTTTTATTCTTTGTGGATCTGTACTGCAGACTCTGAGGTAAATAGAGTTTTATTCTGTGTGGATCTGTGCTGCAGACTCTGAGGTAAATAGAGTTTTATTCTGTGTGGATCTGTACTGCAGACTGAGGTAAATAGAGTTTTATTCTGTGTGGATCTGTACTGCAGACTCAGAGGTAAATAGAGTTTTTCTCTGTACTGGAGCATCAACAGCAGTTTGTTAAAGTGTGGATATCTCTGCAGGTTGTCAGGCTGTGCGATCACAGAGAAAGGATGTTCTTCTCTGGCTTCAGCTGTAGCCCTCAACCCCTCCTCCCATCTGAAGCATGTGGACCTCAGCTGTAACCACCCAGGAGGAGATGCTGAGCAGACGCTGCTCTCTGCTGGACTGGAGACTGTCAAGTGAGTTGACTTGGACTGTGTCCATCCATCTTGGTTTTTCTAAGGCTGTCAAAGTTAACATGTTAATCGTGCGTCAACACAAATTAATTTTAACGGCTGTGATTTACGCAATGCACGGTGAAGTTTGAAAGAGAGTCTGAGACACATGCATGTTGCTGTTTTCTACTGGCCAAGTAGCCCCGCCTCTGAATCCACTCTGCTCCGACCAATCAGTCAGCAGAACTAAAGCTAAAGCAGTCAGTGCAACCAGCACTAAAGCAGTCGCAGTCGGTGCAACCAGCACTAAAGCAGTCGGTGCAACCAGCACTAAAGCAGTCGGTGCAACCAGCACTAAAGCAGTCAGTGTAAATGTCCCCCCCCCCCCCTGTTTAGCCGACGACAACGGAAATCTTAAAACGTTAACTCGCGATCCAAATCATTCCGTCTAATTCTAAGAAAAGATTATGTGTTAGACGGGCCCCCGCTGTCCAGTCGCTAGTCGCAATGTTTTGGCTACATTTAGCTGCTACAGCAACACCCGGTCCGTCGGTAAAAGTGCTCCGTGTTTAAAAATCACTGGGCACATTTTATTAATGGATTGAATAACCCTGGTAGAGTCATTTTATTAATGGATTAAATAACCCTGGTAGAGTCATTTTATTAATGGATTAAATAACCCTGGTAGAGTCACATTTTATTAATGGATTAAATAACCCTGGTAGAGTCACATTTTATTAATGGATTAAATAACCCTGGTAGAGTCATTTTATTAATGGATTAAATAACCCTGGTAGAGTCATTTTATTAATGGATTAAATAACCCTGGTAGAGTCACATTTTATTAATGGATTAAATAACCCTGGTAGAGTCATTTTATTAATGGATTAAATAACCCTGGTAGAGTCACATTTTTATTAATGGATTAAATAACCCTGGTAGAGTCATTTTATTAATGGATTAAATAACCCTGGTAGAGTCATTTTATTAATGGATTAAATAACCCTGGTAGAGTCACATTTTATCAATGGATTAAATAACCCTGGTAGAGTCATTTTATTAATGGATTAAATAACCCTGGTAGAGTCATTTTATTAATGGATTAAATAACTCTGGTAGAGTCTGGAGTAGAGAATGGATTAAATAACCCTGGTAGAGTCGTTGCGAATGGGCAGACCAAGTTGTGATTCTTGCATATTTAATTTGCTGTCTTCACACTGCGCTGTCATCGCAGCATGAACTTTATCAATGTGTTCAATATATAAATAATCCTGATAATCCTCCCTACTGTAGAGTGTGCTGACATGGAGTTCCTCCCTGTCCCCAGTTAAACCCTGGGGTCAAAAAACCTTAGGTTTCGTTTTTGGCTCGGTGGCCCAGCCTTCATCCAATCAGGATAGAGAGGGGCCTTCCGCCAATCATGATCGAGCGGGGTGGTCCTTGGTGTGCATGCTGTTGGCCAGTTGCATGTGTCCCCCCCCCCCCCCCCCCCTCCCACTGTAGAGCGTGCATGTGCACATCTTGTTACCGGGGCGGACCGGGGGGGTTTACAAAGCACCCAAATCACTGAATGCTCCTTTAAACAAAATGAAGAAAGTCTCCAGCACTTGGATCCCCGCACACAGTGACAGCCCTCCATGTTTACGCACAGACAGACAGACAGACAGACAGACAGACAGACAGACAGACAGACAGACAGACAGACAGACTGACTGACAGCTCTGTACACTGCAGTGTTTTTATGTGTTTCCTTAATGTGCTCATCTGACCATATTTTCGGTCTCCTCATTCGATCATGTCTATTCACGGTAACGGGACAACTCGCTGCGTAAAATATCCCTTCTCCGTCTCCAACTTTACTCCTCATTCATCCTCCACATTGTCTGCTTCATTTCCTTTATTTGATGTCATTCAATCACACCTGCACCAAATCAAAATCAAGTGCAATTGGAATTGTTATTGTTTTAATGTTCATTCATCTTATGCCATACTAAATGCGTACTAAATACTAAATGCATCCTAATACTAAATCCATCCATCCATCCATATTCAATCGCTTATCCGTAGTCGGGTTGCGGGGGCAACGGCTCCACCAGAGAGCTCCAGACTTCCCTCTCCAGAGCAACATTAGTGACTTCCTCCTGGGGGATTCCGAGACGTTCCAAGGCCAGTGATTCGATGTGTTTCCTCCAACTGCGCCTTGGTCTGCCCCGGGGTCTCCTCCCAGTGGGACGTGGTCCTTGGTCTGCCCCGGGGTCTCCTCCCAGTGGGACGTGATCCTTGGTCTGCCCCGGGGTCTCCTCCCAGTGGGACGTGGTCCTTGGTCTGCCCCGGGGTCTCCTCCCAGTGGGACGTGATCCTTGGTCTGCCCCGGGGTCTCCTCCCAGTGGGACGTGGTCCTTGGTCTGCCCCGGGGTCTCCTCCCAGTGGGACATGGTCCTTGGTCTGCCCCGGGGTCTCCTCCCAGTGGGACGTGCATCGAGGACCTCAATACAAAATACTGAAATGCAATAATAAATACTAAATGCAATACTAAATACTAAATGCAATACTAGATACTAAATGCATACTAAATACTAAATACATACTAAATACAAATAATAAATGCAATATTAAATGCATAAATACTAAATACAATAGCTTTACTGTATGCCAGTGGTTTTCATTTATTTATTTGGCATCTGAGCCACAGACCACCATTTGATGACATTTAGCCTCTCAGACCCATCTGAGCCACAGACCACCATTTGATGACATTTAGCCTCTCAGACCCATCTGAGCCACGGACCACCATTTGATGACATTTAACCTCTCAGACCCATCTGAGCCACGGACCACCATCTGATGACATTTAGCCTCTCAGACCCATTTGAGCCACGGACCACCATTTGATGACATTTACTGTAGCCTCTCAGATCTAAAACATAAAATATTTTGTTGTAGAGAAACAGGAAAACGTTGATCTAAATAACAATTATTCTACATTCTCTAATTGTGGAGACTTCTTTTAAATTAATTAATGCAGATGTTTAACAGTAATTTATCTCTTGAGAGCGTAAATCCACTGTGTTACCAACTGTCCATCATTTAGCTGGGGACCACCTGGAGCCCCCTTAACCCATTTAGGCCTTGTGTCGAAAATAATAAAATGTCTTCTAAATCATGACAGTTTTCTGAAAAACCTATATTTCTACAGTATATCAGTGGTTCGCTCTGAAATAATATATATTCAAAGATTTGCACCGCATTTTCACGACTTTTCAAAAATAGAAGATCTACAAGCACGTAGCGCGGTAGATCTGCTATTTTTCAATAGTTAAAGTATAACATAATGCCATTTAGGCCTGACGTTGAAAAGATAGCAGACCTACAAGCTCATAGCGCGCGGCGCGCTATAAGCTTGTAGATCTGCTATTTTTCAATAGCTAAAGTATAACATAATGCTTAACCCATTTAGGCCTGACGTCGGAAAAATACGTTCGCTTTGTAAAAATATATATTCAAAGATTTGTGCCATATTTTCACGATTTTTCAAAAATAGCAGACCTACAAGCTCGTAGCGCGCCACTCTGTGGTGCACTATAAGCTTGTAGATCTACTATTTTTCAATAGTTAAAGTATAACATAATGCTTAAGGACCACTGGTTGAGAACCACTACTTTATTCACTAAATGTTTAATGGTGAATGTGAGCTGAAGAGTCTTAATGAAGTGATGCATGTTCATACTCTCTGTATCATTCAATGGTAATAGAAATGTTTTATCATTTCTTCCTACAGTGTGAATCATGGAGGAGAGCACTGGATAGATCACTGGATTAATCCTCGACGCCTTTCAAGATGTGAGTTTCTGTCTGTCTGTCTGTCTGTCTGTCTGTCTGTCTGTCTGTCTGTCTGTCTGTCTGTCTGTCTGTCTGTCTGTCTGTCTGTCTGTCTGTCTGTCTGTCTGTCTGTCTGTCTGTCTGTCTGTCTGTCTGTCTGTCTGTCTGTCTGTCTGTCTGTCTGTCTGTCTGTCTGTCTGTCTGTCTGTCTGTCTGTCTGTCTGTCTGTCTGTCTGTCTGTCTGTCTGCCTGCCTGCCTGCCTGCCTGCCTAACTGCCTGCCTGCCTCTTCATGTGTGTGTGTACGTGCGTGTGCCTGTGCCTGTGCACATCTTCATGTGTCTGCGCGTGTGTGTGTGTGTGTGTACGTGCGTGTGCCTTTGCACATCTTCGTGTGTGTGTGTGTGAGCGCCTGTGCACATATTCGTGTGTGTGTAATTGTGTGTGCCTGTGCACATCTTCGTGTGTGTACGTGCATATGTTTGTGTGTGTGTGTATGTGTGTGTGTGTGTGCGCGCCTGTGCACATCTTCACGTGTGTGTGTGTGTGTGTGTGTGTGTACGTGCGTGTGCCTGTGCACATCTTTGTGTGAGTGCGTGTGCCCATGCACATCTTCGTGTGTGTGTGTGTACGTGCGTGTGCCCGTGCACATCTTTGTATGTGTGTGTGTGTGTACGGGCATGTACGTGCGTGCGCCCGTGCACATCTTCGTGTGTGTGTGTGTGTGTGTGTGTGTGTACGTGCATGTACGTGCGTGTGCCCGTGCACATCTCCGTGTGTGTGTTTACGTGCATGTACGTGCGTGTGCCTCTGCACATCTCCGTGTGTGTGTGTGTTTACGTGCATGTACGTGCATGTGCCTGTGCACATCTTCGTGTGTGTGTGTGTGTGTGTGTGTGTGCGTTTTAGTCAGTGAATAATGTATTTAATGTTTACTGTGTTGTTTTCTCATCAGATTCCCAGCGTCTCACACTGGACCCAAACACAGCACACTGTGACCTCACTCTGTCTGAGGACAACAGGAAGGTCACACTGGTGGAGGGACAGAGTCATCAGTATCCTGATCATCCTCAGAGGTTTGATGGACCGTGGCGTCAGGTTCTGAGTGCAGAGAGTGTGAGCGAACGCTGCTACTCTGAGGTAGAGTGCAGTGGATGGGTTCAGATAGCAGGGACTGACAGAAGAATCAGCAGGAAAGGAGGTGGTGCTTCCTGTGGGCTTGGAGGCAGTGTCATGTCCTGGAGTCTGGGGTGTTATGGTAAAAGTTACACTGTCAGCCACAATGGGAAGAGGACTGTCCTCCCTGTCTCCTCTGGATGCTCCAACGGGGTCTACAGAGTAGCACTGTATGTGGACCGTCCCGCTGGGACTCTGTCCTTCTATGACGTGTCCTCAGAGGACACTCTGACCCGCCTGCACACCTTCCAGACCACGTCCACTGAACCGCTATGTGTTGGGTTCTGGTTGACGTGGTCTGGCTCCTCAGTGTTTCTGTGTGAGCACAGATAGAGTCTCTATGCGACGGTCACATCAGGTCGCCATGGTTACTCCACATGTGACATCATCATCATGATGATGATGACGAGAGACAGACAGATAAGACCAGATACGTTTTTGATACAATGTTCATTATTATTCAAAGAATCACACCTGTGTGAAGTGAGCGGCGCTCTTGACTGTCATCATGCATCATAATGATGACAACGTCAGCCAATCAAATCATTGCATTCCGTGGTACACACAAACACACACACAGCTGTGCCGCTCACAGGCAGCTTGTGGACCCCCTGAAGGACCACCTGGAACCCCCTCAAGGACCCCTGGAACCCCCTGAAGGACCCCTGGAACCCCCTCAAGGACCCCTGTAACCCCTCAAAGACCCCTGGAACCCCCTCAAGGACCCCTGTAACCCCCTCAAAGACCCCTGTAACCCCCTCAAAGACCCCTGTAACCCCCTCAAGGACCCCTGGAACCCCCTCAAAGACCCCTGTAACCCCTCAAAGACCCCTGTAACCCCCTCAAGGACCCCTGGAACCCCCTCAAGGACCCCTGGAACCCCTCAAAGACCCCTGGAACCCCCTCAAGGACCCCTGTAACCCCCTCAAAGACCCCTGTAACCTCCCCAAGAACCCCTGAACACGTTGGACCGCCATCTGAACATGTGTTGTACCAGGGACCCCCATCTGAACATGTGTTGTACCAGGGACCCCCCATCTGAACATGTGTTGTACCAGGGACCCCCATCTGAACATTTGTTGTACCAGGGACCCCCATCTGAACATGTGTTGTACCAGGGACCCCCATCTGAACATGTGTTGTACCAGGGACCCCCATCTGAACATGTGTTGTACCAGGGACCCCCATCTGAACATGTGTTGTACAAGGGACCCCCATCTGAACATGTGTTGTACCAGGGACCCCCATCTGAACATGTGTTGTACCAGGGACCCCCATCTGAACATGTGTTGTACCAGGGACCCCAATCTGAACATGTGTTGTACCAGGGACCCCCATCTGAACATGTGTTGTACCAGGGACCCCCATCTGAACATGTGTTGTACCAGGGACCCCCATCTGAACATGTGTTGTACCAGGGACCCCCATCTGAACATGTGTTGTACCAGGGACCCCCATCTGAACATGTGTTGTACCAGGGACCCCCATCTGAACATGTGTTGTACCAGGGACCCCCTGGCTCACAATGCGTCGCAACGCGACACATTGAGAGCTTGTAGATCTGCTATATTTTCAATAGACATTTTGGAATTGTGAAGTGGGACATTCTGCAATATGAATACTTTTACTTGCAGTACTTTAAGTACATTTTGATGCCGATACTTTTGTACTTTTACTCAAGGATATTTTCAATTCCCATTCTGACCTGAGATCAGATTCTATAAATGTCTTCTACATTCTGACAGTTTTCTGAAAAAGCTACGTTTCTATGTCAGTCGTTCTTCAATTTTTCTAAAAATAGCAGACCTACAAGCTCGTAGCGCGCCACTCGGTGGCGCGCTACGAGCTTGTAGATCTGCTATTTTTCAATAGCTAAAGCATAACATAATGCAAACACCAAAAGGGGTTCCCGGCCAAAATGGGTTAATTATAGAATGATGATGTATATGTAACTGATTTATGAACGGCTAAAACAGCCTGATGTCCGCAGCGACCTATACATTAGATGTGTTTAAACAAGCCCCTATTAATTGTTTTGCTTTGTATATATATGTATATTTTGAGATGTAATTGCTATAGTCACATTGTTGATTGCTATACAGAGACTCTATTACACAGTCCCGATCTGTGATCACCCACCGGGTGCAATTCCAAACTGGCCCCCGTAAAACCTGAATCCCCCCCCCCACCCTGCACCCCCCCCTTTTCCCCCTCACTGTATATGTTTCTTTTCCCTTTTTACCTCCTTTATGATGAATTCCTGTTCTGTTCTTTAGCTATATACAAGTGTATATTTTTACGTCTCTGAATGTTTTTGATGAATTGAACAAGGTGGACCCTCTTGTAAACAAAAACAAAAACATTAAATGCCGTTAACAATGAACATAGTTTAATGTTTGTGTTGTCACTAACACTAAGGTGAGGTATGTCCACCATAGTTTAAATGGAGTTTAAATCTATTCTGAGTCATGTGGGCTAGAGTTTAAATCTATTCTGAGTCATGTGGGCTAGAGTTTAAATCTATTCTGAGTCACGTGGGCTAGAGTTTAAATCTATTCTGAGTCATGTGGGCTATAGAGTTTAAATCTATTCTGAGTCATGTGGGCTAGAGTTTAAATCTATTCTGAGTCATGTGGGCTAGAGTTTAAATCTATTCTGAGTCATGTGGGCTAGAGTTTAAAGCCCACAGAAAAGACGTCGCCCCCTCTTGGTGACGTACAGTACAGGTTTTCTTTTACCAACTATAGGGTGAAAGTATCAAACCCTGCTACTGCTGTTATTATCTGATACACAGACTGTACTGTTATACTGTACTGTTATACTGTACTGTTCCTACCAGCGGTGAAATGTTGTTAGTTACTTTCCTCCACTCTAAATTACACCCACCTGTTTTCAGTTGTCACTGCACGCGCACGCACACACACACACACACACACACACACACACACACACACACACACACACACACGCACACGCACACGCACACGCACACGCACAAGCACACACACACACACACACACACACACACACACACACACACACACACACACACACACACACACACACTTGGAGGGGAAGAGGGTGCTACAATAATGTTGACGTGACTTCTTAAAACTTTGGATAAAAATACATTTTTGAAAGATGTGCTGCGGAACTGAATACGGTACTATAAAAGTAAGCCTTTATCTACATGATAAAGATGTGCTGTGGAACTGAATACGGTACTCTAAAAGTAAGCCTTTACCTACATGATAAAGATGTGCTGTGGAACTGAATACGGTACTCTAAAAGTAAGCCTTTATCTACATGATAAAGATGTGCTGCTGAACTGAATACGGTACTCTAAAAGTAAGCCTTTATCTACATGATAAAGATGTGCTGCCGAACTGAATACGGTACTCTAAAAGTAAGCCTTTATCTACAAAATGTGTTTAGCATGTGTCTGTTACTGTTTGTGTCTGTAAACTGTGTAAATGATTTGGTCATGCTATAGTTAATGTAGGACTATTATGGTGGTAAATCACAGAGTCCTTAACCCATTCTGACCTGAGATCAGATTCTAAAAATGTCTTCTACATCCTGACAGTTTTCTGAATAAGCTATGTTTCTATGTCGGTCGCTCTTTGATTTCAAAAATTGCAGACCTGCAAGCTCTATGAGCTTGTAGATCTGCTATTTTTCAATAGCTAAAGCATGACATAATAAAACACCAAAAGGGGTTCCTGCCCAAAATTGGTAAAATGGATCATACAACATAGTGTAACAAATAGTACTTTATGTTGTGGATACAGTGTAACAAATAGTACTTTATGTTGTGGATACAACATAAGGTCAAAGGTCACTGCTGTTCACAATGAGTCTTTCAGACACCTTTCCTCTGCTTGTTGGGGGCAAGTCATGCACAACTCTACCACTAGATGGAGCCAATGGTCCATGTGTGATGATCCGTCCATCCAAACTCCACTGCACTGTTGATTTTAGCAGCAATTATTATTTTATTTTTTATTTTTTAGTCACATTTTAGTCACCTGGAATGTTTCAGCGTTAGTCTAGTTTTTAGTCGACTAAATCTACAGTTGATTTTAGTCGACTAAAATGTATTTTGGCGGGTCTTGATGCCGTCGAAAATGACGCAGCACGACACATTGTGAGCTTGTAGATCTGCTGTTTTCAGCATTGAGTGTAAAATGACTTATACTGGATCTCCTGTCCACTAGTCCCTTCCTGACATTGTAGTCTAGTTATTCAGTCCGTAGGTGCCCTTTGAGAGCGGTTTTGATGGAGTCAAGGGATTCACATGTCTTTATGACTGTTGGTAGGGCGTTCCACATTTTGGTGGCATAGGAGCGAAAATAATTTAGTCCCTTGTTTGTGCCGAATCTGGGTTGTACATGGTTCATTGCATTCCCTCTGGTGTTGTGGGTGTGGACTTTGATGGCATTTCTATCTCTGGGACCCCCAATTTATATTGATTTAACTCTGAGAGTGTATACAAAATGGAACCAAATGGACCTCTCAGAGGTACAGACCATAGACTGTAAAAAATATGGACAAAGCGTTCCCCGGGTCTAACATGAACGTAAAATGAAGCCTGTCAGTCCTTGAATTGTAAGTCGCCATCTTTCTAGATCCGTTTGGGCCCAGCTGGCCCATTGGCTGGCCCAGACAACGAGGCGGGACTTCCCCCCTTCTTCTCTGTTGGTTTTTATTTTTAATCGAGTGGGAGGGGAATCCCGATCATAGACTGTAACGGTAGCCACGCCCCTCAGAACATACGCGACTTTATGGTCATTTTTTTAATAAATGGTACCATAATTTTCCAAAAAGAATATTATGACATTAGAAATGAGACTTTAAACTAGTGACTGGAAGCAGAATGTATTCATGTTTATTAAGGTAATACAGTCTAGGTGAAGTTGGGCCCAAATACATGGGCCTCTATGGGGCTATGGGTTCTTTTGGGCCCAATGACAGCGCCACAACAGATCATTATATGAACTTTCAGGAAATCCCGATTTCCTTAGTGGCTTCACAAAATATCTGTCTGACTGCCCCCCCTGGTACAGACCCATAAGGGTCCATTTGGTTCCTAACTATCATTTACCTGGGGACCCCCTGGAATTCCCTCAAGGACCCCTGGGGGTCCCCGGACCCCACTTTGGGAACCACTGCTTAAAGCACATTTTGATGCCAAATCAATACTTTTATACTTAGATAATGTTTGCACCAGTGGTGAAGAAGTGTAACAATCAATCACTACCCTACACACACACACACGCACACACGCACGCACGCACGCACGCACGCACGCACGCACGCACGCACGCACGCACGCACGCACGCACGCACGCACACACACACACACACACACACACACACACACACACACACACACACACACACACACACACACACACACACACACACACACACACACACACACGCTTGTTGTTAAGAGGAGGGGCCTAGCTATCTGTCTCCTCGTCACACCCAATCACAAGTCACCCTGCACGTCACGTGGTGAGAGAGAGGAGGAGGAGGAGGAGGGTTGGTTTAGGAAAGAAAGTTCAGTTTGGTTTAGCGGCACACACACACACACACACACACACACACACACACACACACACACACACACACACACACACACACACACACACACACACACACACACACACACACACACACAGGTCCCCTCCTCACTACAGATCCACCTCCATATGGTGGTGGATTCTTCTCCTCTCCTCAACGCAAAGAAGGAATAACGTGGATTTATTGAAACTGTGGATTATTTTATTGTACCGATGAATTCGTCCCTCAGTTCTTCAGGGAACATACAATGTTACAATGTTTCAGGACTGACTGACCCTCCTGTGTCGGCGGACCGTTACAATGTTTCAGGACTCTACTGCAGGTGTGTGTGTGGGCTTTTTGTTCGTTCGTTTGTTTGTTATTGTTTGTTTGTTTGTGTGTTTAATGTATCCATTTTGCAACTGTGAGAATGTATCCTGCAACATGTCAGTGAGCAGAATGTATCCTTCAACATGTCAGTGAGCAGAATGTATCCTTCAACATGTCAGTGAGCAGAATGTATCATTCAACATGTCAGTGAGCAGAATGTATCCTTCAACATGTCAGTGAGCAGAATGTATCCTTCAACATGTCAGTGAGCAGAATGTATCCTTCAACATGTCAGTGAGCAGAATGTATCCTGCAACATGTCAGTGAGCAGAATGTATCCTGCAACATGTCAGTGAGCAGAATGTATCCTTCAACATGTCAGTGAGCAGAATGTATCCTGCAACATGTCAGTGAGCAGAATGTATCCTTCAACATGTCAGTGAGCAGAATGTATCCTTCAACATGTCAGTGAGCAGAATGTATCCTTCAACATGTCAGTGAGCAGCACACTGACTGATTTTATAGCCTACTGTAGCCGCAATTTGCAACACTATTTAGAATTTACAATTTATAGGCATTTAATATCAGACGCTCTTAATCCAGAGTGAGTTACATTAAGCAGCCACAAAAAGCATGGCAATACATAGATCAATATACATAAAACAAGTAGTTATCATGAATCATACTAGCCATGGTTCATGACTCTCGTATTCATACGAGAGTCTAGCCCTCCAAGCAGAACCCAATGGTACTGAAGTTTCTGACATTTTGTTCGACCCAGTCCATGGGGTCCTGTTGCACTACTACCATGCCACATGGGACGCACCCATTTTAAAACATAAACAACATGTTTCGCGGCTCCCCGCGCTCTATGACGATATTATTCAGTGTGAGGCTTTCTGAATATGTGAAGTATAAGTATCCATACATGCCGCTGCGAATATCTCCTGTGGCGCGGAAGCCGTTAAAGGACCACTTCGCCACTATTAAACTTTTTCTGTGTGTTTTTTATCATTAGCATATATGCTAAAACACCCCGGTATATTATCATTGGTGGTCTGTAGCTCCGTGGGGGCACTTTCAAAGCTGTCTACCACCTACGTATTTGTCCCAAAGTGACGTAGGTGGTAGACCCTCGGTAGGCTATCAGAAACTACAAGGGACTGGACAGGTAGGCTTGCCGTAGCTAGCCTAGCCGCGAAGGACACGGTCCCTCGCTATACACAACAAACGAAAACAACGAGTCAGTATATGGCTACTCTATGGGAGTTTTTGGACGAGATAATTTTAAATACATATTGGCAGAATCTGCGTTAGGGTCGTTATATTATGAACCAGAAATATACGGAGGAAGGAATGCATTGACGGGGACAACTGCTAGTTGCTGTGGCTGTGTGCTGCTGAATGATGCCTGCTAGTGCTGGAGCGACCTAGCTAGTAGCGTCGCACACAAACTTTTCTGCCTAGATAGTGTTGACTGTTTTACTGAGAAGTGAGGACATGGACTGTTTTACTGAGAAGTGGGGACATGCGTTCAGGATGCCTCAAACTGGAAGTTGCAACCGGAGCCCGATGGACCAAGAGGGACATTCAGATTGAAGTAAGTGTTCAATGTATTTGTTTTGTGCGTATCGCCACACCGTATTGTTTACATAATTGTCAGAGGCTAGGCACTGCTTCAGTTTACACATTTTCGGTGTTCATTCAACCATTCAATTAAAAACTGTATGGCATGCCATCTGAAGCGATGTATTAGCCATGGGCATGGCTCACATGACGCTCTAGCGAGCCCCATATGTGCCCTCCTCTCCCTACACATTCTGAGCGTTCGTATGTGTCAGGACTAGCAATGTAAACATTCAAGTGTTATACCTGTGTCCATTCACTAGGTCAGCCCATATGGGTACAGAATGCTGATGTAGCTGAAGACCCGGACTGATGGTGAGCCATACATAACATACATACTCAACTCAAACTTTATACACACAGCACATTAATGTATTTACTGTATTTTGTTTGACCGCCTAGAAAACTAGATGACAAGGGAATATCATTTTCTATAAAGGTTCACATAGTTATATTATCTCTGGTCCATAGCTCTAATGCGTTGCATTTAACACATTAGTGCTATCGATCAGAGCTATATTTATATATGCTTTTACAAAGACCAGTGGTCAACCAAGGTCCTGTAAAATGTAGTAAATATGTCTCACACAGACTGTTTCACACTGTAGTATTGAATTGTATCTGTTAAATCACACTAGCATGGCATTGCCCCCAGATGACAGTGAATTGACTTAACCTTTTGTAATATCTCAAAAGAAAGAATATATCATTACTGCATCAAAAGTAATCAACAAACTATACTATAAAACTGATGATAACATTGTACAAATTACTCAAGCAAAGTGCCTTGCACTGATTCATAATCAAACTATTTGTATAGCGCCTTTCATGACATGCAATGCAGCTCAAAGTGCTTTACAGAGCAATGGAGAGAAAAACGCAAGGCATAAAACATTGAAATAGAAGGCAGTCATGTAGGTTGGAAGGTCACAGATTCAGTTGTTTTCTTTGGCAGTATTCTGCAGTCCAGAATTGCAATAATCAAGCCCAGAAAAAACAAAGGCATGGATCAGTGTTTTTGCATCATCTAATGACTGACAGGCTGATTCAAGCAATATTTCTAAATGTAAAAAAAGGCAATCTTTGGTAACATGATTGTGTGAATACTACAGGTTGCCAAGTCTGCTTATTATTATGATTGATATTTTATACTCGGTTGTAGCCTACCTACTAATTTGGTCGGTAAACTTAACAGTCCAATACCAAAGTGTACATCACATGAAACATACTGTACATAGCCTACACACTCAGTTGTCCATTCCAGTAATCATTTAGTGCTTTCACCATTACTGACTCTTGTCTTCTCTTGCCACAGCATGTGTGTCTCCTGTCCTGGCCAGAAGCTTCTCCAGCGACATGTCATCATGCAGAACCACCTGCCCTGTGACCTCTGACTAATGCACTTGTATCATTGTACATGTAGTTTGTTAGTTTCCAGTTCAACCATAGACCCCTGTTTTTATATATAATAGATTTATGTAAATCAGTACTATTAAAAGATAGTTGATTTGATGTCAAGTTTGTTTTATTTTTTCTCATGTAGGCCTATTGTATTTATACATTTTGACCAATTCCTAATACTCTATGAGGCTCAAACTGTCATGATATTGAATCAAGGGCCACGTGATACAAATCATTCAGATGTCTGTTTATACAAACCAGACCACAATGGAAATAAGTGTGACTTTGTCAGTGAATGTGTTTTATTGTACTGTAACATAGGGTTTAAAAAACAAGGCCACACAGGCAAAGTTTGTCCTCCTACTCAGATTACAAAAATCGGACAGTGTGCAAGAATCCCAGAATAAAAAGGATCAACATAATATTGCTATATAGAAATATTCTGTTACAAGTAAAAGTCCAGAATTAAAAATGTACTTCAGTAAAAGCACAACCATATTGGTAAAGGCTTAGGAGTAGTACATGTCTAATATTTGAAAATGAGATCACATTGATTTATCAATACAGATTGTGTTCAATAGCAACATACAAAGTAAATTGTATATCTATATAATATACTGTATACTTGGGAGTTCCTTGAAAGCCACTTCTTCATCTCTTGAGTCGAAGACAGCCACCAGCTCCTGCATCAAATAAAGTATTATGCAATTATGGGCCTCTGACCAATCATGAGACAATATGGTAAACAATAAGGTTTTTCATTTTAGCAATTTTTTTTAAATGGCAAATGTACAAGCTAGTAAAATGGTGGAAGCAAAAAAGCTCTTTAGCTGTAAGCATCAGACACTCGGTATGTCAAATTAATTTATAAACATCACAACAACCACGTGTAACAACAACCATGTATTTTGAAAGGAAATGCATGTGGTCTCCTGTAATGCATTGCAATCGCCATTCATTCAGTGTCTGGTGTACACAGCATTGTAGCTTATTTAGTTTATTACGACATACCTCTGTTCTGCAACTTATGCTTCGATGATGATGTTCCGCGTCAATTATTCCATTAGATTGCGGTCGAACTGGAAGATTTCTGCGTTGGTGAAATGTTCACTGCACATTCAAAGTGGTTCGAGTACAGCTGGGATTGCATCTGTACTTCATAGTTCTAAAAACAAAGCCAGCCAGTGGAATTTCGAGTCGGACGCTGCGCAGCAGTGCGCACGTTCGAAATCACTACTATTACGCTACTTACTTACTACCAGAGACTACTAACTACTATACCACCACTACTGCTGTTACTATTACTACCGCTAAATATTAGCTATTATTATTACTTCTATCGCTTTCAACAACAAACACGAGAAACTTTCAGGTTCCTCCTGGGTGGCTGCCCCTAAGGGGCTGCCTCACTGTCTCCCAGTGCCGGTCTGTCTGTCGCGCAATGCACTGTGGGTATTGTAGGAAATTATATTACCGTGCCTCGGCTCATTACATGACTTGTTCTCCGCAGCGGTTTTATCAAATCTAAAAATTATTTTTGTTTTCATGAACGGATATCATACTAAAGCATGACAAAGGCCATGTAATAGTGGCGAAGTGATCCTTTAAGTATTTTTAATCTATGTTTGCCCGATTTGGAAGCTTGGATTAATCTCTTCCTTCCTTGTTTATTGACACCTCATTGTACCGCCTATCTGGCTAGCTAGTGGCGCTATAGCTATGACAGAGCAGATCAGAGGCAGGGACGTAGCCGCACAAGCCAACCGCACACCGGGAGGCGGTACAATAAACGGTAAACAAACAAGAAGAAATAAAGCGACCAAATCGGTCAAACAAAGATTAAAAATACTTAGCGGCTTCCGCGCCACAGGAGATATTCGCAGCGGGATGTATAGCTACTTAAAGTTCCCGAATTCAGAATAACTCAAGTAAAATAATGCCGTCACTTGGCGCAGATCCTGTTTTAGAGAGAATTTCTACATCCGTGTCCAGGGATTTCCATACGAAAATACAGTAGTGAGCAGGGACCCTACGTAAAACTCATCAAAATTTCAGAAAAGCTTTACGTAGGGTCCCGAGAGGGGCTAACGAGAGTCATGAAGAAACTTCATCCTGTTTTTTGCGCTCGCTGCATTTACAAGATTTCCGTATATATAAACATTCAGATTTCAAATATATAGTACTCACAAAGTGTCCCACGGGTGTTAGTTAGTTGCAGCTCCAGCGATTAGAATTTCTGCATTGCGTTGTTTAATAAAAATCATTTTTATCCGAGGTGTTATTTTGCCATTGGCTTTCAACTACGCGCCCCTATCGGTCGGGAGGAGGGTGGCACTCGGTGTGTTCGATATAGGCACGCTGACCGCCCTGCCAATACAGACTAATAGGCGAGTGCGCTCCCGGTGTGCAACTGTGGATTTCCCAAACGAACCCCGTCTGAGAAAAGTAGCCGGGGCGCTCGGACAAAAATGCTTTTTATTAAACAACGCGGGAGGCAGCGATGCTGATCGCTGGCGCTGCTACTAACTAACACCCGTAGGACAAATTGTGAGTACTTTATATTTGAAATCTGGATGTTTATATATATACGGAAATCTTGTAAATGCAGCGAGCGTCAAAAACAGGGCTAAGTTTCTGCATGACTGTCATGATAATCATCATGGCAGTCATGTTGTTTCAGGGCTAGAATCATACGTATAAGCTAAGAATGAACGTAACAGTGGAATATCTTCTATAGACTTGTGTTTGTGTTGTTTTTAAATAATGTGATGAATCTAAAGTTAACAGTTACCCTCCATCCATTGACAGCCCATGCATTGATATCCAGCTGCATGCATTAAAACATGGTTAAAAGTCAGACATTAATTGCAGCTGTAGTTGTTGTCAGTGGCGTGCACAGACATTTAGAGGGGCAGGTGCTCAAGTGAAAAAAAGGGCACCTTGTGCAGCGCATTTTGGGACGGGAACCCATTTTGGTGCTTTAGCTATTGAAAAATAGCAGATCTACAAGCTCATAGCGCGCCACCGAGTGGCGTGCTATGAGCTTGTAGGTCTGCTATTTTATTTATTTATCGAAGAACCACTGACATAGAAACATAGCTTTGATTGTGGGGGCCTAAATAATATAGTAGCAGCGTTTTTTATCAAGATTGGATCAATGTCACCGCATGGTCCACAAACTACAAATTTGCAATGTGCCCTTTGAGCACATTGCCAAAAGGGCAGGGGTGCTCTAGCACCCCCTAGTGTCTATCTGTGCACGCCACTGGTTGTTGTTGTAGGACATTAAGCTTCAATGATCCTCTTTCAATCTGCAAAGCGTTTGTTTCATACAAATGCACCGCAGAGACATGAATTATGGATTATATGAGCTATACTTTCTGTCTAGAAATGAACTCCCTCCGTGCAACTGTTGGTAATTAATTAGTGCGATGTCCTTCAGGGAAGTGATGATGATATGACGATATATTGATCACTTTACTCGAGATCTAATTGATATTTGGGGCGTTTGTGTTCAGGCATATTTCGTCATTATGTTTCAGGGCTAATTTGTTCCCACTTTTGCAACCCTCACTCATGGCTTGTTGGTGTGTGTGTGTGTGTGTGTGTGTGTGTGTGACAGTGTGTGGATGCTTCATGTTAAACTTCAACCACAGAGTGCCTGATATCAACCAACCTGCAGGTTATTGCTACCACATGTATTTATTGTACAGTATTATAGTCAGATCTACATCATTCAGGATGGTGTTTTGTCCTCAACTCATCGATTGCGCAAAACGCTCTAAAGCGTTTTATTAATATCGAACGCCGTCTGCGCATAACGCTCTAAAGCGTTTTATTGGTTTTTTTTATGATTAATGTGCTTCATATTTATACGCGCCCGGACAACATAGAAAGTAACACCGATGTCTCTAGGAAGGTCCTCTTATGTGATCCGGGAGTTAAAAGCCCCCCCCCTCCTGAAAAGAGGTCTGGTCTATGCTGCATGCCGTATCCATTACGACGTACTGGAGGCGGCCTCGCCGGCATGCACGGCATAGACCAACGCAGATGTCAAGGGGATCTAAAATGGAGGTACCCATGCTAGTGTGTGTGTGAATACACTTGATTCCCCTCCCCTCCTGTTTCTACATGGTTTCTCCCGAGGCAGCAATGTAGCCCCCCCCCTCTTCGTTTCGGATCGTCGCATTTCAGTTTCAGTCCCCCCCCCCACTCACTTACCCACTGTGGCTGTGCCTCGAACTGCCTTTCACCGCTGCTTCGTCCTCTCATTCTCGGAAAGAAATAGCCCTCTGCCCGACGTTACTAGGAGAGATCACCGCCGTGGAACCCCCCCCAGGCCCGCGTTGTGATCGCTTTGCATCTCTCTCATTCTCGGAAAAAGGATATAACGCCTCCAACTGCAACCGCCGCTTCGTCCTCTCATTCACTCGGAAAAATAGCCCTCTGCCCGACGTTACTAGGAGAGATCACCGCCGTGGAACCCCCCCCAGGCCCGCGTTGCGATCGCTTTCCACCTCGTCCTCTCATTCTCGAAAAAAGAGAGCCCTCTGCCCGTATATAAGAATAATCTGCAACGGTCGCCATGTCATAATGATACGCGAAACGAATGACGTATTATGAGAGAGATGATCAACTGGCCGCTTTATATGTCTTGACCACCCATGTTTGGGCAAATAAGCCCGTATAGCGATTCTCGACTCGACACCGTGGATCACCATTAGCCATAGAGCCTTCGCCAGGCAACACTATCCGTACTCCGTAGTGTGGTTGTAACCGACTTTTTATTCATTATAATTGCAGTGATAAGACCGCAATGAAGGCGTCTGCGACGTAATCGACCCGTTTGTAATGTACAGTATAACGAATACACATTGATTAGAGTCTCTCTCTCTCCTCCTTTCCACCGCTTATCTCTCCTGAGGTTCTTTGCCCCAGAACATGTCCAGACATGTCTGTCAACAACGACTAACGTGTCTCACCGTTACACAATACACTATAGTTCTGAAACGATCGGAAGGTAGACTGGCTGGTACACTGATCAAGACATGTGTTGCCCCCCCCTGTTACTGAGACAATTTCAGATATGTCTATAGTATGTACATGTCGCTATATGCCTTGTCTAAAATACTATTTTTCAGAGAGGATTTCAGAGAATGAAGGACCTGAAGAACTATTATTCACAAAATAAGGCCTATAGCGACATGTACATAATATATACCGTATGAAACAGAAGACTCTCTGCTTTCATAAGAAAAAAACTAATACTGTAATAATAATAAAAATCACACCCCTGTGAAGTGAGCAGTGCAATGTTGCACAACATTGCACTGCTCACTTCACAGGGGTGTGATTTTCATTATTATTACAGTAGAAGTATTTTTCTTATGAAAGCAGAGAGTCTTCTGTTTCATACGGTATATAGTATGTACATGTCGCTATATGCCTTATTTTGTGAATATTTAGTTGTCAGTTCCTTGTCTTGTCTAAAATACTCTGAGGATTTCAGAAAATGCATGGACCTGAAGAACCATTATTCACAAAATAAGGCCTATAGCGACATGTACATATGATATACCGTATGAAACAGAAGACTCTCTGCTTTCATAAGAAAAATACTTCTACTGTAATAATAATAAAAATCACACCCATGTGAAGTGAGCAGTGCAATGTTGTGCAACATTGCACTGCTCACTTCACAGGGGTGTGATTTGTATTATTATTACAGTAGAAGTATTTTTCTTATGAAAGCAGAGAGTCTTCTGTTTCATACGGTATATCATATGTACATGTCGCTATAGGCCTTATTTTGTGAATAATGGTTCTTCAGGTCCATGCATTTTCTGAAATCCTCTCTGGTGGGCGCAAGCTGCATTCAACAGCCAATTACTGACAAACTATACATGGGACCATGTGTATTTGTTTTCCTCCTAAAAGTAGACATTCAGGGCTTTCATTCAGTGTGTAGTATGTATATGATATTATTTGTGTTCATTTTTATATCTGTCTGTCAATGTCTGTCAACTTCAACCTTCCATATCTCTGCTGTTTTTTCAAAAGAGCAGCGTGCAGCGAAAAGCAGGTTTTAGAAAAAGGTCAATATCTCCAGAATGGAAGATGGTAGAATCATATATTTTTTTTTAAATTGAAGTGGACTAGTTTGGCGTTCTTTTGATTTATGCGATGTGCGATGTGCTATAAGAGGCCCCTCGCTGTGGGCCCCTAAAAAGTTAAAAAGTCCAATGTTAATCGTGTAGCACAAGCAATCCTGAGTAGAATTTCAACAGTTAGCAATCAATGTGTTAAACGTTGTGTAGAATCCACACATGTATTTATTGTACAGTATTATAGTCAGATCTACATCATTGAGGATGGTGTTTTGTCCTCTTAAACGTTGTGTAGAATCCACACATGTATTTATTGTACAGTATTATAGTCATATCTACATCATTCAGGATGGTGTTTTGTCATCTTAAACGTTGTGTAGAATCCACACATGTATTTATTGTACAGCATTATAGTCAGATCTACATCATTCAGGATGGTGTTTTGTCCTCTTAAACGTTGTGTAGAATCCACACATGTATTTATTGTACAGTATTATAGTCATATCTACATCATTCAGGATGGTGTTTTGTCCTCTTAAACGTTGTGTAGAATCCACACATGTATTTATTGTACAGTATTATAGTCATATCTACATCATTCAGGATGGTGTTTTGTCCTCTTAAACGTTGTGTAGAATCCACACATGTATTTATTGTACAGTATTATAGTCATATCTACATCATTCAGGATGGTGTTTTGTCCTCTTAAACGTTGTGTAGAATCCACACATGTATTTATTGTACAGTATTATAGTCAGATCTACATAATTCAGGATGGTGTTTTGTCCTCTTAAACGTTGTGTAGAATCCACACATGTATTTATTGTACAGTATTATAGTCATATCTACATAATTCAGGATGGTGTTTTGTCCTCTTAAACGTTGTGTAGAATCCACACATGTATTTATTGTACAGTATTATAGTCAGATCTACATCATTCAGGATGGTGTTTTGTCCTCTTAAACGTTGTGTAGAATCCACACATGTATTTATTGTACAGTATTATAGTCAGATCTACATCATTCAGGATGGTGTTTTGTCCTCTTAAACGTTGTGTAGAATCCACACATGTATTTATTGTACAGTATTATAGTCATATCTACATCATTCAGGATGGTGTTTTGTCCTCTTAAACGTTGTGTAGAATCCACACATGTATTTATTGTACAGTATTAGTCAGATATGCATCATTCAGGATGGTGTTTTGTCCTCTTAAACGTTGTGTAGAATCCACACATGTATTTATTGTACAGTATTATAGTCAGATCTACATAATTCAGGGTGGTGTTTTGTCCTCTTAAACGTTGTGTAGAATCCACACATGTATTTATTGTACAGTTGTCAGATATACATCATTCAGGATGGTGTTTTGTCCTCTTAAACGTTGTGTAGAATCCACACATGTATTTATTGTACAGTATTATAGTCATATCTACATAATTCAGGATGGTGTTTTGTCCTCTTAAACGTTGTGTAGAATCCACACATGTATTTATTGTACAGTATTATAGTCATATCTACATAATTCAGGATGGTGTTTTGTCCTCTTAAACGTTGTGTAGAATCCACACATGTATTTATTGTACAGTATTATAGTCATATCTACATAATTCAGGATGGTGCTTTGTCCTCTTAAACGTTGTGTAGAATCCACACATGTATTTATTGTACAGTATTATAGTCAGCTCTACATCATTCAGGATGGTGTTTTGTCCTCTTAAACGTTGTGTAGAATCCACACATGTATTTATTGTACAGTATTATAGTCAGATCTACATCATTCAGGATGGTGTTTTGTCCTCTTAAACGTTGTGTAGAATCCACACATGTATTTATTGTATAGTATTATAGTCAGATCTGCATCATTCAGGATGGTGTTTTGCCCTCTTAAACGTTGTGTAGAATCCACACATGTATTTATTGTACAGTATTATAGTCAGATCTACATCATTCAGGATGGTGTTTTGTCCTCTTAAACGTTGTGTAGAATCCACACATGTATTTATTGTACAGTATTATAGTCAGATACATCATTCAGGATGGTGTTTTGTCCTCTTAAACGTTGTGTAGAATCCACACATGTATTTATTGTACAGTATTATAGTCATATCTACATCATTCAGGATGGTGTTTTGTCCTCTTAAACGTTGTGTAGAATCCACACATGTATTTATTGTACAGTATTAGTCAGATATGCATCATTCAGGATGGTGTTTTGTCCTCTTAAACGTTGTGTAGAATCCACACATGTATTTATTTTACAGTATTATAGTCAGATCTACATAATTCAGGATGTTGTTTTGTCCTCTTAAACGTTGTGTAGAATCCACACATGTATTTATTGTACAGTATTATAGTCAGATCTGCATCATTCAGGATGGTGTTTTGTCCTCTTAAACGTTGTGTAGAATCCACACATGCATTTATTGTACAGTATTATAGTCAGATCTACATCATTCAGGATGGTGTTTTGTCCTCTTAAACGTTGTGTAGAATCCACACATGTATTTATTGTACAGTATTATAGTCAGATCTGCATCATTCAGGATGGTGTTTTGTCCTCTTAAACGTTGTGTAGAATCCACACATGTATTTATTGTACAGTATTATAGTCAGATCTACATCATTCAGGATGGTGTTTTGTCCTCTTAAACGTTGTGTAGAATCCACACATGTATTTATTGTACAGTATTATAGTCAGATCTACATCATTCAGGATGGTGTTTTGTCCTCTTAAACGTTGTGTAGAATCCACACATGTATTTATTGTACAGTATTATAGTCATATCTACATCATTCAGGATGGTGTTTTGTCCTCTTAAACGTTGTGTAGAATCCACACATTTATTTATTGTACAGTATTAGTCAGATATGCATCATTCAGGATGGTGTTTTGTCCTCTTAAACGTTGTGTAGAATCCACACATGTATTTATTGTACAGTATTATAGTCAGATCTACATAATTCAGGATGGTGTTTTGTCCTCTTAAACGTTGTGTAGAATCCACACATGTATTTATTGTACAGTATTATAGTCAGATCTACATAATTCAGGATGGTGTTTTGTCCTCTTAAACGTTGTGTAGAATCCACACATGTATTTATTGTACAGTATTATAGTCAGATCTACATAATTCAGGATGGTGTTTTGTCCTCTTAAACGTTGTGTAGAATCCACACATGTATTTATTGTACAGTATTATAGTCAGATCTACATAATTCAGGATGGTGTTTTGTCCTCTTAAACGTTGTGTAGAATCCACACATGTATTTATTGTACAGTATTATAGTCAGATCTACATAATTCAGGATGGTGTTTTGTCCTCTTAAACGTTGTGTAGAATCCACACATGTATTTCTTGTACAGTCGTCAGATCTACACCATTCAGGATGGTGTTTTGTCCTCTTAAACGTTGTGTAGAATCCACACATGTATTTATTGTACAGTATTATAGTCAGATCTACATCATTCAGGATGGTGTTTTGTCCTCTTAAACGTTGTGTAGAATCCACACATGTATTTATTGTACAGTATTATAGTCACATCTACATCATTCAGGATGGTGTTTTGTCCTCTTAAACGTTGTGTAGAATCCACACATGTATTTATTGTACAGTATTACAGTCAGATCTACATCATTCAGGATGGTGTTTTGTCCTCTTAAACGTTGTGTAGAATCCACACATGTATTTATTGTACAGTATTAGTCAGATCTGCATCATTCAGGATGGTGTTTTGTCCTCTTAAACGTTGTGTAGAATCCACACATGTATTTATTGTACAGTATTATAGTCAGATCTACATAATTCAGGATGGTGTTTTGTCCTCTTAAACGTTGTGTAGAATCCACACATGTATTTATTGTACAGTATTATAGTCATATCTACATAATTCAGGATGGTGTTTTGTCCTCTTAAACGTTGTGTAGAATCCACACATGTATTTATTGTACAGTATTATAGTCAGATCTACATAATTCAGGATGGTGTTTTGTCCTCTTAAACGTTGTGTAGAATCCACACATGTATTTATTGTACAGTATTATAGTCATATCTACATAATTCAGGATGGTGTTTTGTCCTCTTAAACGTTGTGTAGAATCCACAAATGTATTTATTGTACAGTATTGTAGTCAGATCTACATCATTCAGGATGGTGTTTTGTCCTCTTAAACGTTGTGTAGAATCCACACATGTATTTATTGTACAGTATTAGTCAGATCTGCATCATTCAGGATGGTGTTTTGTCCTCTTAAACGTTGTGTAGAATCCACACATGTATTTATTGTACAGTATTATAGTCTTATCTACATCATTGAGGATGGTGTTTTGTCCTCTTAAACGTTGTGTAGAATCCACACATGTATTTATTGTACAGTATTATAGTCAGATACATCATTCAGGATGGTGTTTTGTCCTCTTAAACGTTGTGTAGAATCCACACATGTATTTATTGTACAGTTGTCAGATATACATCATTCAGGATGGTGTTTTCTCCCTCTTAAACGTTGTGTAGAATCCACACATGTATTTATTGTACAGTATTATAGTCAGATCTACATCATTCAGGATGGTGTTTTGTCCTCTTAAACGTTGTGTAGAATCCACACATGTATTTATTGTACAGTATTATAGTCAGATCTACATAATTCAGGATGGTGTTTTGTCCTCTTAAACGTTGTGTAGAATCCACACATGTATTTATTGTACAGTATTATAGTCAGATCTACATCATTCAGGATGGTGTTTTGTCCTCTTAAACATTGTGTAGAATCCACACATGTATTTATTGTACAGTATTATAGTCAGATCTACATAATTCAGGATGGTGTTTTGTCCTCTTAAACGTTGTGTAGAATCCACACATGTATTTCTTGTACAGTCGTCAGATCTACACCATTCAGGATGGTGTTTTGTCCTCTTAAACGTTGTGTAGAATCCACACATGTATTTATTGTACAGTATTATAGTCAGATCTACATCATTCAGGATGGTGTTTTGTCCTCTTAAACGTTGTGTAGAATCCACACATGTATTTATTGTACAGTATTATAGTCACATCTACATCATTCAGGATGGTGTTTTGTCCTCTTAAACGTTGTGTAGAATCCACACATGTATTTATTGTACAGTATTACAGTCAGATCTACATCATTCAGGATGGTGTTTTGTCCTCTTAAACGTTGTGTAGAATCCACACATGTATTTATTGTACAGTATTAGTCAGATCTGCATCATTCAGGATGGTGTTTTGTCCTCTTAAACGTTGTGTAGAATCCACACATGTATTTATTGTACAGTATTATAGTCAGATCTACATAATTCAGGATGGTGTTTTGTCCTCTTAAACGTTGTGTAGAATCCACACATGTATTTATTGTACAGTATTATAGTCATATCTACATAATTCAGGATGGTGTTTTGTCCTCTTAAACGTTGTGTAGAATCCACACATGTATTTATTGTACAGTATTATAGTCTTATCTACATCATTGAGGATGGTGTTTTGTCCTCTTAAACGTTGTGTAGAATCCACACATGTATTTATTGTACAGTATTATAGTCAGATCTACATCATTCAGGATGGTGTTTTGTCCTCTTAAACGTTGTGTAGAATCCACACATGTATTTATTGTACAGTTGTCAGATATACATCATTCAGGATGGTGTTTTGTCCCTCTTAAACGTTGTGTAGAATCCACACATGTATTTATTGTACAGTATTATAGTCAGATCTACATCATTGAGGATGGTGTTTTGTCCTCTTAAACGTTGTGTAGAATCCACACATGTATTTATTGTACAGTATTATAGTCAGATCTACATCATTCAGGATGGTGTTTTGTCCTCTTAAACGTTGTGTAGAATCCACACATGTATTTATTGTACAGTTGTCAGATATACATCATTCAGGATGGTGTTTTGTCCCTCTTAAACGTTGTGTAGAATCCACACATGTATTTATTGTACAGTATTATAGTCAGATCTACATCATTCAGGATGGTGTTTTGTCCTCTTAAACGTTGTGTAGAATCCACACATGTATTTATTGTACAGTTGTCAGATATACATCATTCAGGATGGTGTTTTGTCCCTCTTAAACGTTGTGTAGAATCCACACATGTATTTATTGTACAGTATTATAGTCTTATCTACATCATTGAGGATGGTGTTTTGTCCTCTTAAACGTTGTGTAGAATCCACACATGTATTTATTGTACAGTATTAGTCAGATCTGCATCATTCAGGATGGTGTTTTGCCCTCTTAAACGTTGTGTAGAATCCACACATGTATTTATTGTACAGTATTAGTCAGATCTGCATCATTCAGGATGGTGTTTTGTCCTCTTAAACGTTGTGTAGAATCCACACATGTATTTATTGTACAGTATTATAGTCAGATACATCATTCAGGATGGTGTTTTGTCCTCTTAAACGTTGTGTAGAATCCACACATGTATTTATTGTACAGTATTATAGTCATATCTACATCATTCAGGATGGTGTTTTGTCCTCTTAAACGTTGTGTAGAATCCACACATGTATTTATTGTACAGTATTAGTCAGATATGCATCATTCAGGATGGTGTTTTGTCCTCTTAAACGTTGTGTAGAATCCACACATGTATTTATTGTACAGTATTATAGTCAGATCTACATAATTCAGGATGGTGTTTTGTCCTCTTAAACGTTGTGTAGAATCCACACATGTATTTATTGTACAGTATTATAGTCAGATCTACATCATTCAGGATGGTGTTTTGTCCTCTTAAACATTGTGTAGAATCCACACATGTATTTATTGTACAGTATTATAGTCAGATCTACATAATTCAGGATGGTGTTTTGTCCTCTTAAACGTTGTGTAGAATCCACACATGTATTTCTTGTACAGTCGTCAGATCTACACCATTCAGGATGGTGTTTTGTCCTCTTAAACGTTGTGTAGAATCCACACATGTATTTATTGTACAGTATTATAGTCAGATCTACATCATTCAGGATGGTGTTTTGTCCTCTTAAACGTTGTGTAGAATCCACACATGTATTTATTGTACAGTATTATAGTCACATCTACATCATTCAGGATGGTGTTTTGTCCTCTTAAACGTTGTGTAGAATCCACACATGTATTTACTGTACAGTATTACAGTCAGATCTACATCATTCAGGATGGTGTTTTGTCCTCTTAAACGTTGTGTAGAATCCACACATGTATTTATTGTACAGTATTATAGTCATATCTACATCATTCAGGATGGTGTTTTGTCCTCTTAAACGTTGTGTAGAATCCACACATGTATTTATTGTACAGTATTATAGTCAGATCTACATCATTCAGGATGGTGTTTTGTCCTCTTAAACGTTGTGTAGAATCCACACATGTATTTATTGTACAGTATTAGTCAGATCTGCATCATTCAGGATGGTGTTTTGCCCTCTTAAACGTTGTGTAGAATCCACACATGTATTTATTGTACAGTATTAGTCAGATCTGCATCATTCAGGATGGTGTTTTGTCCTCTTAAACGTTGTGTAGAATCCACACATGTATTTATTGTACAGTATTATAGTCAGATCTACATCATTCAGGATGGTGTTTTGTCCTCTTAAACGTTGTGTAGAATCCACACATGTATTTATTGTACAGTATTATAGTCATATCTACATCATTCAGGATGGTGTTTTGTCCTCTTAAACGTTGTGTAGAATCCACACATGTATTTATTGTACAGTATTAGTCAGATATGCATCATTCAGGATGGTGTTTTGTCCTCTTAAACGTTGTGTAGAATCCACACATGTATTTATTGTACAGTATTATAGTCAGATCTACATCATTCAGGATGGTGTTTTGTCCTCTTAAACGTTGTGTAGAATCCACACATGTATTTATTGTACAGTATTATAGTCTTATCTACATCATTGAGGATGGTGTTTTGTCCTCTTAAACGTTGTGTAGAATCCACACATGTATTTATTGTACAGTATTATAGTCAGATCTACATCATTCAGGATGGTGTTTTGTCCTCTTAAACGTTGTGTAGAATCCACACATGTATTTATTGTACAGTTGTCAGATATACATCATTCAGGATGGTGTTTTGTCCCTCTTAAACGTTGTGTAGAATCCACACATGTATTTATTGTACAGTATTATAGTCAGATCTACATCATTGAGGATGGTGTTTTGTCCTCTTAAACGTTGTGTAGAATCCAACATGTATTTATTGTACAGTATTATAGTCAGATCTACATCATTCAGTATGGTGTTTTGTCCTCTTAAACGTTGTGTAGAATCCACACATGTATTTATTGTACAGTATTATAGTCAGATCTACATCATTCAGGATGGTGTTTTGTCCTCTTAAACATTGTGTAGAATCCAAACATGTATTTATTGTACAGTATTATAGTCATATCTACATCATTCAGGATGGTGTTTTGTCCTCTTAAACGTTGTGCAGAATTCACACATGTATTTATTGTACAGTATTATAGTCAGATCTACATCATTCAGGATGGTGTTTTGTCCTCTTAAACGTTGTGTAGAATCCACACATGTATTTATTGTACAGTATTACAGTCAGATCTACATCATTCAGGATGGTGTTTTGTCCTCTTAAACGTTGTGTAGAATCCACACATGTATTTATTGTACAGTATTAGTCAGATCTGCATCATTCAGGATGGTGTTTTGTCCTCTTAAACGTTGTGTAGAATCCACACATGTATTTATTGTACAGTATTACAGTCAGATCTACATCATTCAGGATGGTGTTTTGTCCTCTTAAACGTTGTGTAGAATCCACACATGTATTTATTGTACAGTATTATAGTCAGATCTACATCATTCAGGATGGTGTTTTGTCCTCTTAAACGTTGTGTAGAATCCACACATGTATTTATTGTACAGTATTAGTCAGATCTGCATCATTCAGGATGGTGTTTTGCCCTCTTAAACGTTGTGTAGAATCCACACATGTATTTATTGTACAGTATTAGTCAGATCTGCATCATTCAGGATGGTGTTTTGTCCTCTTAAACGTTGTGTAGAATCCACACATGTATTTATTGTACAGTATTATAGTCAGATCTACATCATTCAGGATGGTGTTTTGTCCTCTTAAACGTTGTGTAGAATCCACACATGTATTTATTGTACAGTATTATAGTCATATCTACATCATTCAGGATGGTGTTTTGTCCTCTTAAACGTTGTGTAGAATCCACACATGTATTTATTGTACAGTATTAGTCAGATATGCATCATTCAGGATGGTGTTTTGTCCTCTTAAACGTTGTGTAGAATCCACACATGTATTTATTGTACAGTATTATAGTCAGATCTACATCATTCAGGATGGTGTTTTGTCCTCTTAAACGTTGTGTAGAATCCACACATGTATTTATTGTACAGTATTATAGTCTTATCTACATCATTGAGGATGGTGTTTTGTCCTCTTAAACGTTGTGTAGAATCCACACATGTATTTATTGTACAGTATTATAGTCAGATCTACATCATTCAGGATGGTGTTTTGTCCTCTTAAACGTTGTGTAGAATCCACACATGTATTTATTGTACAGTTGTCAGATATACATCATTCAGGATGGTGTTTTGTCCCTCTTAAACGTTGTGTAGAATCCACACATGTATTTATTGTACAGTATTATAGTCAGATCTACATCATTGAGGATGGTGTTTTGTCCTCTTAAACGTTGTGTAGAATCCAACATGTATTTATTGTACAGTATTATAGTCAGATCTACATCATTCAGTATGGTGTTTTGTCCTCTTAAACGTTGTGTAGAATCCACACATGTATTTATTGTACAGTATTATAGTCAGATCTACATCATTCAGGATGGTGTTTTGTCCTCTTAAACATTGTGTAGAATCCACACATGTATTTATTGTACAGTATTATAGTCATATCTACATCATTCAGGATGGTGTTTTGTCCTCTTAAACGTTGTGCAGAATCCACACATGTATTTATTGTACAGTATTATAGTCAGATCTACATCATTCAGGATGGTGTTTTGTCCTCTTAAACGTTGTGTAGAATCCACACATGTATTTATTGTACAGTATTATAGTCAGATCTACATCATTCAGGATGGTGTTTTGTCCTCTTAAACGTTGTGTAGAATCCACACATGTATTTATTGTACAGTTGTCAGATATACATCATTCAGGATGGTGTTTTGTCCCTCTTAAACGTTGTGTAGAATCCACACATGTATTTATTGTACAGTATTATAGTCAGATCTACATAATTCAGGATGGTGTTTTGTCCTCTTAAACGTTGTGTAGAATCCACACATGTATTTATTGTACAGTATTATAGTCAGATCTACATCATTCAGGATGGTGTTTTGTCCTCTTAAACATTGTGTAGAATCCACACATGTATTTATTGTACAGTATTATAGTCAGATCTACATAATTCAGGATGGTGTTTTGTCCTCTTAAACGTTGTGTAGAATCCACACATGTATTTCTTGTACAGTCGTCAGATCTACACCATTCAGGATGGTGTTTTGTCCTCTTAAACGTTGTGTAGAATCCACACATGTATTTATTGTACAGTATTATAGTCAGATCTACATCATTCAGGATGGTGTTTTGTCCTCTTAAACGTTGTGTAGAATCCACACATGTATTTATTGTACAGTATTATAGTCACATCTACATCATTCAGGATGGTGTTTTGTCCTCTTAAACGTTGTGTAGAATCCACACATGTATTTACTGTACAGTATTACAGTCAGATCTACATCATTCAGGATGGTGTTTTGTCCTCTTAAACGTTGTGTAGAATCCACACATGTATTTATTGTACAGTATTATAGTCATATCTACATCATTCAGGATGGTGTTTTGTCCTCTTAAACGTTGTGTAGAATCCACACATGTATTTATTGTACAGTATTATAGTCAGATCTACATCATTCAGGATGGTGTTTTGTCCTCTTAAACGTTGTGTAGAATCCACACATGTATTTATTGTACAGTATTAGTCAGATCTGCATCATTCAGGATGGTGTTTTGCCCTCTTAAACGTTGTGTAGAATCCACACATGTATTTATTGTACAGTATTAGTCAGATCTGCATCATTCAGGATGGTGTTTTGCCCTCTTAAACGTTGTGTAGAATCCACACATGTATTTATTGTACAGTATTAGTCAGATCTGCATCATTCAGGATGGTGTTTTGTCCTCTTAAACGTTGTGTAGAATCCACACATGTATTTATTGTACAGTATTATAGTCAGATCTACATCATTCAGGATGGTGTTTTGTCCTCTTAAACGTTGTGTAGAATCCACACATGTATTTATTGTACAGTATTATAGTCTTATCTACATCATTGAGGATGGTGTTTTGTCCTCTTAAACGTTGTGTAGAATCCACACATGTATTTATTGTACAGTATTATAGTCAGATCTACATCATTCAGGATGGTGTTTTGTCCTCTTAAACGTTGTGTAGAATCCACACATGTATTTATTGTACAGTTGTCAGATATACATCATTCAGGATGGTGTTTTGTCCCTCTTAAACGTTGTGTAGAATCCACACATGTATTTATTGTACAGTATTATAGTCAGATCTACATCATTGAGGATGGTGTTTTGTCCTCTTAAACGTTGTGTAGAATCCAACATGTATTTATTGTACAGTATTATAGTCAGATCTACATCATTCAGTATGGTGTTTTGTCCTCTTAAACGTTGTGTAGAATCCACACATGTATTTATTGTACAGTATTATAGTCAGATCTACATCATTCAGGATGGTGTTTTGTCCTCTTAAACATTGTGTAGAATCCACACATGTATTTATTGTACAGTATTATAGTCATATCTACATCATTCAGGATGGTGTTTTGTCCTCTTAAACGTTGTGCAGAATCCACACATGTATTTATTGTACAGTATTATAGTCAGATCTACATCATTCAGGATGGTGTTTTGTCCTCTTAAACGTTGTGTAGAATCCACACATGTATTTATTGTACAGTATTACAGTCAGATCTACATCATTCAGGATGGTGTTTTGTCCTCTTAAACGTTGTGTAGAATCCACACATGTATTTATTGTACAGTATTAGTCAGATCTGCATCATTCAGGATGGTGTTTTGTCCTCTTAAACGTTGTGTAGAATCCACACATGTATTTATTGTACAGTATTACAGTCAGATCTACATCATTCAGGATGGTGTTTTGTCCTCTTAAACGTTGTGTAGAATCCACACATGTATTTATTGTACAGTATTAGTCAGATCTGCATCATTCAGGATGGTGTTTTGTCCTCTTAAACGTTGTGTAGAATCCACACATGTATTTATTGTACAGTATTATAGTCATATCTACATCATTCAGGATGGTGTTTTGTCCTCTTAAACGTTGTGTAGAATCCACACATGTATTTATTGTACAGTATTATAGTCAGATCTACATCATTCAGGATGGTGTTTTGTCCTCTTAAACGTTGTGTAGAATCCACACATGTATTTATTGTACAGTATTATAGTCAGATCTACATCATTCAGGATGGTGTTTTGTCCTCTTAAACGTTGTGTAGAATCCACACATGTATTTATTGTACAGTATTAGTCAGATCTGCATCATTCAGGATGGTGTTTTGCCCTCTTAAACGTTGTGTAGAATCCACACATGTATTTATTGTACTGTATTAGTCAGATCTGCATCATTCAGGATGGTGTTTTGTCCTCTTAAACGTTGTGTAGAATCCACACATGTATTTATTGTACAGTATTATAGTCAGATCTACATCATTCAGGATGGTGTTTTGTCCTCTTAAACGTTGTGTAGAATCCACACATGTATTTATTGTACAGTATTATAGTCAGATCTACATCATTCAGGATGGTGTTTTGTCCTCTTAAACGTTGTGTAGAATCCACACATGTATTTATTGTACAGTTGTCAGATATACATCATTCAGGATGGTGTTTTGTCCTCTTAAACGTTGTGTAGAATCCACACATGTATTTATTGTACAGTATTACAGTCAGATCTACATCATTCAGGATGGTGTTTTGTCCTCTTAAACGTTGTGTAGAATCCACACATGTATTTATTGTACAGTATTAGTCAGATATGCATCATTCAGGATGGTGTTTTGTCTTTAAGACTTTAAGTTTTAACATCAACTGTGTGTGTGTGTGTGTGTGTGTGTGTGTGTGTGTGTGTGTGTGTGTGTGTGTGTGTGTGTGTGTGTGTGTGTGTGTGTGTGTGTGTGTGTGTGTGTGTGTGTGTGTGTGTGAACACTCTCAGAGTTACAGACCCATAAGGGTCCATTTGGTTCCATTTGTACACTCTCTCAGAGTTACAGACCCCTAAGGGTCCATTTGGTTCCATTTCTACACTCTCTGAGTTACAGACCCATAAGGGTCCATTTGGTTCCATTTGTACACTCAAAGTGTAATTGTTTATTTGGTCTTGTTTCTAAAGTGTAGTTGTTTATTTGGTCTCATTTCTAAAGTGTAGTTGTTTATTTGGTCTTGTTTCTAAAGTGTAGTTTTTTATTTGGTCTCATTTCTAAAGTGTAGTTGTTTATTTGGTCTTGTTTCTAAAGTGTAGTTGTTTATTTGGTCTTGTTTCTAAAGTGTAGTGTTTATTTGGTCTTGTTTCTAAAGTGTAGTTGTTTATTTGGTCTTGTTTCTAAAGTGTAGTTGTTTATTTGGTCTTGTTTCTAAAGTGTAGTTGTTTATTTGGTCTTGTTTCTAAAGTGTAGTTGTTTATTTGGTCTTGTTTCTAAAGTGTAGTTTTTTATTTGGTCTTGTTTCTAAAGTGTAGTTTTTTATTTGGTCTTGTTTCTAAAGTGTAGTTGTTTATTTGGTCTTGTTTCTAAAGTGTAGTTGTTTATTTGGTCTTGTTTCTAAAGTGTAGTTGTTTATTTGGTCTTGTTTCTAAAGTGTAGTAAATAAATAATCTGTCTGTGTGCGATCTGACCATTATCATTTTGAAGGTAATGTTATTTTGTCAGCTGACGCCCACATCAAAGAAACCATACAGCGTGTATTTAATTATTTGATATCTCCGACAGTCAACGCACTGCCAGGCTAAAATGGAAGCATAATTCTGACGGCCCGCGGTGGAATGGACTAGTTAGAGTATAAAAACGGACGGGGCAGACCCATTACTGTTGTGGGTCAAGGTTATGTTATGTTGTCATCCGACACCCAAACCATACAGTGTTTATGTCTGCACAATGAGGCCGTAAAATGCAGCCTAGCAGCCTACTACTAACTACAGCCTACTAGCCTGCTTGTTACAAAGGTTCCAAAGATAATATAAGTTACCACCTTAAGAACTGTTCAGCGCAATATGTACCTGGCTGCCACCTTAAGTGCGCAACGCATTCTGTGTCATTATTCCAGACAGTCGGAGCGGTGAATGCAAGTCAACTACACGTTCACTCGTCTCCTAAACTATCTTCATTATTGTGCAGCATTGCAGTGCCAGTGTGCGTCTTTGATTACTGTAAGTGCATTGTTTAGTTCAGTGATGCCTGCTGACTGTCATTTCTGTATGCTGTTTTGAGTCACCGCTGTTTCTCTATGTTTATTCCGTCGCTGGTCTGAGTGACACTGATTGATTACTTGGTTCCTTCATTCAATGCTGTACCACAGCCCCTCAAAGGCCCTTAAAACTAGGCTCCAGACTTCATTCAATGCTGCAGCACAGCCCCTCTAAGGCCCTTAAAACTAGGCTCCAGACTCCATTCAATGCTGCACCACAGCCCCTCAAAGGCCCTTAAAACTAGGCTCCAGACTTCATTAAATGCTGCCCACAGCCCCTCAAAGGCCCTTAAAACTAGGCTCCAGACTTCATTCAATGCTGTACCACAGCACCTCAAAGGCCCTTAAAACTAGGCTCCAGACTTCATTCAATGCTGCCCCACAGCCCCTCAAAGGCCCTTAAAACTAGGCTCCAGACTTCATTCAATGCTGCCCCACAGCCCCTCAAAGGCCCTTAAAACTAGGCTCCAGACTTCATTCAATGCTGCCCCACAGCCCCTCAAAGGCCCTTAAAACTAGGCTCCAGACTTCATTCAATGCTGCCCCACAGCCCCTCAAAGGCCATTAAAACTAGGCTCCAGACTTCATTCAATGCTGCCCCACAGCCCCTCAAAGGCCCTTAAAACTAGGCTCCAGACTTCATTCAATGCTGCCCCACAGCCCCTCAAAGGCCCTTAAAACTAGGCTCCAGACTTCATTCAATGCTGTACCACAGCCCCTCAAAGGCCATTAAAACTAGGCTCCAGACTTCATTCAATGCTGCCCCACAGCCCCTCAAAGGCCATTAAAACTAGGCTCCAGACTTCATTCAATGCTGCCCCACAGCCACTCAAAGGCCATTAAAACTAGGCTCCAGACTTCATTCAATGCTGCCCCACAGCCCCTCAAAGGCCCTTAAAACTAGGCTCCAGACTTCATTCAATGCTGCACCACAGCCCCTCAAAGGCCCTTAAAACTAGGCTCCAGACTTCCCAAAACAAACTGGTCAGGCTCCTCCTTGGCCTCACCCCCCCGAACCCACCTCACCACCCACGCCCACTTTGACAGGCTGGAATGGCTTAGGGTTCAAATGTGGAACGCCCTACCAACAGTCATTAAGACATGCGAATCCCTTGACTCCTTCAAAACCTCTCTCAAAGGGCACCTATACGGACGGCTGCAATTTTTCCCCTCACTGTATAAGTTTCTTTTCCCTTTTTACCTCCTTTATGATGAAATCCTGTTCTGTCGCTGGTCTGAGTGACAGACAGTGATTGATTACTTGGTTCCTCCGCAGCACCTCGCCGTTGCGCAACGACCCGCGGCTGCGGGTTGCGTTCTGTCCTTTGATGTCCACTTAAGCCACTTTAGAGCAGAGGTCGATCGGCTGCAGTGTGGAGTCTTGTTCATGGAGGTATTGATATGTGTTTGTTTGATCTTGTTGGCCAGTTTATACATGAAAGGGTGTGACGTGGATTAATGTCTATGATGATATTATTAATGTTGTCCAGTACCTGGTGATATTGTATATGTATGGTATCTTATTTGTTCCTATACTTATTATTGTCTCTTGTCTGTGTTTATTGCAGAAACCACATTGACACGTTTTCATTCGCACTCAGTGCTGTATCTTCATTCCCATGCCGTGCCTGTAAACCTGTGCCTACAACAAGTACAGTAAACTACAGTAAACTGCCATAAACCCTCTTCACTCTCCTACAACAACTACAGTAAACTACAGTAAACTGCCATAAACCCCCTTCACTCTCCTGTCCAGTGTGTTCTGACCTGACGCCCCGGGGGCCAATGAATCACAACTACACAGAACTACAGTCCATGCTAATGCAGTCCTTTTTGGCAGGCGGGACAAATGTCAAGCAGAACAACCCGTTCTGAGTGAAACTCCTCCCTATGCACGGGCTCTATAAGGTGAAGGTTCACAGAATCACAGCAGAGGAGCTTCTGTCTACCGGAAGAGCACAACAATGGAGGCCCTCCTGTCGCCTCTGTTCTTCGCGGTAATCAACAGAGTTTTAACGGCTTTGAGGCCGAAGATCATCATGAGGATTAATTTCTACGTGCTGTTGGTGATGGTTGTATGGAGCGGCTGTAACACACCTGGGACAGGTAACTTCAGGCTATTATGTACACTATTATGTACACTTATGTACACATTCACTTGTTTTACACTGTTACTGAAACCCTTTACTCTTTAACACTATAGTACCGGAAGGAAAACAGGGTGTGGTTTTCAAAAAAAGGTCCTTCCAAATGGATTCAATGTGGTTTATATTGATTGATACAGCTGTGTATCATTAGTGTGACTGTCTGGATATTTACTTTATTGAAGAGGCTTAAAGGACCACTTCTGTGTCTCATAGGAGGGCTGTGGGCAGTTTAGAAACCGGCCTCCAGTGACATCATCATTAGGCAGATATATTTTTTTAAACAAGATTGTTTTACAAAAATGTTTAGATTTTCATTATCGTGAGAACGATGGCTTCCATTTTCACATTGCAACTTTTCAGGACTAGAAAGCCTGCAGTTTCTATTAGCTTGTATTCCCCATCGATGATGTCACTGGAGGACAAAAGTAGAAAAAAATGTTAAAGGTTAAAGGTTAAAATGTGGATTTTGTGTGTGTGTGTGTGTGTGTGTGTGTGTGGGTGTGTGTGTGTGTGTGTGTGTGTGTGTGTGTGTGTGTGTGTGTGCGTGTGCGTGTGTGTGTGTTGGCTGCTGAGACACGGTGGGGGAAAAAGTTGTTTTAGTTGACTTTAAGTTTTAACATAAATTCTGAAACACAGACACACTCTGTCACAACTCACAAGTAAATGTCCTGGATTTACTTCGAGTTGAAAGTACAAACCCATCGGTGTTCAAAATGTACTTGAAGTATAGCTAGGCTCATTATTGCAGAATGTCAGTGTATACATCGACACCAAGCTAGACAGGAACGCCCACAAATGTCACATCCGGTTTTAGCCCCGGGGAAAGAATGTTCTATGGCTGCCAATGCAACTTGGTCCGTTCCTTAATCACATACAGACAAACATCTATGCCGATAACATCTAACTTGCGGAGGTAGCGTGCCTTGTCCACGGGCAACAGATCTTTCAACGTATGGCATTGCAAATACGTTTGATAATCGCTACTCTGCGGAATATTGTTTTGGAAATGGCGCAAATTGCATTGCAGTGAACGAGAGCCAATCACAACTTCCCCCGGCGGTGGGCGGAGTCACAGCTTGACGCTCTGAATATGCGCCGTGGTGTCAGTGTATTGGGCCAGTGCATAGGTCGGAGTTTCACTCAGAACGGGTTATTCTGGTTGACATTTTCCTGCCCCCAGTAGGCTAGTAGGCTGCTACAGCCTCACTGTGGAGACGTAAATACCATTGTAGATATAAAATAATTAAATAAACACTGTATGGTTTGGGTGTCGGATGACAAAATAACATAACCTTCAGCAACATTCCCAAACACATGTATGCTCTGCTCTCTACCTGTCCTCAAACGAGCATGACAGGGTAATCAAAATGATAATGGTTTTTCATTGATTGATTGTAATATTTATTAACAGTTTGCAGAATTACAGTACATTTCAAGCACAAACTCGATACAAAGACTGTTAACTGTGAGTGGACGACCCAATTAAGCATTACACTTGTTTACAAGAGGGTCCACCTTGTTCAATTCATCAAAACATTTAGAGACGTACAAATAGACACTTCTATATAGTTAAAGAACAGAACAGGAATTCATCATAAAGGAAGCAAAAAGGGAAAATAAACATATACAGTGAGGGGAAAAAGGGGGGGGGGGGATTCAGATTTTACGGGGGCCAGTTTCGAATTGCAGCCGTGCCCTTTGAGAGCGGTTTTGAAGGAGTCAAGGGATTAATGTCTTAATGACTGTTGGTAGGGCGTTCCACATTTTAATAATTTAGTCCCTTGTTTGTGCCGAATCTGGGTTGTACATGGTTTGTTGCACTCCCTCTTGTGTTGTGGGTGTGGACTTCGTTTACATTAAGGAAGTATTTAGACAGGTACATGGGTATCTTGGTGGTGTATCGAATCTTGTGGACCAGACCCATTGCAAGATGCTGTACTCTGGCGTCGACCCTAAG
The DNA here is from genome assembly GCF_964188405.1 of Protomyctophum parallelum. Lineage (NCBI taxonomy): Eukaryota > Metazoa > Chordata > Actinopteri > Myctophiformes > Myctophidae > Protomyctophum > Protomyctophum parallelum. The sequence goes on along the minus strand of NC_139712.1, from coordinate 12,937,111 downwards.
CCATCCCAGCCTGTCAAAGTGGGCAGGGGTGAGGTGGGTTCGGGGGGTGAGGCCAAGTAGGAGCCTGACCAGTTTGTTTTGGGAGGTCTGGAGCCTTGTTTTAAGGGCCTTTGAGGTGCTGTGGTACCAAGAAGTGCATGCATACTTGCATAGTCAAAGCAGTGTTCCGTTCACCTCCACCATCTGTTCTCTCCCCTCCAGGTAGGATTGCATCCAGCTCACTGATGTGCTATCAAAACCAATAGCTTTAAGCTTGTTAACCAGTATGGAGTGGTTCACGGTGTCAAAACCTTTTGGAGGTCCAGCATGACCATGCCGCAGTATTTTCCAGCATCCAGCTCGTGTTTGATGTGGTCGCTCAAATAGAGGAGGCATGTGTCAGTGGAGTGGGATGTTCTGAAACCAGATTGGAACTCGTACATTAATTTATTAGTGGCAAGATACTTTTCAAACTGTTCATAGACTATTTTTTCCATCACTTTCGAGATGAATAGAAATAGGGCGGTAGTTGCCGGGTTCTAATTTACTCCCTTCCTTGTACAGGGGGGTTACTTTGGCCAGTTTAAAATCTTGGGGGTCCTGTCCCTGTTTGATGGAGAGGTTTACTATATGTGGGTGATGACTGGAGCTGTGGAAATGGAGGGAATATTGTCATGGCCAGTGGCCCTGTGAGGTCAGATCGCACACAGACAGGTTATTTATTTACTGCGGAGAGAAAACATGTTTGACTGATCACTCGTTTTTCCCCCTCTCCCTGGTTCCATAAGGATATGTCCACATGTCTTCTCTCCCTGGTTCCATAAGGATATGTCCACATGTCTTCTCTCCCTGGTTCCATAAAGATATGTCCACATGTCTTCTCTCCCTGGTTCCATAAGGATATGTCCACATGTCTTCTCTCCCTGGTTCCATAAGGATATGTCCACATGTCTTCTCGTCAAGATGTAAACATTGAGAACTGTTTTGACGTGAGGGGAGGGGAGGGGCTATCGGATCAGAACACCCCAACATTTTATAACCATGAATAATAATACCGCCGTCGGCAGCAAGCCCTGCATGCACATGATTTACTACAGCAAACACGGTTGAAGATTCATTACTTGTAATATGCCATTATTGGCTGTTGTCTGTGTTCTTTTTGGGAAAGAAATATATAAAAATTATAAAATACTTGTGGAAACTTGGAAAGCCTATATTATTTTACTTATATTGAGCCTGCTGTAAACTATTTCGCATAATTTAGTATAATGTAAGGTTTCCCCCACTCAAATGTTACCGTTAGATAATCCCCACTGTAGTAGGAGCCTTTTTTATAATTTATATTTGTACTTATAGGCTGTCTGCTGTCATGGAAGTTCAAGTCAAGTCAATTTTATTTATATTATAGTACATTTACAATTTACAATTTAGGCATTTATCAGACGCTCTTGATCAAGAGCGATTTACATTTAAGCAAAAACAAAAAGCATGGCATACATCACATATATAAAAAGTAGTTATCATGAATCATGTATAAACTAAGAACGTAACAGTGGAGTATCTATGTCAACTATACATACTATACTATATTATATATTATACAATATACATGTGTAGCCTATATATAAAGTGCTATGACTACATAAAATGCAATTCTAGTGCTGTCTACGTAACGAGCTATAAGTCTGTCTAAAATAACAATGCTAACCTAAGTCTACTATCTAAGTCTACATAAAGGGCTAGGCTAGGGCAAGTGCTACGGGCCATGGTGGAGACTGAAGAGGTGGGTTTTCAGACTACGGCGGAAGATTGGGAGTGATGCTGCAGTTCTGACTGTGATGGGAAGTGCATTCCATAGTTTTGGGAGAAGAGTTTGGGACGTGTGGAGCGTTGTTGTCCCGGCGTTTTTAGTGAAGGTACCTCCAGCTTCCCTGCGTTGGCTGATCTGAGTGCGCGGAGGGAGGGTTCGTAGGGTACGATCACACTTGTGAGATATGGGGGAGCCATGCCTTTGGTTGCTTTGAATGCCAGCATCAGAGTTTTGTATTCTGTGCGGGCAGCGACCGGGAGCCAATGGAGGGAGCGGAGCAGGGGGGAGACGTGTGAGAATTTTGGCTGGTTGAAGACCAAGCGAGCTGCGGCATTTTGGATCAGTTGGAGAGGCTTAAGTTTAAAAACAACAGCAGTTGACCCAAAGTGCTTTCCAGAACAGGTAGACCGTAGTCCATCACAGTGCGATAATAAAACATGTAATACAATCGAGAGAAAAAAAACAGGCCAAAACAAACAAAATAACAACAAAAACAATGAAGAACAATAAACTTCACACTGTATTAAAAGCCAGACTAAAAAGGTGTGTTTTCAGGTTGGATCTAAAAATCTCCAGGGTGGGGCTAGCCTTGATGTGGAGTTGAAGATTATTCCAAAGTGTAGGTCCAGCTACAGAGAGAGCCCGATCACCTTTTGTTTTCATTATTTCATATTTATTATTAAACTTGAACAGATAATGTATTCACTTATCAATAATAATATAATAACAGTTTTCCCTTTTGTAAATATTCTTATTTATTAGTTTATTTATTATTTACACACTATTAAGACAATTAAATAAAGTTTGTTATTCAGAACCTTATATTTGCAATATTGTTAATACAATAATGCAAACTTCTTTTAAATGAGTATATGTGCATGCAAATTAAAACAGTTTCCGTGCCGGGAATGGATTACTCCAGGTTACTGTCGCTGCCAACCCCGCTAATACCGCCTTTTGTTTTATGTGTTTAATCCGCTGTATTGTAATAAATAAAAAGAAAATCCGTCTTCGTCGCGGAGAAAGAGACTAGATGCATTCGCTTTGATGACGAAACCGGAAATCGTCACATGCTGTGGGCTGCTAGGGCTTCTGGGAAATTGAGGCCAATGGAAATGCATGGGGTGCAACGCCTCATTGAGACCAGTCTTGTGTGCGTCTTCCGGGTGCACCAAGATGGTGGATGATACGCTCGGATCATAACAAACCACGGGAGCTTTTTTTTGCTGGATTTTCGCGGATTAAAAGCCCAAATAATTCAGCGTATGCTCTAAAGGTAATACAACAATCTCGGCAGTGAAGGGGGGTTGATTAAAATGCGGGTTAAGCGTGAAAAACAAAACTAGGTCATTCAGTATAATTTGAGTAGCAAAGACTTAATACAAAAATATGAATAGTGATTCCCATTGACTCAATTTACCCCCGGACATTGGCTCATTTTACCCCAGCCACCGTTTTAGAAAACAATGACTAGAATAAGCTACTTCAGACAATTTAATTGCTAAATGATTATATGGTTCTATCCATTGGCAAATCATCAACGTGTATGATATTACATTTTAGACCTGGGTACATTTTGCTTTGTAAAGCAGTCAAATTTGACATGATGTGTCGAAATTTTACTTTGACCGACAAAAACAGTTTTTTGTGTAAAATAATGTGTTCTACTTTCCCCATGTGCTTCCCAACTTCACAGCCAGGTGTAAATTATGGATGCTTACTAGATTTAAGGTCACATGGCAACACAGGTTTCTAGTTTTCTAGATAAAGGGGGTAGTTCAATTTAAACGCTGGCTCATCTTACCCCGTTCTCATAGCCTATAGCTACTACCCTAACATTATACATCTCTCAAGCAATCGATTGCTTCGCGTCATCAGTGCCCATACCCGAAGGCGGGGTTGGCGAAAGGGCCTTTCTGTGTGGAGTTTGCATGTTCTCCCCGTGTCCCCTAGAGTAGGTACCCTCACATGTTCTCCCCGTGTCCCCTAGGGTAGGTACCCTCACAAAAAACATGCAGTAATCCTGGTCTCTAAACTGCCTCCCCCTGGCCAGCCGGGGCGCCTGATGGAGGGGAAAGGAACTGGTTGGAATAACGTGTTTCCTTCCACGCGCTACGTCCAACCAGGGAAACTCCTCCCTGCCAGGTGTAAAGGAGCAACTTGGACACTCAGGCATGAAGGAAGCATGAGTTCAAGTCTGTTGCTCTCCCCAGGTTGGCGGAGGGTGTGTAGAGCCCAGGATCACATTAGATGATTGACACAGGGGTGAAATATAGGTTACAAAATCGTAGGATAAAAAATATATTAAAAAAATACAGAAATACTGACCGTAAGGGGGGCATGGTGGCACAGTTGGTAGTGCTGTCGCCTCACAGCTAGAAGGTCCTGGGTTCGATTCCCGCTCGGGACGCTGTGGGTGCTGGCGGCGTGTTTCCTCCTCCGCGTCATCAGTGCCCATACCCGAAGGCGGGGTTGGCGAAAGGGCCTTTCTGTGTGGAGTTTGCATGTTCTCCCCGTGTCCCCTAGGGTAGGTACCCTCACAAAAACATGCAGTAATCCTGGTCTCTAAACTGCCTCCCCCTGGCCAGCCGGGGCGCCTGATGGAGGGGAAAGGAACTGGTTGGAATAACGTGTTCCTTCCACGCGCTACGTCCAACCAGGGAAACTCCCCCCTGTCAGGTGTAAAGGAGCAACTTGGACACTCAGGCATGAAGGAAGCATGAGTTCAAGTCCGTTGCTCTCCCCAGGTTGGCGGAGGGTGTGTAGAGCCCAGGATCACATTAGATGATTGACACAGGGGTGAAAAATGGGTTACAAAATCGTGGGATAAAAAATATATTAAAAAAAAAGAAATACTGACCGTAATCACATGACCGTATGACAGTCATGTTTCAGGGCTACAGAAATACTTGATCGAGTAAAAAATATCCAGGGCCAGGCTGCCCTGCATGCTCGTTTCATCTGCGCCGGGGGTTGGTCTTCTGTGTATTTCCAGTTCAAATAAATATTGTCCGTGGATCAGTGTCACTCTGCACTGCAGACGCCATGATGATACAAACAATGTGAGGAATGCAGCGGGGGGTGGGGGTGGGGCCTGGGGTTGTAGGTGGAACGGAGTAGAGACTAGGGACACCCCTCGAGGCTGTCTTCAGGTGTAGGTGTAGCCGTGTGTAGGTGTAGCCGTGTGTAGGTGTAGCTGTGTAGCCGTGTGTAGGTGTAGCCGTGTGTAGGTGTAGCCGTGTGTAGGTGTAGCCGTGTGTAGGTGTAGCTGTGTAGCCGTGTGTAGGTGTAGCCGTGTGTAGGTGTAGCCGTGTGTAGGTGACGCGCATACTCTCTAAGGTGACGCAAGGTTAGACTGTTGTAGTCCGGAGGGGAGGGGCCTCGGTGTTAATGACGTAGGTAGAGTGTAGAACTAAGCAGGATATCTGAAAACAGAGATTGCACACAGAAAAACCCAGGAAAAGTGTTTCGAGTGCCAGTGTTGCCAGATTGGGCGGTTCTCCACACAATTGGGCTATTTTAAAACTTATTGTGCGGAAGAAATAGCCTTGGGCGGGCACATCAACTTTGGGCTGGTTTTTAACATGTCGGCGGGTTATTCATGTCCTAGGCGGGTGCACAATATTAAGCCTGCTATGAGTATAGTTTCCTTCAATGCTGGGACTGAGGCTAGGTTTATATCTACTGCTCAGAGCTCGGATCCTGTCTAAATAATACCCACACACAACCATGCAGTGTTTCTGTATCCGCTGAAAAAAAGACCAGGGCACTGGCCATTTATTTCACCCAATAACAGCTCTAGCATAGTAGGATGGGCGGGGGGGTGGCCTCTCTCGTCCAGTTACTGGTGCGCCCGGTGCAGTCGTATTGGGAGGAGTCACCTATTTTGATATCAAATCAACGCGGGAGGTCGTCAGGAGGAACACAGCAGGTGCTGTTCATTTTGCTTGTCGTTTAGATTTTCAAAGTATACCGGTAGTATATTCCGTTTCAAAGTTGTGATGCAGAAGTCATTGGGAAATGCCTCCAGCTAACCTGGCTCGCAGTGACTGTATATAGACCGATTCTGTAGCGGGTCTCATGGTCGCAGCCTACGTATTTCCTGTAGGCGGACTCAACGTAGCTGCGGGGTTTAAACCCTCACCAGGCGCACCTCTTCCACTACAGTGAACGGCAGAGTGACTGATGTTAGTTTGCCTCAAACTTTACTCCTTTACCTGCTTTTTTACTAACACTAACATTACAAAGATGTCCAGAACATCGAGATGAACCTGTGTAGTTTATGGCTGCTCCAACAGTAGTGGCAACATAAAAATAAAAAAAACGGAATGTCTAATATCCACCGCGGTGGCTGAGACCAGAGCCATTGAGTAATGGTTGAGACGAAGCAGTGAAAGATACATAACGCCAGTCTTATACCCAATACCAAATATTTCTGTTTTATTAACACAAGGCTGCTGTACTTTATACCTCATACTTTAAATGCTTAGTATGAGGTATAAAATACAGCAGCCTTGTGTTCATAAAACAGAAAGATTGGGTATTGGGTAAGACTGAAATTATGTATCTTTCAGGACCTTTCACTGCTTCGTCTCAACCACTACTCAATGGCTCTGGTCTCAGCCACCACGGTGGATATTTTGACATTCCGTATTTTTTTATGTTGCCACTACTGTTGGAGCAGCCATAAACTACACAGGTTCATCTCTACTACTGTTGGAGCAGCCATAAATTACACAGGTTCATCTCTACTGTTGGAGCAGCCATAAACTACACAGGTTCATCTCGATGTTCTGGACATCTTTGTAATGTTAGTGTTAGTAAAAAAGCAGGTAAAAGAGTAAAGTTTGAGGCAGACTACCATCAGTCACTCTGCCATTCACTGTAGTGGAAGAGGTGCGCCTGGTGAGGGTTTAAACCCCGCAGCTACGTCGAGTCCGCCTACAGGAAATACGTAGGCTGCGACCATGAGACCCGCTACGGAATCGGTCTATAGTTCTAAGTTCGTTGTATGAAACAAAATAACAAAAAATAATAATAAATGACATTGATTCGATTAATTCTGCATAAGGGTAATATAACTTTGATGTAACCATATTGCAGTAGACTGTGTGTGTGTGCGTGTGCGTGTGCGCGCTCAACCCGCCGTGGGGAGAGAGAGAGAGAGAGAGATATGCTTTAAAGAAGTTGTATTCATGCTGCTATTTTTGGTTGCCTGACATACTGTTTATTTCTTTTCTGTACTCTGTGGTTAGTTTCTGTATCTATGTTATCTTTGGTTATTTGGTGGAGATGTAAAGCTGTGTATGCTTACAGTTACACATTATGCAGTGTTTTCTGTTATTATGCAATGGTTTTGCACCGTTACATGGGTTTGGCCGATTTGGGCTGGAAACTGTCATTCTGATCTGGCAACCCTGTCTAGTGCCCTAAACATCATTAAAATAAGATCAGGTTGTGACAGGGGTGAAGTGGCCCTTTAATGTGCTGAATGTTTCCTTTATCTGTGGAAAGTAACAGTACAGTAAAGAACCTGGGGGTCATTATTGATTCTGAATTGAATTTTAATTCACACATTAATCATGTTACCAAGATTGCCTTTTTTCACCTTAGAAATATTGCACGAATCAGACAGAGCCTATGTGTCCTTGGACGATGCAAAAATGCTAATCCACGCCTTCGTTTTTTCTCGGCTTGATTACTGCAATGCACTTTTTTCAGGACTGCCTAAGAAAACAACTGACAGATTACAACTTGTCCAAAATGCAGCAGCCAGAGTTTTAACTAGAACTAAAATGAGAGAACATATTACTCCAGTTTTGGCTTCACTGCACTGGCTTCCGGTTGTTTTTAGGATTGATTTTAAAATTATTTCACTTGTGTATAAAGCTCTCAATGGTCTCGCACCTTCCTACCTACATGACTGCCTGCCTAAATATGTCCCAAACCGCCCCCTAAGGTCTTCCACTGCTGGCCTGCTCGCTCTGCCTAAGAAAATGGCAACTAAAAAATACGGGGAAGCAGCTTTTTGCTTCTACGGGCCGACGGCATGGAACAAGCTCCCACTGTACCTTCATCAGGCAGCCTCTGTAGACATTTTTAAAGCACAGCTCAAGACCCACTTCTACAACATTGCTTTTAATTGATCTTTATTTTTTTGTTATTCATGTCCTCACTGAATTGCATTACTGCTTGTGTTTTAATGTCGTTGCCTTGCTTTTCTTTTTTATTCTCCATGGCTCTGTAAAGCACTTTGAGCTGCATTTCATGTCATGAAAGGTGCTATACAAATAAAGTTTTATTATTATTATTATTATTGTCCGATTCCTTCCTGAAGTGGCCCTTTAATGTGCTGAATGTTTCCTTTATCCTCGTGTTGCGCTTACGTTTTTCAGCGTAAGCACATTTGGGGCGTCTGGGCGCGGCCGTTTTCGGCTCAGAGCAGGAGTCAGTGTTTCCAGACCTGTGCAGACGAACGCGGCCGTTTTCCACTGTCTGCCGGCGTCTCTTCCGGGTTTTCAGACAGCTGGTGGATGGAAAAGACGCTGTTTGCGCGGCATGAGCACCACTGACATAGAAACATGAGGTTTTTGTGAAAACTGTCATGATAGCTCTGTGTGTGTGTGTGTGTGTGTGTGTGTGTGTGTGTGTGTGTGTGTGTGTGTGTGTGTGTGTGTGTGTGTGTGTGTGTGTGTGTGTGTGTGTGTGTGTGTGTGTGTGTGTGTGTGTGTGTGGAGACTCTCCTATGGCACAGTGGTGTAAAAAGTACTTTTTCTTAAAGGACCACTTCACCCCTTTTGCAACCCGATCTTATTTTAATGATGTTTGGGAGACAAGAAACACTTTCCTGGGGATATTTTTGTTCGGTAATGTGTTTTTAGATATTTTAGTATTTCAAAGTGTCCATGATGTGATGGACACTGCGGGCTCACTTCCTTCCTGGATTACAATTCCCATAATGCTTTGGTGCACTGATCCTCCTTGTGGATATAGGGGGAGGGCGTTCTTAAGCGTTATTCATAGTCTGGATAGTCTGGTTTGGGTGAGCGGTGAGTCTGTTACCACCGCGGCTCAGTGACGTCATGTTGTAGTTTTAGTAAAAACAGAGAGGTGTGTTTGGGTGAGCGGTGAGTCTCTTACCACCGCGGCTCAGTGACGTCATGTTGTAGTTTTAGTAAAAACAGAGAGATGTGTTTGGGTGAGCGGTGAGTCTCTTACCACCGCGGCTCAGTGACGTCATGTTGTAGTTTTAGTAAAAACAGAGAGATGTGTTTGGGGTGAGCGGTGAGTCTCTTACCACCGCGGCTCAGTGACGTCATGTTGTAGTTTTAGTAAAAACAGAGAGATGTGTTTGGGGTGAGAGGTGAGTTTCTCACCACCGCGGCTCAGTGACGTCATGTTGTAGTTTTAGTAAAAACAGAGAGATGTGTTTGGGGTGAGAGGTGAGTCTCTTACCACCGCGGCTCAGTGACGTCATGTTGTAGTTTTAGTAAAAACAGAGAGATGTGTTTGGGGTGAGAGGTGAGTCTCTTACCACCGCGGCTCAGTGACGTCATGTTGTAGTTTTAGTAAAAACAGAGAGGTGTGTTTGGGTGTGCGGTGAGTCTCTTACCACCGTGGCTCAGTGACGTCATGTTGTAGTTTTCGGTGGTCAGCTCTTCACCCAAAACGAGTATGAATAAGGCCTTTACATTCCACTACACTTTAACTGTTCAACTTGACTTCCATGCGTTTCTCTCCACAGCCCATGAGGTGATTTACCTTCCACCACGAGACGGAGGCATCCGCGTGGAACTGTTCCCAGACTACCGCTCCGTTCCTGAAGCCATCAACCAGATCCTGTGGCTGCACGCACCCGATGCATCCGCACCCTGGCACGGTATGTGGACTGGTGATGACACGGTATCGAGTTTCAAACCGACGCTCTTTATAGTCGGTGAAGCAGCGTGAAAACTACAAAATAACACAACATACAATGGTCTTTAAACAAACAGTTGAACAAAATAAGCTTCAACTTGAATTGTATTCAAGTAAAGCCATCGTAGGACAACAGAATTGCGTTGGACATGAAATCCAACCGTTGCAAACAAAAACATGCCTTAACGGTTACCCATTTAGACCTGAGGACGAATCTACAAATGTCTTCTAAGTTTTCTGAAAACATTTCTATGTTTCTATGTCAGTCATTCTCAAACAATTCCATGTCAAGGACTCCCAAAAATATATGTAATTGGCCGCCGACTCCCATCTGAAAATATTGGGACCTCACAGAAGCAAAGATTTGAGTTAAAAACATTCACTCTGAAAGAATATACAGGTGTATTCAAAGATATGTGCCACATTTTCTTGATTTTTCAAAAATAGCAGACCTACAAGCTCGTAGTGCAGCACTCAGTGCTGCGCTACGAGCTTGTAGATCTATTTTTCAACAGCTAAAGTATAACATAATGCCTGCCCAGAATGGGTTGAGGAAGGCAGAACATGCGTTGCATTAACTGTAGCATGGTATTTGTGATATATTGAAGTTGGCTAACTGCCAGTGCAGCACAGGCCTGCAGAGGGCAGCAACGGACTGTCTTGGGGGGGTTGCTGTGGGTTATAGCAGGTGAAGATGTAACTTTGTGTACCCAGAAGTGATGCGTGGGACGGCCCGTTGCCCGCAGGTCCCGCGGGTTGTCCCGCGGGACGGGCGGGCGGACGGGACGAGGTTTTTAGCGCAATTATCGCGCGGCGGGTGGGGCGGGTCACTCCAGAAAAGGAGGGAAAAACAGCATTCCGCTACCTGCTCTCCTGTCTCTACTCCTGGAACCATCAGCTTGTTCTGTTGTTCTACCTGCTCTCCTGTCTCTACTCCTGAAACCATCAGCTTGTTCTGTTGTTCTACCTGCTCTCCTGTCTCTACTCCTGAAACCATCAGCTTGTTCTGTTGTTCTACCTGCTCTCCTGGCTCTACTCCTGAAACCATCAGCTTGTTCTGTTGTTCTACCTGCTCTCCTGTCTCTACTCCTGAAACCATCAGCTTGTTCTGTTGTTCTACCTGCTCTCCTGTCTCTACTCCTGAAACCATCAGCTTGTTCTGTTGTTCTACCTGCTCTCCTGTCTCTACTCCTGAAACCATCAGCTTGTTCTGTTGTTCTACCTGCTCTCCTGTCTCTACTCCTGAAACCATCAGCTTGTTCTGTTGTTCTACCTGCTCTCCTGTCTCTACTCCTGAAACCATCAGCTTGTTCTGTTGTTCTACCTGCTCTCCTGTCTCTACTCCTGAAACCATCAGCTTGTTCTGTTGTTCTACCCCCCCCCCCCCCCCCAGAAGCAAAGATTTGAGTTAAAAATGTTCACTCTGAAAGAATATAATATTTAAAGATCTGTGCCACATTTTCATAATGTTTCAAAAATAGCAGACCTGTTCTTGTAGATCTGCTATTTTCCAATAGTTAAATATTGCTTAAAACACCAAAAGGGGTTCCCACCCAGAATGGGTTAATTAGCGCGGTGCTGTGGTAGGCCTGCAGACATGGAGCACGCTCACAGAATTACAGCTGATCTACAAGCTCACAGCGTGACGCAGGCAGGGCTCGACGCTTAGCATTTTTCCAAGTAGCACGTGTGCTCGTAAGTTGAAAAATCTAGTAGCACACAAATTATTTTAGGAGCACGATGAAAAATAGTGTTTTTTGAGGGGCGCTAGCCTCTCCTATATACAGCTTTTGTCCCCACACATCTCAAAATGAGCCATTGACAATCAACAGAGAAATTATGTTTTCATATAATCTATATAATCAATTTGTTTTATGCTAATACTTTGTAGATAGATAGATAGATAGATAGATAGATAGATAGATAGATAGATAGATAGATGGTAGCTCTGTTCCATACCTCTAATACGTGCAACACATTAGAGCTATGGACCAGAGCTAGATAGATGGATAATATGTTGCTCATGGATGGATAGACAGGCTATCCATTTTATCCTGCTGTTCTGTCACGTTAGTGTGACATTCAGTGCAGAGGCTGCTCGATGGTGAATTAGTATTGTAACATTCTCCTTGGCTTTGACTGCTTCAGTTCAGACAGTACTAAATCAGTAGTTTACTGTAGCTGATATGTCCGATGTTCTAATCTAAACTATAGTCTGCTTCAGTTCAGACAGAACTAAATCAGTAGTCTACTGTAGCTGATATGTCCGATGTTCTAATCTAAACTATAGTCTGCTTCAGTTCAGACAGAACTAAATCAGTAGTCTACTGTAGCTGATATGTCCGATGTTCTAATCTAAACTATAGTCTGCTTCAGTTCAGACAGAACTAAATCAGTAGTCACAAACTAAACCTCTGCGACTCGGCGTGGTGGAAGAGGGACAGATCTTTGCCTTTTTTTCGTTGCTCATTATGCAGGTCACATGACCACTGACTGACTGATATGAAGAATCCAGCCAGTTCATTATGCAGGTCACACAATGACCACTGACTGACTGATATGAAGAATCCAGCCAGTTCAGTCTTTCGTATTATCATTTATGCTGCGCACACGCTTTTGTAAGCAAACACTAAGCAATAAGGGTTGTTTTTGATCAACATCAATCTGTCCACTCCGTGTGTGTGTGTGTGCGCGCGTGCGTGTGCGGCTGCACGCGGTTTCACCCGCGTTTGGTTAAAAGTAAGTTACGTTTGAACTTTGAACATTACAAACAAACTTTGCAAATAACGTGCAAATGAACGCCGCATTGAGCCTTGACACGTTGTTAGCTTGAAGATCTGCTCTTTTTGGCGAACGACACCGCCTTACTACAGAATATAAATTTAGGTATAGAACTGCGACCAGAGACGTTTGGGCGGCCATTGGGAAATTCGGGACAACTCCCGAACGGCCGGTCCAGTCCAGGCCGGTCTGGAATTTACAACTCGCACGGTGCTATTTTTAGTAGCATATGCGCTATACCTAGCACTAGCTATACCAGTACCTATACCTAGCACTAGCTATACCAGTACCTAGTCGCACTGTCGAGCCCTGGTCGCAGGCGACCCGCTGTGAGCTTGTAGAGCGGCTGTTATGATTGTGCGGTACCGCCGCCGCGCAACAAAGTCGGAAGTATACACAATGGAAACTAAAATGAGAACATGACGTTCTTTCATTTCGACCAGAGAGCTACACTGCTGCAGTGCAGCTCACAGACACAACCCAAACCAGAGCTACACTGCTGCAGTGCAGCACAGACACAACCCAAACCAGAGAGCTACACTGCTGCAGTGCAGCACAGACACAACCCAAACCAGAGAGCTACACTGCTGCAGTGCAGCACAGACACAACCCAAACCAGAGAGCTACACTGCTGCAGTGCAGCACAGACACAACCCAAACCAGAGAGCTACACTGCTGCAGTGCAGCACAGACACAACCCAAACCAGAGAGTTACACTGCTGCAGTGCAGCACAGACACAACCCAAACCAGAGAGCTACACTGCTGCATTGCAGCACAGACACAACCCAAACCAGAGAGTTACACTGCTGCAGTGCAGCACAGACACAACCCAACCTTTTTTCCCTGACAAAAACTACATGGAAACTAAGCTATGATGACTAAAACTAAGACTAAATATACTGACAATTTCTAGACTAAAATGTTAGGAAGGGACTAGTGGACAAGAGATCCAGTATAAGTAATTTTACACTTGGTTGCATGCTGAAAATAGCAGATCTACAAGCTCACAACACGTCGCAGATCGGCTATTTTCAGCGAGTGTATACAATCGGCCATTACGACGAATGTTTAATCTTTAGTCTAGTTTTAGTCGACTAAATATCATACGATTTTTGTCGACTAAATCTACAGTTGATTTAGTCGAACAAAATGTATTTTGGTGGGCCTTGATGCCGTCGTAATGACAGTTTTTTTCTCTCGCTGAAAATAGCTGATCTATCACAACGCATCGCAACGTGACGCGTTGTGATCTTGTAGATCAGATATTTTCAGCATGCAACTAATTGTAAAATGACTTATACTGGATCTCTTGTCCACTAGTCCCTTCCTAACATTTTAGTCTGGTTTTTATTTGTTAACGAAATTGTCAATATATTTAGTCTTAGTTTTAGTCGTCATAGCTTAGTTTTCATTTCGTTTTTAATTCCGTTTTCGCCAGTGCAAAAAGGTAGTCGACGGACATTTATTTTTTGTCATAGTATCAATGGATGAAAACAACACTGCTCTGTGGTCTTTTACAGCCAACATGGCAGCAGAATGGTTTGGTAAACAACACTGCTCTGTGGTCTTTTACAGCCAACATGGCAGCAGAATGGTTTGGTAAACAACACTGCTCTGTGGTCTTTTACAGCCAACATGGCAGCAGAATGGTTTGGTAAACAACACTGCTCTGTGGTCTTTTACAGCCAACATGGCAGCAGAATGGTTTGGTAAACAACACTGCTCTGTGGTCTTTTACAGCCAACATGGCAGCAGAATGGGATGTTAGAACGGAAGACCTGGAATACTACAGGACGTTTAGAGACCGCTCCACACTGGACACACACACCGGACGGCTGGCCATCGACAACATGACCGTAGAAGACATCGGGCTGTATTCTGTGGAGTTCAACGAAAGACGTCACAACAAGACTTTCCTGCTTAAAGAGATGAGTAAGTATCACTCACTACAATACTTACCTGGTTAAAGAGATGAGTAAGTATGACTCACTACAATACTGACCTGGTTAAAGAGATGAGTAAGTATGACTCACTACAATACTTACCTGCTTAAAGAGATGAGTAAGTATGACTCACTACAATACTGACCTGCTTAAAGAGATGAGTAAGTATGACTCACTACAATACTGACCTGCTTAAAGAGATGAGTAAGTATGACTCACTACAATACTGACCTGGTTAAAGAGATGAGTAAGTATGACTCACTACAATACTGACCTGGTTAAAGAGATGAGTAAGTATGACTCACTACAAGACTTACCTGCTTAAAGAGATGAGTAAGTATGACTCACTACAAGACTTACCTGGTTAAAGAGATGAGTAAGTATGACTCACTACAAGACTTACCTGGTTAAACTACCTACCAAACTACCTACTAAACTGACAATCCAGATCAAGGCAGATTACATAATTAAGCAATATTACACGAGATGTAATATTGCTGACCGCATCACTGTCGTGGCAATAATCACGTTAAACCACACCCTCTTGTGTAATATTGCAATCGTATAACAGTTACCCTTAAAACTAAGAAAATCGCTGAAAAAACATAT
This sequence comes from Protomyctophum parallelum, assembly GCF_964188405.1. Taxonomy (NCBI): domain Eukaryota; kingdom Metazoa; phylum Chordata; class Actinopteri; order Myctophiformes; family Myctophidae; genus Protomyctophum; species Protomyctophum parallelum. The sequence goes on along the minus strand of NC_139712.1, from coordinate 12,922,071 downwards.
TTTTTAATGACAGATGTGGTCACTACGACCATACATTTCCCAAGAAACTAGCTAGCCTAACCACCGACTTTTCTGCACTCTGGGAGAACGGAGCAGCTGATTTGTTTTGATTAGGTGTGGAGTGGTGCTGGTTTGAACACATGTACACATGACACATACCTACTACGACCTGTGCTATATTATACAACATTAGGCCTGTGACAGGAGACACATGTACCTACTACGACCTGTGGTATAATATATATACACCATTAGGCCTGTGACAGGAGACACATGTACCTACTACGACCTGTGGTATATTATACAACATTAGGCCTGTGACAGGAGACACATGTACCTACTACGACCTGTGGTATAATATATATATATATATATATATATATATATATACCATTAGGCCTGTGACAGGAGACACCTACTTGAAGATAGATGCTAGATGTGTGTGGTGCAGTAATTCATTCTGTGTCCTCCACAGAGAAAGTCCCGAGGCCAATCCTGAACATCAAACAGTGTGACTCCAACTCCAGCCACTGTACGCTGCACTGTACGGTTGACGACGTCACAGAGTCGGGTCCGGTCGGCTATCGCTGGAAGTTCGACGCAGGCGAATGGCGCGGACCCAACTCCTGGGAGACGACCATCTACAACGATGAGAAAGGGCGAAGGGTTAAAACAATATTCTGTCAAATAAAGAACCTGTTCAGTGAGGCGCAGAATTCTTATCGCAACCCTCTTTACAAAGGTATGTAGTTTAGTGTGTGTGTGTGTGTGTGTGTGTGTGTGTGTGTGTGTGTGTGTGTGTGTGTGTGTGTGTGTGTGTGTGTGTGTGTGTGTGTGAGCACGTGTGGTTCAGATTTTTGGACTAGGAAATGCTTGCCATTATTATAGCGGTTGTTGTAAAGGTATTAATTGATTGCCCGAGTCCCGTGGTGGGAGTTCTGCTCTGGTTTTGGTGAATATAAGTAGTTCCGGTCATTTGGTGGTGGGGGGGCACTGGGGGCCACTCATTCAAAATAAATTAATCCACAATACTAGCGTCATTTGTATTGTCGACCTATTTCTATATCATATAGTGCAACTTTCATTTTAGACAGGTCGTTTCGAGGAAGCAATTTGATTGGTTGAAACAGCCTTCTAGCCGTGGTTCGAGCACCACTCCACACCTAATCAAAACTAATAATAATTCAGCTGCTCTGTGCTCTAGCAAACTGGGTGGCTAGGCTAGCTAGTTTCTTTGGACATTTGTGGTCGTAGTGACTACATCTCATTTTCTTAGTTCTAAGGGTAACTGTTGTAGAATTGCAATATTACACTCAAGGGTGTGGTTTAACGTGATTATTGCCACTTCAGTGATGCTTGCGGAACTCGACTGCGTCTCGTTCCTGACCGCATCACTGTCGTGGCAATAATCACGTTAAACCACGCCCCCTCGTGTAATATTGCTTAATTCAACTTCGACCCCTCTGTCACATGGAACACAGTGAATAGTGATACAGGACACACAGATAGCATTAATCTGGCATAACTGGCATACTGTTACATAGAAACACGATTTAATCAGACCAGTGTGTGTCCAGTGGAAACCTCGTATGAATCTGATCTCAGGTCAGAATGGGTTAAGTGTGAAACGGCAACCAAGAACAGAGCCTTTCTAATGGTTCAAACGGTATTTGAATTCGTCACACTGTAATCACAGTTAAAATTGGGATGTTTTAAGCCGACGCTCAAACATGCACGCACGCACACACACGCACACGCACGCACACGCACACTCACGCACACGAAAAACACCGATCTACAAGCTCACAAGTTCACAACGCATGACGAAGAGCTGTTCCTTAATTGGAGTTAGATGGTGCAACCCGGAAGGGGATCTGTTTGACCAGGAAGCGGTCGCAGAGGAATGGAAAAGGTAAAGACATTTTCTATTCTAGTTCTGTTTTATATTTCTGTCTTTCAGCTACTAAAGAACCGCCAGCACCACCAGGCAGAGGATTAAGACGTGGGGTCTTTACTGTCATGGTGATCGTAGCAATAGTAGCACTTGGAGTTTTCCTCCGGAAGAAGAAACCTCGTAAGTATTTAGAGTGGAACAAGACACCTAGTATTTAAGTGATTTATAATGGAACAAGACACCTAGTATTTAAGTGATTTATAATGGAACAAGACACCTAGTATTTAAGTGATTTATAATGGAACAAGACACCTAGTATTTAAGTGATTTATAATGGAACAAGACACCTAGTATTTAAGTGATTTATAGTGGAACAGGAGACCTAGTATTTAAGTGATTTATAATGGAACAAGACACCTAGTATTTAAGTCATTCATAATGGAACAAGACACCTAGTATTTAAGTGATTTAAAATGGAACAAGAGACCTAGGGTTGTATTTTGCGTGTCCAGTACCAGGTCTTATTCCCTAACTTGAGTAAACTAAAGACCTGGAGGCGTGATCAATGCTCTTTGGACACTCAGAATAGCCAAATGGCATTGATCACGCCTCCAGGTCTTTAGTTTACTCAAGTTAGGGAATAAGACCTGGTACTTAACACAAACTAAAAGTACTATTTGGTACTTGGTATCGGCGAGTAAAATAATTATAGGGGGCTGCCATACTGTGTAGGGGGGTTCTATAGGGGGCTGTCATACTGTGTAGGGGGGTTCTATAGGGGGCTGTCATACTGTGTAGGGGGGTTCTATAGGGGGCTGTCATACTGTGTAGGGGGGTTCTATAGGGGGCTGCCATACTGTGTAGGGGGGTTCTATAGGGGGCTGTCATACATACATATTTAGCCCCATGTTCGAATGTCCCCGCCCCCTGTCAAAAACAGCTAAAATAGCTAAAATGAAAAATATAAATAAAATAACACTCATCTTTTACTTTCTCTAATAACAACCTAAAACATGAACCTGAAAAAAACTAAAGTTGTCCTTTAACCCATTTAGGTCGGGAACCCTTTTTGGTGTTTTAAGCATTACGTTATGCTTTAGCTATTGAAAAATAGCAGATCTACAACTTGTAGGTCTGCTATGAACTTGTAGGTCTGCTATGAACTTGTAGGTCTGCTATTTTTGAAAAATCTTGAAAATGTGCCTCAATTCTTTGAACATATATTCCCTGGAACATCATATTTTCAGATGGGGGTAGGCGGCCAATTACATATAATTTTTGGGGTCCTTGACATGAAATATTGAGAACCACTATGGAAAGTTTTTCAGAAGTAAATAAATGTGTTAAGTGATGTATTTGTAATAGTTTATAATAAGATCAATCAATTAATTTATGTAACTATAATGATAAATCTATATAGATACAAATCATACATTTATGTATCTGTGATAACTGGTGGGGAAAAAAAATCTAAAATCTCACTGACCAATCACTGTCTCACATCTCACTGACCAATCACTGTCTCACATCTCACTGACCAATCACTGTCTCGCATCTCAGCTGTGACAGAAGACGTAGAGCTTCGTATGCTGGAAAGACGAGACAGACGAGACAGAGCTGCCAAACTGACAGGTAAGGTGTGTGTGTGTGTGTGTGTGTGTGTGTGTGTGTGTGTGCGCGCGTACATGTGTGTGTATATGTGTGTGCTTGTGAGCGACATATGACAAAGTGGAAATGCTTTGTTCGCTACAGGTCTGTTGGAGAGAACACCAGGATATCGTCACATCACTGACTATGAAGAGGAGCTTCAACGCAACATGAACAGCACATATCAGAGGGTAGAACTGGGCACACAGTCTGAGGTCGTGTTTGAAAACGTCTTCATCCCGCTCTACAATGTAGACATCGAAAGAACAGACATCCACAGCCATCATGAGGTCAGACAGATGGAGATGAAGAAGGCAAGAGAGGAAATCCAACTGGGTCAGATGTTCAAAGACCTTTCTGGACGAATCATAAGAACAGTGCTGACCGTTGGCTGTGCAGGGATTGGCAAAACGTTCCTCGTACACAAATTTGTGTCTGACTGGGCCAAGAGATGTTTCCCCCAAGACCCACACCTCGTGTTCCCGCTCAAGTTCCGCCAGTTAAATATTCTCAAGGGACAGAAGTTTACTTTGGCACAGCTAATTCACCGTTGCATCGTGGATACCAGATTTATTGAGGAAGACGATCTTAATCTTATCTTCACTGAGGTGCAGAAGTCAGGAAACTGCAACGACATCCCCTTCAAAGTCATGTTTGTTCTGGATGGTTATGATGAAAATAATTTCCAGTTCGATTTCAAAACAGAAATTGGCCTCATGAATGTCAACGACTCTTACCCAGTGAAAGATCTCCTTCTAAACCTCATCAAGGGAGAGCTCCTCCCCTCTGCTCGCATCTGGATAACCTCACGACCTGTAGCAGCCAATCAGATCCCTAAGGAGTTTGTAAACAGGATGACAGAAGTACGAGGGTTCATCAGAGATGACCAGAAGAAGGAGTTCTTCGAGAAGACGTTCAGTGATGAGACCCAGGCCAGCTCAATCTTCTCACAGATCAAAGAATCAAAGATCCTCCTCACCATGTGTGAAATCCCAGTCTTCTGTTGGATCCTTGCTACCGTTGTGAAGAACATGGTGAAGAACATGGGGACGACATTCAGGCTGCCCAAAACCCTGGTTGAGCTGTTCTGCCACTTCCTGATGGGTGAGATACTGCGGGAGAATCCTGAACAAGGTGAGGCAGACAAAAATAAACTCATAAAGTATGCAAGAGAAGTTCTTCTGAAGCTGGGCAAGCTGGCGTTTCACCAACTGGACAAAGGCAACATCATTTTCTATGAGGACGACCTGAAAGCGTGTGGTCTTGATGTGAACGTGGACTTGAAGAACTTGGGCTTTTGCACAAAGTTCTTCAAAGAAGACGATGTGTTCTTCCTCCAAACGGTTTACTGCTTCGTTCATCTGAGCTTCCAGGAGTTTCTGGCTGCAGTCTACCTGTCCCACTGTTTCACTCAGAAGAACACGGAGGTCCTGAAGACATTCCTGGGAGATGATGGTGACAACAGTGACATTTCCCTGTCTGACTTCCTGAAGGCTGCTATGAAGAAACCCCTGAAGAGTGAGAGTGGTCAACTGGACCTCTTTGTCCGTTTCCTTCATGGTCTCTCACTGCAGTCCAACCAGAGTCTGTTAGGAGGTCTGCTGGGTCAGACAGAGAACAGTCCAGAGGAGATCCAGACAGCCATCAACAACCTGAAGGAGATGAATGATCGTGATACCTCTCCTGACAGATGTATCAACATCTTCCACTGTCTGATGGAGATGAACGACCCGTCAGTCAGTCGGGGGATCCAACAGTACCTGGAGTCAGAGAACAGCTCAGGGAAGGAACTCTCTGTGCCTCAGTGTTCAGCTCTGGCCTCCATGCTGCAGATGTCAGAGGAGGTTCTGGAGGAGTTGGACCTGCAGAAATACAACACATCAAAGGAGGGGCGACGGAGACTGGTCCCAGCTGTGAGGAACTGCAAAACGGCCAGGTTAGTAGTCATAAGAATATAATCATGTTAGAGCAGCATTCATTCATTCATTCAAAATAAACACATGTACACATTGTCATTGTGACAAATGAGAACATTATTTCAGTTAAAACTACATCAATTCAGTTCAGTGAGACTCACTTCATATTTATGAATGAATGGTTCAAACAGTTTACAGGGGTGTGTGTGTGTGTGTGTGTGTGTGTGTGTGTGTGTGTGTGTGTGTGTGTGTGTGTTATTTACCAGTGTCATTAGTTATTCTACAATGAACACAGACTATATAATGAGAAATGGACCGTACCATTAGTGAAGGGGTGTACAGAGGATGGTCTTTTAAACAATGAGCTTGGTCATTAAGTTTACACTTTACTTAATACATTTAAATGTAAGTTCCACGATTTCCATCTATCTTCCACTTCTCTGTTCTCTGTTCTTACTGACATCCTGCTAATGTCTGAAGAACTAGATTGAAGATCTTTTAGGTGCCTTTCACACCTAACGTTTGCTTACAAGGTCTGGATCAAGGATCAAATGTTTACATTGTTGCATTTTGCATTAGGTCTGCTTAGCGTTCACAGAGGACTTTGTTAAGCAAACCAAAATATTTAACAAATGTCATGCGGTCGTACAGGCTGTTCATCTGTTGACAGAACATTTCGTCACTTCACTGTCAGAGTGGAGCAACAGCAGGGAGTTGTTATTTTCATTATTTAATGTTTGTATTCGATTAAAATGAAAACAGTGGAATGTTATGAGAACATTTAAATTCAATATGCCTCTTATAGTCAGAAAAGTATCCACACACACACATTTCAGACCGCTCCACAGGGAACCTCTTTGACAGTGAACGTGGTCTGTTCTGTTTTGATCATCTCTGATTTTACATTTTATCTGTAATTACAGACTTGCTTGCTGTGCCCTCGAGGAGGAACACATTGAAGTTGTGGCTTCAGCTCTCCGCTCCAATCCGTCCCATTTGAGAGAACTGGACTTGAGTCGAAACGCCTTGAAGGATTCCGGAGCGGATCTCATCTGTGCTGCACTGAAGAGCCCAAACTGTTGTCTGGAGATTCTCAGGTCAGATTAATTTACTATTTTTATTTGGTTACGTTCTGTTATAGTAAGTGATTATAATGCAGTTATTATGGAGGTGTTACTTTATTTGAAGTGTGGATAAGGTTTGATATCATGGTAACTCGCACTGTGTGTGTGTGTGTGTGTGTGTGTGTGTGTGTGTGTGCTATTTACCAGTGTCCTCATTAGTTATTCTACAATGAAAACAGACTATACCAAATGAGAAATGGACCGTACCATTAGTGAGGGGGTGTACAGAGGATGGTCTTTTAAACAATGAGCTTGGTCATTACGTTTACACGTTACTTAATACATTTAAATGTAAGTTCCATGCTTTCCATCTGTCTTCCACTTCTCTGTTCTTACTGACATCCTGCTAATGTCTGAAGAACTAGATTGAAGATCTTTTAGGTGCCTTCCACACCTAACGTTTGCTTACAAGGTCTGGATCAAGACCAAATGTTTACATTGTTGCATTTTGCATTAGGTCTGCTTAGCGTTCACAGAGTACTTTGTTAAGCAAACCAAAATATTTAACAAATGTCATGCGGTCGTACAGGCTGTTCATCTGTTGACAGAACATTTCTTCACTTCACTGTCAGAGTGGAGCAACAGCAGCGAGTTGTTATTTTCATTATTTAATGTTTGTATTCGATTCAAATGAAAACAGTGGAATGTTATGGGAACATTTAAATTCAATATGCCTCTTATTTGCTTAGTCAGAAAATTATCCACACACACACACATTTCAGACAGCTCCACATGGAACCTTTTTGACAGTGAACGTGGTCTGTTCTGTTTTGATCATCTCTGGTTTTACATTTAATCTGTAATTACAGACTTGTTGACTGTGACCTCAAGAAGGAACACATTGAAGTTGTGGCTTCAGCTCTCAGCTCCAATCCGTCCCATTTGAGAGAACTGGACTTGAGTGGAAACGTCTTGAAGGATTCCGGAGTGGATCTCATCTGTGCTGCACTGAAGAGCCCAAACTGTTGTCTGGAGATTCTCAGGTCAGATTAATTTACCATTTTTATTTTTATTTGGTTACGTTCTGTTATAGTAAGTGATTATAATGCAGTTATTATGGAGGTGGTACTTTATTTGAAGTGTGCATAAGGTTTGATATCATGGTAACTCACACTGACCGTAATATTGATAAGATACAGTGACTAATGTATGTAGTCTTCATGCTGAGATACTACATTTAACCCATTTTGGGCGGGAACCCCTTTTGGTGTTAGCATTGTTATGCTTTAGCTATTGAAAAATTGCAGATCTACAAAAATCGAAGAACGACTGACATAGAAACATAGCTTTTTCAGAAAACTGTCAGGATGTAGAAGACATTTTTAGAATCTGATCTCAGGTCAGAATGGATTAAAACACTAAACACGTCTGATGACACTATGAGTGGTTTAATGTGTTCTGTCAGTGTCATCCCCTAGTTTTGAATGATATTTATATTAATGTTAATTCCTAATTGGTGTTGAGTATCAGGGGCGTAACTAGACATCAGTAAGCCCCCGCGCAGGCTGGTCAGGCCCCGACAGTTTGATCAAAATGCACAAAACGTTCTAAACATCAACTTTGGATCAATATCTAAACGGAGCCAACGGAAATTGTATGGCAGGAATATGTATTATTTTCATCTTAAAATCTCTCTCTCTCTCTCTCTCTCTCTCTCTCTCTTCATTCTTCTTCATTTAGTCTGAAGAACTGCTGGTTGTCGGAGAGAAGCTGTGAAGTTCTGGCCTCGGCTCTCGCCTCCAATCCTTCCCATTTGAGAGAATTAGACCTGACTTTGAACAACCTGCAGGACTCTGGAATTGAGCTTCTATGTGCCGGAGTGAAGAGTCCACATTGTCACCTGCAGACTCTGAGGTAAATTATCCTGTGTGGATCTGTACTGCAGACTCTGAGGTAAATTATTCTGTGTGGATCTGTACTGCAGACTCTGAGGTAAATAGAGTTTTATTCTGTGTGGATCTGTACCGCAGACTCTGAGGTAAATAGAGTTTTATTCTGTGTGGATCTGTACTGCAGACGCTGAGGTAAATGGAGTTTTATTCTGTGTGGATCTGTACTGCAGACTCAGAGGTAAATAGAGTTTTTCTCTGTACTGGAGCATCAACAGCAGTTTGTTAAAGTGTGGATATCTCTGCAGGTTGTCAGGCTGTGCGATCACAGAGAAAGGCTGTTCTTCTCTGGCTTCAGCTGTAGCCCTCAACCCCTCCTCCCACCTGAAGCATGTGGACCTCAGCTGTAACCACCCAGGAGGAGATGCTGAGCAGACGCTGCTCTCTGCTGGACTGGAGACTGTCAAGTGAGTCGACTTGGACTGTGTCCATCCATCTTGGTTTTTCTAAGGCTGTCAAAGTTAACATGTCAATCGTGCGTCAACACAAATTCATTTTAACGGCGTTAATTTAATTAACATGTGATTTACACAATGCACGGTGAAATTTGAAAGAGAGGCTGAGAGTCTGAGACACATGCATGTTGCTGTTTTCTACTGGCCAAGTAGCCCCGCCTCTGAATCCACTCTGCTCCGACCAATCAGTCAGCAGAACTAAAGCTAAAGCAGTCGGTGCAACCAGCACTAAAGCAGTCGGTGCAACCAGCACTAAAGCAGTCAGTGAAACCAACAGTAAAGCAGTCGGTGCAACCAGCACTAAAGCAGTCAGTGCAACCAGCACTAAAGCAGTCTGTGCAACCAGCACTAAAGCAGTCGGTGCAACCAGCACTAAAGCAGTCGGTGCAACCAGCACTAAAGCAGTCGGTGCAACCAGCACTAAAGCAGTCAGTGTAAATGTTCCCCCCCCTGTTTAGCCGACGACAACGGAAATCTTAAAACGTTAACTTGCGATCTAAATCATTCCGTCTAATTCTAAGAAAAGATTATGTGTTAGACGGGCCCCCGCTGTCCAGTCGCTAGTCGCGATGTTTTGGCTACATTTAGCTGCTACAGCAACATCCGGTCTGTCGGTAAAAGTGCTCCGTGTTTATAAATCGCTGGGCACATTTTATTAATGGATTAAATAACCCTGGTAGAGTCATTTTATTAATGGATTAAATAACCCTGGTAGAGTCACATTTTATTAATGGATTAAATAACCCTGGTAGAGTCATTTTATTAATGGATTAAATAACCCTGGTAGAGTCACATTTTATTAATGGATTAAATAACCCTGGTAGAGTCATTTTATGAATGGATTAAATAACCCTGGTAGAGTAATTTTATGAATGGATTAAATAACCCTGGTAGAGTCACATTTTATTAATGGATTAAATAACCCTGGTAGAGTCATTTTATGAATGGATTAAATAACCCTGGTAGAGTCATTTTATTAATGGATTAAATAACCCTGGTAGAGTCTGGAGTAGAGAATGGATTAAATAACCCTGGTATTAATGGATTAAATAACCCTGGTAGAGTCGCTGCGAATGGGCAGACAAGTTGTGATTCTTGCGTATTTAATTTGCTGCGGTTTGTCTTCACACTGCACAGTCATCGCAGCAGAGAACTTTATCAATGTGTTCAATATATAAATAATACTGATAATCACAGTCATCACAGCAGAGAACTTTATCAATGTGTTCAATATATAAATAATACTGATAATCACAGTCATCGCAGCAGAGCACTTTATCAATGTGTTCAATATATAAATAATACTGATAATCACAGTCATCGCAGCAGAGAACTTTATCAATGTGTTCAATATATAAATAATACTGATAATCACAGTCATCGCAGCATGAACTTTATCAATGTGTTCAATATATAAATAATCCTGATAATCCTCCCTACTGTAGAGTGTGCTGACCATATATGGAGTTCCTCCCTGTCCCCAGTTAAACCCTGGGGTCAAAAATCCTTAGGTTTCGTTTTTGGCTAGGTGGCCCAGCCTTCATCCAATCAGGATAGAGAGGGGCCTTCCGCCAATCATGATCGAGCGGGGGTGGTCCTTGGTTTGAAAGTCTCCAGCACTTGGATCCCCGCACACAGTGACAGCCCTCCATGTTTACAGACAGACAGACAGACAGACAACTCTGTACACTGCAGTGTTTTTATGTGTTAACTTAATGTGCTCATCTGACCATATTTTCGGTCTCCTCATTCGATCACGTCTATTCACGGTAACGGGACATCTCGCTGCGTAAAATATCCCTTCTCTGTCTCCAACTTTACTCCTCATGCATCCGCCACATTGTCTGCTTCATTTCCTTTATTTGATGTGATTCAATCCCACCTGAACCAAATTGAAATCAAGTGCAATTGGAACTGTTATTGTTTTAATGTTAATTCATCTTATGCCATACTAAATGCATACTAAATGCATCCAAATACTAAATCCATCCATCCATCCATATTCAATCGCTTATCCGTAGTCAGGTCGCGGGGGCAACGGCTCCACCAGCGAGCTCCAGACTTCCCTCTCCAGAGCAACATTAGTGACTTCCTCCTGGGGGATCCCGAGACGTTCCAAGGCCAGTGAGTCGATGTGTTTCCTCCAACTGCGCCTTGGTCTGCCCCGGGGTCTCCTCCCAGTGGGACGTGGTCCTTGGTCTGCCCCGGGGTCTCCTCCCAGTGGGACGTGATCCTTGGTCTGCCCCGGGGTCTCCTCCCAGTGGGACGTGGTCCTTGGTCTGCCCCGGGGTCTCCTCCCAGTGGGACGTGGTCCTTGGTCTGCCCCGGGGTCTCCTCCCAGTGGGACGTGCATCGAGGACCTCAATACAAAATACTTAAATGCAATAATAAATACTAAATGCATACTAAATACTAAATGTATATACTAAATACTAAATACAATAGCTTTATGCCAGTGGTTTTCAACCTTTTTCATATCAAAGACTATTATTTATTTGGCATTTGAGCCACGGACCACCATTTGATGTCATTTAGCCTCTCAGACCCATTTGAGCCACGGACCACCATCTGATGACATTTAGCCTCTCAGACCCTTTTGAGCCACGGACCACCATTTGATGACATTTAGCCTCTCAGACCCATCTGAGCCACGGACCACCATTTGATGACATTTAGCCTCTCAGACCCATTTGAGCCACGGACCACCATTTGATGACATTTACTGTAGCCTCTCAGATCTAAAACATAAAATATTTTGTTGTAGAGAAATAGGCAAACGTTGATCTAAATAACAATTCTTCTACATTCTCTAATTGTGGAGACTTCTTTTAAATTAATTAATGCAGATGTTTAACAGTAATTTAACTCTGGAGCCCCCTTAACCCATTTAACCCATGACGAAAGTAATAAAATGTCTTCTAAATCATGACAGTTTTCAGAAAAACCTATATTTCTACAGTATATCAGTGGTTCGCTCTGAAATAATATATATTCAAAGATTTGCACCGCATTTTCACGACTTTTCAAAAATAGAAGATCTACAAGCTCGTAGCGCGGTAGATCTGCTATTTTTCAATAGCTAAAGTATAACATAATGCTTAACCCATTTAGGCCTGACGTCAAAAAAAAACAAAAAAAAACGTTCGCTCTGAAAAAATATATATTCAAATATTTGTGTCACATTTTCACGATTAAAAAAAAATAGCAGACCTACAAGCTCGTAGCGCGCGGCGCGCTATAAGCTTGTAGATCTGCTATTTTTCAATAGCTAAAGTATAACATAATGCTTAACCCATTTAGGCCTGACGTAAAAAAAAACAAAAAAATATATATATTCAAAGATTTGTGTCACATTTTCACGATTAAAAAGAAATAGCAGACCTACAAGCTCGTAGCGCGCCACTCTGTGGCGAACTATAAGCTTGTAGATCTGCTATTTTTCAATAGCTAAAGTATAACATAATGCTTAACCCATTTAGGCCTGACGTCGGAAAAAATACGTTCGCTCTGAAAAAAAATATCTTCAAAGATTTGTGCCACATTTTCACGATTTTTCAAAAATAGCAGACCTACAAGCTCGTAGCGCGCCACTCTGTGGCGCACTATAAGCTTGTAGATCTGCTATTATTCAATAGTTAAAGTATAACATAATGCTTAAGGACCACTCGTGGTCCCCGGACCACTGGTTGAGAACCACTGGTTTATTCAATAAATGTTTAATGGTGAATGTGAGCTGAAGAGTCTTAATGAAGTGATGCATGTTCATACTCTCTGTATCATTCAATGGTAATAGAAATGTTTTATCATTTCTTCCTACAGTGTGAATCATGGAGGAGAACACTGGATAGATCACTGGATTAATCCTCGACTCCTTTCAAGATGTGAGTGTCTGTCTGTCTGTCTGTCTGCCTGCCTGCCTGCCTGCCTGCCTGCCTGCCTCTTCATGTGTGTGTGTACGTGCGTGTGCCTGTGCACATCTTCATGTGTGTGTGTGTGTGTGTGTGTGTGTGTGTGTGTGTGTGTGTGTGTGTACGTGCGTGTGCCTGTGCACATCTTCGTGTGTGTGTGTGTGTGTGTGTGTGTGTGTGTGTGTGTGTGAGCGCATGTGTGTGTGTGTGTGTGTGTGTGTGTGTGTGTGTGTGTGTGTGTGTGTGTGTGTGTGTGTAATTGTGTGTACCTGTGCACATCTTCGTGTGTGTACGTGCATATGTTGTGTGTGTGTGTGTGTGTGTGTGTGTGTGTGTGTGTGTGTGTGTGTGTGTGTGTGTGTGTGTGTGTGTGTGTGTGTGTGTGTGCAGGCCTGTGCACATCTTCGTGTGTGTGTGTGTGTGTGTGCGCGCCTGTGCACATCTTCACGTGTGTGTGTGTGTGTGTGTGTGTGTGTGTACGTGCGTGTGCCTGTGCACATCTTTGTGTGAGTGCGTGTGCCCGTGCACATCTTCATGTGTGTGTGTGTGTGTGTGTGTGTGTGTATGTACGGGCATGTACGTGCGTGCGCCCGTGCACATCTTCGTGTGTGTGTGTGTGTGTGTGTGTGTGTGTGTGTGTGTGTGTGTGTGTGTGTGTGTGTGTGTGTGTGTGCGTGTGTGTGTGTGTGTGTGGGTACGTGCATGCACGTTTGTGTGCCCGTGCACATCTCCGTGTGTGTGTGTGTGTGTTTACGTGCATGTACGTGCGTGTGCCCGTGCACATCTCCGTGTGTGTGTGTGTGTGTGTGTGTGTGTGTGTGTTTACGTGCATGTACGTGCATGTGCCTGTGCACATCTTCATGTGTGTGTGTGTGTGTGTGTTTTAGTCAGTGAATAATGTATTTAATGTTTACTGTGTTGTTTTCTCATCAGATTCCCAGCGTCTCACACTGGACCCAAACACAGCACTCTGTGACCTCACTCTGTCTGAGGACAACAGGAAGGTCACATGGGTGAGGGGACAGAGTCATCAGTATCCTGATCATCCTCAGAGGTTTGATGGATATGGTCAGGTTCTGAGTGCAGAGAGTGTGAACGAACGCTGCTACTCTGAGGTAGAGTGCAGTGGATGGGTTCAGATAGCAGGGACTGACAGAAGAATCAGCAGGAAAGGACGTGGTGTTTCCAGTCGGCTTGGAGCCAGTGTCATGTCCTGGAGTCTGGTGTCTGATGGTAACGGTTACGCTGTCCTCCACAATGGGAAGCAGACTGGCCTCCCTGTCTCCTCTGGACGCTCCAACAGGGTCTACAGAGTAGCACTGTATGTGGACCGTCCTGCTGGGACTCTGTCCTTCTATGACGTGTCCTCAGAGGACACTCTGACCCACCTGCACACCTTCCAGACCACGTCCACTGAACCGCTATGTGTTGGGTTCTGCTTGGAGACGTATGACTCCTCAGTGTTTCTGTGTGAGCAGAGATAGAGTCTCTATGCGACGGTCACATCAGGTCGCCATGGTTACTCCACATGTGACATCATCATCATGATGATGATGACGAGAGACAGACAGATAAGACCAGATACGTTTTTGATACAATGTTCATTATTATTCAAAGAATCACACCTGTGTGAAGTGAGCGGCGCTCTTGACTGTCATCATGCATCATAATGATGACATCAGCCAATCAAATCATTGCATTCTGTGGTACACACAAACACACACACAGCTGTGCCGCTCACAGGCAGCTTGTAGACCCCCTGAAGGACCACCTGGAACCCCCTCAAGGACCCCTGGAACCCCCTCATGGACCCCTGTAACCCCCTCAAGGACCCCCTGGAACCCCCCCAAGGACCCCTGGAACCCCCTCAAGGACCCCTGAACATGTGGGACCCCCATCTGAACATGTGTTGTACCAGGGACCCCCATCTGAACATGTGTTGTACCAGGGACCCCCATCTGAACATGTGTTGTACCAGGGACCCCCATCTGAACATGTGTTGTACCAGGGACCCCCATCTGAACATGTGTTGTACCAGGGACCCCCATCTGAACATGTGTTGTACCAGGGACCCCCATCTGAACATGTGTTGTACCAGGGACCCCCATCTGAACATGTGTTGTACCAGGGACCCCCATCTGAACATGTGTTGTACCAGGGACCCCCATCTGAACATGTGTTGTACCAGGGACCCCCATCTGAACATGTGTTGTACCAGGGACCCCCATCTGAACATGTGTTGTACCAGGGACCCCCATCTGAACATGTGTTGTACCAGGGACCCCCATCTGAACATGTGTTGTACCAGGGACCCCCATCTGAACATGTGTTGTACCAGGGACCCCCATCTGAACATGTGTTGTACCAGGGACCCCCCATCTGAACATGTGTTGTACCAGGGACCCCCATCTGAACATGTGTTGTAACAGGGACCCCCATCTGAACATGTGTTGTACCAGGGACCCCCATCTGAACATGTGTTGTACCAGGGACCCCCTTGCTCACAATGCGTCGCAACGCGACACATTGAGAGCTTGTAGATCTGCTATATTTTCAATAGACATTTTGGAATTGTGAAGTGGGACATTCTGCAATATGAATACTTTTACTTTCAGTACTTTAAGTACATTTTGATGCCGATACTTTTGTACTTTTACTCAAGGATATTTTCAATTCCCATTCTGACCTGAGATCAGATTCTATAAATGTCTTCTACATTCTGACAGTTTTCTGAAAAAGCTACGTTTCTATGTCAGTCGTTCTTCGATTTTTCAAAAAATAGCAGATCTACAAGCTCGATCTACAAGCTCGTAGCGCGCCACTCGGTGGCGCGCTACGAGCTTGTAGGTCTGCTATTTTTCAATAGCTAAAGCATAACATAATGCGAACACCAAAAGGGGTTCCCGGCCAAAATGGGTTAATTATAGAATGATGATGTATGTAACTGATTTATGAACGGCTAAAACAGCCTGATGTCCGCAGCGACCTACATTAGATGTGTTTAAACAAGCCCCTATTAATTGTTTTGCTTTATATATATATGTATATTTTGAGATGTAATTGCTATAGTCACATTGTTGATTGCTATACAGAGACTCTATTACACAGTCCCGATCTGTGATCACCCACCGGGTGCAATTC
Source organism: Protomyctophum parallelum (assembly GCF_964188405.1). Lineage (NCBI taxonomy): Eukaryota > Metazoa > Chordata > Actinopteri > Myctophiformes > Myctophidae > Protomyctophum > Protomyctophum parallelum. Next base: position 12,906,097 of record NC_139712.1, on the reverse strand, counting down.
CAAACTGGCCCCCGTAAAACCTGAATCCCCCCCCACCCTGCACCCTCCCTTTTTCCCCCTCACTGTATATGTTTCTTTTCCCTTTTTACCTCCTTTATGATGAATTCCTGTTCTGTTCTTTAGCTATATACAAGTGTATATTTTTACGTCTCTGAATGTTTTTGATGAATTGAACAAGGTGGACCCTCTTGTAAACAAAAACAAAAACATTAAACGCCGTTAACAATGAACATAGTTTAATGTTTGTGTTGTCACTAACACAAAGGTGAGGTATGTCCACCATAGTTTAAATAGAGTTTAAATCTATTCTGAGTCATGTGGGCTAGAGTTTAAATCTATTGAGTCATGTGGGCTAGAGTTTAAATCTATTCTGAGTCATGTGGGCTAGAGTTTAAATGTATTCTGAGTCATGTGGGCTAGAGTTTAAATCTATTCTGAATCATGTGGGCTAGAGTTTAAATCTATTCTGAGTCATGTGGGCTAGAGTTTAAATCTATTCTGAGTCATGTGGGCTAGAGTTTAAATCTATTCTGAGTCATGTGGGCTAGAGTTTAAATCTATTCTGAGTCATGTGGGCTAGAGTTTAAATCTATTCTGAGTCATGTGGGCTAGAGTTTAAATCTATTCTGAGTCATGTGGGCTAGAGTTTAAATATATTCTGAGTCATGTGGGCTAGAGTTTAAATCTATTCTGAGTCATGTGGGCTAGAGTTTAAATCTATTCTGAGTCATGTGGGCTACACACACACACACACACACACACACACACTTGGAGGGGAAGAGGGTGCTACAATAATGTTCATGTTACTTCTTAAAACTTTGGATAATATAATTTCTTGGTTAATATTTTTAAAAGATGTGCTGCGGAACTGAATACGGTACTCTAAAAGTAAGCCTTTATCTACATGATAAAGATGTGCTGTGGAACTGAATACGGTAGGCTACTCTAAAAGTAAGCCTTTATCTACATGATAAAGATGTGCTGCTGAACTGAATACGGTACTCTAAAAGTAAGCCTTTATCTACTAAATGTGTTTAGCATGTGTCTGTTACTGTTTGTGTCTGTAAACTGTGTAAATGATTTGGTCATGCTATAGTTAATGTAGGACTATTATGGTGGAGTCCTTAACCCATTCTGACCTGAGATCAGATTCTAAAAATGTCTTCTACATCCTGACAGTTTTCTGAAAAAGCTATGTTTCTATGTCAGCCGTTCTTTGATTTCTCAAAAATAGCAGACCTACAAGCTCGTAGCTCGTAGAGCTTGTAGATCTGCTATTTTTCAATATAGCTAAAGCATAACATAATGCTATAACACCAAAAGGGGTTCCTGCCCAAAATTGGTTCATTGGTTCATTGGTTATACTTAATAGACATGTTAATGATTCTGTTATAGTGATGATTGGTCAAAGCGTGAACAGGGGGTCTCACAGCGCTGTTTTAAACAACCTAAAATAAGTTCTATAGGCTGAATATGAAGCGGTAGATTGTTCCAGTTGTCACAGTATGTGTGGCTCTGTGTTGCCATACTGTGGCTGTGTGTGGGCGTCGGCTCTCCTCCCAGCTTCCAGCCTGCAGGGCACACCTGTCTGTGGTCACCTCATCATCGCACACCTGTCTGTGGTCACCTCATCATCGCACACCTGTCTGTGGTCACCTCATCATCGCACACCTGTCTGTGGTCACCTCATCATCGCACACCTGTCTGTGGTCACCTCATCATCGCACACCTGTCTGTGGTCACCTCATCATCGCACACCTGTCTGTGGTCACCTCATCATCGCACACCTGTCTGTGGTCACCTCATCATCGCACACCTGTCTGTGGTCACCTCATCATTGCACACCTGTCTGGTCACCTCATCATCGCACACCTGTCTGTGGTCACCTCATCATCGCACAACTGTCTGTGGTCACCTCATCATCGCACACCTGTCTGTGGTCACCTCATCATCGCACACCTGTCTGTTGTCACCTCATCATCGACACTCAATTGACACACACCTGGCCGTCCTGCCGGCCATCAACTCTTCAGCCCTGACGGTGTTTAAACCCTGGTCTTCACTCCACTCATCACCAGATCATTATAATAATATTAATAATAATATATACGATTTATATAGCGCTTTTCTGGGTACCCAAAGTCGCTTTACAGAAAGAAGTACAGACATATTTATTAGAAAACAAATTAAAAGGTTTAAAAGGTTAAAAACTAGAAATAAAAATCAAAAGAGGGGCAAGGGTGTGTGAGTGAGTGTGTGTGTGTGTGTGTGTGTGTGTGTGTGTGTGTGTGTGTGTGTGTGTGTGTGTGTGTGTGTGTGGGGGGGGGGGGTTATGTAGGGAAAGCCAGTTTGAAAAGGTGGGTTTTGAGTGTGCTTTTGAACATTGGGGGGGGGGGGCAGCTCTGATGTGGGTTGGGAGTGAGTTCCAGAGAGCCACTGCGAAGGCCCTGTCTGTCTCCCCATGTCCGTTTGTTGGACCTGTGGGGTTCCAGTTGGTTGGCAGGGCTTGACCTGAGGGAGCAACCTTTGACCTGAGGGAGCAACCTTTGACCTGAGGGAGCAACCTTTGACCTGAGGGAGCAAGTCATATAGTTATAGTTATAGTTTAGTAGTATTCCAAGTCTTAGTTCCTTTAGTATTCCAAGTCTTAGTTCCTTTAGTATTCCTAGTGTTTTGCTCCTGTGTGTTTTTTCCTGCAACTCAAGCTCTTCTCCTCTCCTCCAGAGTTATAGCCCATCGTTTTTTTCATTTTTTTTTTAATCCTCGTTTTTCATCATTTTGGACCATTTTGGCCCATATCGTACAGCATACTATAGCACGCCGTTTTTCATCATTTTGGACCATTTTGGCCCATATCGTACAGCATACTATAGCACACCGTTTTTCATCATTTTTGAGGATTTGTATAGTCAAATTGCCTCTTCTGCTACATTAAACTTTTTTTCACTTTTTTTCAAATCCTCAAAAATGAAAGAAAAAACCTGATGGGTTATAGCCCATCGTTTGTTTTATTTATTTTTTATTTTTTAAATCCTCGATTTTCATCATATTTGACCATGGACTATAGCCCATATCGTTTTTTCATAATTTTTGAGGATTTGAAAAAAATGAAAAAATCGTTTTTTTAATTAAAAGAAAAAAAATATCCTCGTTTTTCATCATAATGACCATGGGCTATAGCCCATATCGTTTTTCATCATAATGACCATGGGCTATAGCCCATATCGTTTTTCATCATAATGACCATGGGCTATAGCCCATATCGTTTTTCATCATAATGACCATGGGCTATAGCCCATATCGTTTTTCATCATAATGACCATGGGCTATAGCCCATATCGTTTTTCATCATAATGACCATGGGCTATAGCCCATATCGTTTTTCATCATAATGACCATGGGCTATAGCCCATATCGTTTTTCATCGTTTTTGAGGATTTGAAAAACAAATAAAAAAAGTTTAATGTAGCAGAAGAGGCAATTCACTGAACAGAGTTTTGCACAATTCTAACGTCCCAGATCGATTGAAATATGAATCTACTGTGCTATACTATACACCTCCATGATATACTAGGAGTACAATAACATTCCATCGTGAATAAAAACCTATTATTAACCACAGTGTAATGCTAAAGGTTTAATCACAGGGATGTCTAGCTGCTTCATGTAATATAATTAAAAGTGTATTGTGAATGAATTAATGGACTGCTATCCTTACTTTCATGCAAAGCACCAACTTCAGTGTTTACGGACTGACCTATAATTACAATAGGCATATAGAGCGGCGCAGTCCCTCCCCCTTTCAGAACAACGAACGGCCCAGGAAATGAAAACCCAATGCATTTCCCCATAGGCAGTTTTTATTTAATTTATTTAAAGACCTTTTAAGCGTCGTACGAAGCCAACTCTTGTCGTGACAAATCATGACGACACACACAATATTTCGGGGCCAAACAAAGCATTAGAAAGTAGAAAAAAACGGCAGGTTACAACACTTTTTTTGTTGTTTTTCTTCTTTGTAATTATTTGTTTGGTCCAAAATATTGTTGTCATGATTTGTCACGACAAGAGTTGGCTTCGTACGACGCTTAAAAGGTCTTTAAATAAATTAAATAAGAACTGCCTATGGGGAAATGCATTGCGTTTTCATTTCCTGGGCCGTTCGTTGTTCTGAAAGGGGGAGGGACTGCGCCCCCTATAGCCTACAGTAGCACAGTGAGTCTTAGCTCTGCTCCATAGCTCTAATGTCTGAATGCAACGCATTAGAGCTATATGGACCAGAGCTAAGTGGGTCTCAGACTGGGGGGTCTGGGGACCCCCTGCAGTACCTACCTGTCGGTTACTGGGGTCCGGGTCCCCCAGTACCTACCTGTCGGTTACTGGGGTCCGGGTCCCCCAGTACCTACCTGTCGGTTACTGGGGTCTGGGGACCCCCTGTAGTACCTACCTGTCGGTTGCTGGGGTCTGGGGACCCCCTGCAGTACCTACCTGTCGGTTGCTGTGGTCTGGGGACCCCCTGCAGTACCTACCTGTCGGTTGCTGGGGTCCGGGGACCCCCTGCAGTACCTACCTGTCGGTTACTGGGGTCTGGGGACCCCCTGCAGTACCTACCCGTCAGTCGCTGGGGGTCCCAGAGATAGAAATGCCACTAAATGGGGGTCCGTATAGCCTAATGCCCCCCTTTTCCCCTCACTGTATATGTATCCTTTTCCTTTTTGCTTCCTATATGATGAATTCCTGTTCTGTTCTTTAACTACATAGAAGTGTCTATTTGTACGTCTCTAAATGTTTTGATGAATTGAACAATGTGGTCCCTGTTGTAAACAACTCTGACCCCTTTTGTATAAATTGACTTGAATTCACTTGATGTGAATGCTCTGATGAAGGCTGCATAGCCGAAACGCGTCAGCGTAACTTATTTGGTGTTTGCCAATAAAGAAATGGAAATGTGAGTACTTTGTCCCCCGCTTGTTTAATTCTTGGATGTGCTACCTTTAATATACATAATTATATTATTATATATAATATATACCTTTTTGGAATTTTTAATTCCTATTTTTTGATGTATACTTGATTTGGGTTTGGCTTGGCACTCCACTGAAAGCCATTGCTGATGCGCAACCTCTTTTTCTCATGTTGTAAACAAGTGTAATACTTAATTGGGTCGTCCACTCACACAGTTAACCGTCTTTGTATTGAGTTTGTGCTTAAAATGTACTGTAAATTCTACAAACTGTTAATAAATATTTCAATCAGTCAATCAATCAATCAATGCATGTCAAACAGAGCTAAACAAACCTGACAAAAAAGACTAGCCCACTAGACCACTGAGGACGATAGGAGGTTTTAGATCGCTGTCTGTATTGTGTATTTAAACCGTGACGTCAGCCACTTCCGGGTTCTACTCAAGGACTGTCTAAAGAGGACAAGAAGCGAAGACCGTAAGGGCGCCGCCATGTTGCTCACATTTTTTTTCAAATCCTCAAAAATGATGAAAAACGGCCCATGGTCAAAATGGGATAAAAATGGGATAAAAAACGTCTAAAAATAGACGTCTAAAACACGTCTATTTTTAGACGTGTTTTAGACGTCTATTTTTAGACATTTTTATCCCATTTTTAGACGCTCGTCCAATAGCCCATACTGTACGGCATACTATAGCACGACGGTTTTCATCATTTTTGAGGATTAAAAAAGAAAAAAAAAAAAAACGATTTTATTTCATGTTTTTCAAATCCTCAAATATGATGAAAAACGGCGTGCTATAGTATGCCCTACGCTAGGGGCTATAGCCCATGTTCAAAAATGATGAAAAACGAGGTTAAAAAAAAAATCTAAATTTCAAAAAACGATGGGCTATAACCCATGTTTTTTTTAATTTAGATTTTTTTTCAAATCCTCAAAAATGATGAAAAACGGCGTGCTATAGTATGCCCTACGGTAGGGGCTATAGCCCATGTTCAAAAATGATGAAAAACGAGGTTAAAAAAAATTTAAAAATTTCAAAAAACGATGGGCTATAACCCATGTTTTTTGAATTTTTGAAATTTTTTCAAATCCTCAAAAATGATGAAAAACGGCGTGCTATAGTATGCCCTACGGTAGGGGCTATAGCCCATGTTCAAAAATGATGAAAAACAAGGTTAAAAAAAAAATCTAATTTTCAAAAAACGATGGGCTATAACCCATGTTTTTTGAAATTTTGAAATTATTTTTAAAATCCTCAAAAATGATGAAAAACGGCATGCTATAGTATGCCGTACGTTAGGGGCTATCGCCCATGTTCAAAAATGATGAAAAACGAGGTTAAAAAAAAAAAAAAAAGAAAAACAACGATGGGCTATAACCCATGTTATTTTAAATTTTGATTTTTTTTCAAATCCTCAAATATGATGAAAAACGGCGTGCTATTGTATGCCCTACGGTAGGGGCTATAGCCCATGTTCAAAAATGATGAAAAACGAGGTTAATTTTTTTTTTTAAATTTAAAAAAACGATGGGCTATAACCCATGTTTTTTGAAATTTTGAATGTTTTTCAAATCCTCAAATATGATGAAAAACGGCGTGCTATAGTATGCCCTACGGTAGGGGCTATAGCCCATGTTCAAAAATGATGAAAAACGAGGTTAAAAAAAAAATCTAAATTTCAAAAAACGATGGGCTATAACCCATGTTTTTTTTAATTTAGATTTTTTTTCAAATCCTCAAAAATGATGAAAAACGGCGTGCTATAGTATGCCCTACGGTAGGGGCTATAGCCCATGTTCAAAAATGATGAAAAACGAGGTTAAAAAAAAATTCAAAATTTCAAAAAACGATGGGCTATAACCCATGTTTTTTGAATTTTTGAAATTTTTTCAAATCCTCAAAAATGATGAAAAACGGCGTGCTATAGTATGCCCTACGGTAGGGGCTATAGCCCATGTTCAAAAATGATGAAAAACAAGGTTAAAAAAAAAAAAAAAAAATCAAAAAACGATGGGCTATAACCCATGTTTTTTGAAATTTTGAAATTATTTTTAAAATCCTCAAAAATGATGAAAAACGGCATGCTATAGTATGCCCTACGGTAGGGGCTATAGCCCATGTTCAAAAATGATGAAAAACGAGGTTAATTTTTTTTTTTAAATTTAAAAAAACGATGGGCTATAACCCATGTTTTTTGAAATTTTGAATGTTTTTCAAATCCTCAAAAATGATGAAAAACGGCGTGCTATAGTATGCCCTACGGTAGGGGCTATAGCCCATGTTCAAAAATGATGAAAAACGAGGTTAAAAAAAAAATCAAAATGTCAAAAAACGATGGGCTATAACCCATGTTTTTTGAATTTTTGAAATTTTTTCAAATCCTCAAAAATGATGAAAAACGGCGTGCTATAGTATGCCCTACGGTAGGGGCTATAGCCCATGTTCAAAAATGATGAAAAACAAGGTTAAAAAAAAAAAAAAAAATTCAAAAAACGATGGGCTATAACCCATGTTTTTTGAAATTTTGAAATTATTTTTAAAATCCTCAAAAATGATGAAAAACGGCATGCTATAGTATGCCGTACGTTAGGGGCTATCGCCCATGTTCAAAAATGATGAAAAACGAGGTAAAAAAAAAAAAGAAAAACAACGATGGGCTATAACCCATGTTTTTTGAAATTTTGAATGTTTTTCAAATCCTCAAAAATGATGAAAAACGGCGTGCTATAGTATGCCCTACGGTAGGGGCTATAGCCCATGTTAAAAAATGATGAAAAACGAGGTTAAATTTTTTTTTCAAAATTTCAAAAAACGATGGGCTATAACCCATGTTTTTTGAAATTTTGAATGTTTTTCAAATCCTCAAAAATGATGAAAAACGGCGTGCTATAGTATGCCCTACGGTAGGGGCTATAGCCCATGTTCAAAAATGATGAAAAACGAGGTTAAAAAAAAAATCAAAATGTCAAAAAACGATGGGCTATAACCCATGTTTTTTGAAATTTTGAATTTTTTTCAAATCCTCAAAAATTATGAAAAACGGCGTGCTATAGTATGCCCTACGGTAGGGGCTATAGCCCATGTTCAAAAATGATGAAAAACGAGGTTACATTTTTTTTTCAAAATTTCAAAAAACGATGGGCTATAACCCATGTTTTTTTTTATTTTGATTTTTTTTCAAATCATCAAAAATGATGAAAACCGGCGTGCTTATAGTATGCCCTACGGTAGGGGCTATAGCCCATGTTAAAAAATGATGAAAAACGAGGTTAAAAAAAAATTCAAAAATTCAAAAAACGATGGGCTATAACCCATGTTTTTTGAAATTTTGATTTTTTTTCAAATCCTCAAATATGATGAAAAACGGCGTGCTATAGTATGCCCTACGGTAGGGGCTATAGCCCATGTTCAAAAATGATGAAAAACGAGGTTAATTTTTTTTTCAAAATTTCAAAAAACGATGGGCTATAACCCATGTTTTTTGAAATTTTGATTTCTTTTTCAAATCCTCAAAAATGATGAAAAACGGCGTGCTATAGTATGCCCTACGGTAGGGGCTATAGCCCATGTTCAAAAATGATGAAAAACGAGGTAATTTTTTTTTTTTTAATTTCAAAAAACGATGGGCTATAACCCATGTTTTTTGAAAATTTGAATGTTTTTCAAATCCTCAAAAATGATGAAAAACGGCGTGCTATAGTATGCCCTACGGTAGGGGCTATAGCCCATGTTCAAAAATGATGAAAAACGAGGTAAAAAAAAAAATCAAAATGTCAAAAAACGATGGGCTATAACCCATGTTTTTTGAAATTTTGAATTTTTTTCAAATCCTCAAAAATTATGAAAAACGGCGTGCTATAGTATGCCCTACGGTAGGGGCTATAGCCCATGTTCAAAAATGATGAAAAACGAGGTTACATTTTTTTTTCAAAATTTCAAAAAACGATGGGCTATAACCCATGTTTTTTTTTATTTTGATTTTTTTTCAAATCATCAAAAATGATGAAAACCGGCGTGCTATAGTATGCCCTACGGTAGGGGCTATAGCCCATGTTAAAAAAATGATGAAAAACGAGGTTAAAAAAAAATTCAAAAATTCAAAAAACGATGGGCTATAACCCATGTTTTTTGAAATTTTGATTTCTTTTTCAAATCCTCAAAAATGATGAAAAACGGCGTGCTATAGTATGCCCTACGGTAGGGGCTATAGCCCATGTTCAAAAATGATGAAAAACGAGGTTAATCTTTTTTTTTTTAATTTCAAAAAACGATGGGCTATAACCCATGTTTTTTGAAATTTTGATTTTTTTTCAAATCCTCAAAAATGATGAAAAACGGCGTGCTATAGTATGCCCTACGGTAGGGGCTATAGCCCATGTTCAAAAATGATGAAAAACAAGGTTAATTTTTTTTTCAAAATTTCAAAAAACGATGGGCTATAACCCATGTTTTTTGAAATTTTGAATGTTTTTCAAATCCTCAAAAATGATGAAAAACGGCGTGCTATAGTATGCCGTACAGTATGGGCTATTAGACGAGCGTCTAAAAATGTGATAAAAATGTAAAAAAATAGACGTCTAAAACACGTCTAAAAATAGACGTGTTTTAGACGTCTATTTTTAGACTTTTTCTATCCCATTTTTGACCATGGGCTATAGCCCATACTGTACGGCATACTATAGCAAGCCGTTTTTCATCATTTTTGAGGATTTGAAAAAAAAAAAAAAAAGACGATGGGCTATAACCCATCGTTTTTTTTTTTTTCATGTTTTTCAAATCCTCAAATATGATGAAAAACGGCGTGCTATAGTATGCCCTACGCTAGGGGCTATAGCCCATGTTCAAAAATGATGAAAAACGAGCTTAAAAAAAAAAATCTAAATTTCAAAAAACGATGGGCTATAACCCATGTTTTTTAAATTTTGATTTTTTTTCAAATCCTCAAAAATGATGAAAAACGGCGTGCTATAGTATGCCCTACGGTAGGGGCTATAGCCCATGTTCAAAAATGATGAAAAACGAGGTTACATTTTTTTTTTTAAATTTCAAAAAACGATGGGCTATAACCCATGTTTTTTTTTATTTTGATTTTTTTTCAAATCATCAAAAATGATGAAAACCGGCGTGCTATAGTATGCCCTACGGTAGGGGCTATAGCCCATGTTAAAAAATGATGAAAAACGAGGTTAATTTTTTTTTCAAAATTTCAAAAAACGATGGGCTATAACCCATGTTTTTTGAAATTTTGAATTTTTTTCAAATCCTCAAAAATGATGAAAAACGGCGTGCTATAGTATGCCCTACGGTAGGGGCTATAGCCCATGTTCAAAAATGATGAAAAACTAGGTTACATTTTTTTTTCAAAATTTCAAAAAACGATGGGCTATAACCCATGTTTTTTGAAATTTTGAATTTTTTTCAAATCCTCAAAAATGATGAAAAACGGCGTGCTATAGTATGCCCTACGGTAGGGGCTATAGCCCATGTTCAAAAATGATGAAAAACGAGGTTAATTTTTTTTTCAAAATTTCAAAAAACAATGGGCTATAACCCATGTTTTTTGAAATTTTGAATTTTTTTCAAATCCTCAAAAATGATGAAAAACGGCGTGCTATAGTATGCCCTACGGTAGGGGCTATAGCCCATGTTCAAAAATGATGAAAAACAAGGTTAAAAAAAAAATCTAATTTTCAAAAAACGATGGGCTATAACCCATGTTTTTTGAAATTTTGAAATTATTTTTAAAATCCTCAAAAATGATGAAAAACGGCATGCTATAGTATGCCGTACGTTAGGGGCTATCGCCCATGTTCAAAAATGATGAAAAACGAGGTTAAAAAAAAAAGAAAAAAGAAAAAAAACGATGGGCTATAACCCATGTTATTTTAAATTTTGATTTTTTTTTCAAATCCTCAAATATGATGAAAAACGGCGTGCTATTGTATGCCCTACGGTAGGGGCTATAGCCCATGTTCAAAAATGATGAAAAACGAGGTTAATTTTTTCTTCAAAATTTCAAAAAACGATGGGCTATAACCCATGTTTTTTGAAATTTTGAATTTTTTTCAAATCCTCAAAAATGATGAAAAACGGCGTGCTATAGTATGCCCTACGGTAGGGGCTATAGCCCATGTTCAAAAATGATGAAAAACAAGGTTAAAAAAAAAATCAAATTTTCAAAAAACGATGGGCTATAACCCATGTTTTTTGAAATTTTGAAATTATTTTTAAAATCCTCAAAAATGATGAAAAACGGCATGCTATAGTATGCCGTACGTTAGGGGCTATCGCCCATGTTCAAAAATGATGAAAAACGAGGTAAAAAAAAAAAAAAAAGAAAAACAACGATGGGCTATAACCCATGTTATTTTGAAATTTTGAATTTTTTTCAAATCCTCAAAAATGATGAAAAACGGCGTGCTATAGTATGCCCTACGGTAGGGGCTATAGCCCATGTTCAAAAATGATGAAAAACGAGGTTAAAAAAAAATTCAAAATTTCAAAAAACGATGGGCTATAACCCATGTTTTTTGAAATTTTGAATTTTTTTCAAATCCTCAAAAATGATGAAAAACGGCGTGCTATAGTATGCCCTACGGTAGGGGCTATAGCCCATGTTCAAAAATGATGAAAAACAAGGTTAAAAAAAAAATCTAATTTTCAAAAAACGATGGGCTATAACCCATGTTTTTTGAAATTTTGAAATTATTTTTAAAATCCTCAAAAATGATGAAAAACGGCATGCTATAGTATGCCGTACGTTAGGGGCTATCGCCCATGTTCAAAAATGATGAAAAACGAGGTTAAAAAAAAAAAAAAAAAGAAAAAAAAACGATGGGCTATAACCCATGTTATTTTAAATTTTGATTTTTTTTTCAAATCCTCAAATATGATGAAAAACGGCGTGCTATTGTATGCCCTACGGTAGGGGCTATAGCCCATGTTCAAAAATGATGAAAAACGAGGTTAATTTTTTCTTCAAAATTTCAAAAAACGATGGGCTATAACCCATGTTTTTTGAAATTTTGAATTTTTTTCAAATCCTCAAAAATGATGAAAAACGGCGTGCTATAGTATGCCCTACGGTAGGGGCTATAGCCCATGTTCAAAAATGATGAAAAACAAGGTTAAAAAAAAAATCAAATTTTCAAAAAACGATGGGCTATAACCCATGTTTTTTGAAATTTTGAATGTTTTTCAAATCCTCAAAAATGATGAAAAACGGCGTGCTATAGTATGCCCTACGGTAGGGGCTATAGCCCATGTTCAAAAATGATGAAAAACGAGGTTACATTTTTTTTTCAAAATTTCAAAAAACGATGGGCTATAACCCATGTTTTTTGAAATTTTGAATGTTTTTCAAATCCTCAAAAATGATGAAAAACGGCGTGCTATAGTATGCCCTACGGTAGGGGCTATAGCCCATGTTCAAAAATGATGAAAAACGAGGTTAAAAAAAAAATCAAAATGTCAAAAAACGATGGGCTATAACCCATGTTTTTTGAAATTTTGAATTTTTTTCAAATCCTCAAAAATTATGAAAAACGGCGTGCTATAGTATGCCCTACGGTAGGGGCTATAGCCCATGTTCAAAAATGATGAAAAACGAGGTTACATTTTTTTTTCAAAATTTCAAAAAACGATGGGCTATAACCCATGTTTTTTTTTATTTTGATTTTTTTTCAAATCATCAAAAATGATGAAAACCGGCGTGCTATAGTATGCCCTACGGTAGGGGCTATAACCCATGTTAAAAAATGATGAAAAACGAGGTTAATTTTTTTTTTTTTAATTTCAAAAAACGATGGGCTATAACCCATGTTTTTTTTTATTTTGATTTTTTTTCAAATCCTCAAATATGATGAAAAACGGCGTGCTATAGTATGCCCTACGGTAGGGGCTATAGCCCATGTTCAAAAATGATGAAAAACGAGGTAAAATTTTTTTTCAAAATTTCAAAAAACGATGGGCTATAACCCATGTTTTTTGAAATTTTGATTTATTTTTCAAATCCTCAAAAATGATGAAAAACGGCGTGCTATAGTATGCCCTACGGTAGGGGCTATAGCCCATGTTCAAAAATGATGAAAAACGAGGTTACATTTTTTTTTCAAAATTTCAAAAAACGATGGGCTATAACCCATGTTTTTTGAAATTTTGAATGTTTTTCAAATCCTCAAAAATGATGAAAAACGGCGTGCTATAGTATGCCCTACGGTAGGGGCTATAGCCCATGTTCAAAAATGATGAAAAACGAGGTTAAAAAAAAAATCAAAATGTCAAAAAACGATGGGCTATAACCCATGTTTTTTGAAATTTTGAATTTTTTTCAAATCCTCAAAAATTATGAAAAACGGCGTGCTATAGTATGCTCTACGGTAGGGGCTATAGCCCATGTTCAAAAATGATGAAAAACGAGGTTACATTTTTTTTTCAAAATTTCAAAAAACGATGGGCTATAACCCATGTTTTTTTTTATTTTGATTTTTTTTCAAATCATCAAAAATGATGAAAACCGGCGTGCTATAGTATGCCCTACGGTAGGGGCTATAGCCCATGTTAAAAAATGATGAAAAACGAGGTTAAAAAAAAATTCAAAATTTCAAAAAACGATGGGCTATAACCCATGTTTTTTTTTATTTTGATTTTTTTTCAAATCCTCAAAAATGATGAAAAACGGCGTGCTATAGTATGCCCTACGGTAGGGGCTATAGCCCATGTTCAAAAATGATGAAAAACGAGGTTAATTTTTTTTTCAAAATTTCAAAAAACGATGGGCTATAACCCATGTTTTTTGAAATTTTGATTTCTTTTTCAAATCCTCAAAAATGATGAAAAACGGCGTGCTATAGTATGCCCTACGGTAGGGGCTATAGCCCATGTTCAAAAATGATGAAAAACGAGGTTAATTTTTTTTTTTTTAATTTCAAAAAACGATGGGCTATAACCCATGTTTTTTGAAAATTTGAATGTTTTTCAAATCCTCAAAAATGATGAAAAACGGCGTGCTATAGTATGCCCTACGGTAGGGGCTATAGCCCATGTTCAAAAATGATGAAAAACGAGGTTAAAAAAAAAATCAAAATGTCAAAAAACGATGGGCTATAACCCATGTTTTTTGAAATTTTGAATTTTTTTCAAATCCTCAAAAATTATGAAAAACGGCGTGCTATAGTATGCCCTACGGTAGGGGCTATAGCCCATGTTCAAAAATGATGAAAAACGAGGTTAAATTTTTTTTTCAAAATTTCAAAAAACGATGGGCTATAACCCATGTTTTTTTTTATTTTGATTTTTTTTCAAATCATCAAAAATGATGAAAACCGGCGTGCTATAGTATGCCCTACGGTAGGGGCTATAGCCCATGTTAAAAAATGATGAAAAACGAGGTTAAATTTTTTTTTAAAAATTTAAAAAAACGATGGGCTATAACCCATGTTTTTTGAAATTTTGAATGTTTTTCAAATCCTCAAAAATGATGAAAAACGGCGTGCTATAGTATGCCCTACGGTAGGGGCTATAGCCCATGTTCAAAAATGATGAAAAACGAGGTTACATTTTTTTTTCAAAATTTCAAAAAACGATGGGCTATAACCCATGTTTTTTGAAATTTTGAATGTTTTTCAAATCCTCAAAAATGATGAAAAACGGCGTGCTATAGTATGCCCTACGGTAGGGGCTATAGCCCATGTTCAAAAATGATGAAAAACGAGGTTAAAAAAAAAATCTAAATGTCAAAAAACGATGGGCTATAACCCATGTTTTTTGAAATTTTGAATTTTTTTCAAATCCTCAAAAATTATGAAAAACGGCGTGCTATAGTATGCCCTACGGTAGGGGCTATAGCCCATGTTCAAAAATGATGAAAAACGAGGTTACATTTTTTTTTCAAAATTTCAAAAAACGATGGGCTATAACCCATGTTTTTTTTTATTTTGATTTTTTTTCAAATCATCAAAAATGATGAAAACCGGCGTGCTATAGTATGCCCTACGGTAGGGGCTATAACCCATGTTAAAAAATGATGAAAAACGAGGTTAATTTTTTTTTTTTTAATTTAAAAAAACGATGGGCTATAACCCATGTTTTTTTTTATTTTGATTTTTTTTCAAATCCTCAAATATGATGAAAAACGGCGTGCTATAGTATGCCCTACGGTAGGGGCTATAGCCCATGTTCAAAAATGATGAAAAACGAGGTTAAATTTTTTTTCAAAATTTCAAAAAACGATGGGCTATAACCCATGTTTTTTGAAATTTTGATTTATTTTTCAAATCCTCAAAAATGATGAAAAACGGCGTGCTATAGTATGCCCTACGGTAGGGGCTATAGCCCATGTTCAAAAATGATGAAAAACGAGGTTACATTTTTTTTTCAAAATTTCAAAAAACGATGGGCTATAACCCATGTTTTTTTTATTTTGATTTTTTTTCAAATCATCAAAAATGATGAAAACCGGCGTGCTATAGTATGCCCTACGGTAGGGGCTATAACCCATGTTAAAAAATGATGAAAAACGAGGTTAATTTTTTTTTTTTTAATTTCAAAAAACGATGGGCTATAACCCATGTTTTTTTTTATTTTGATTTTTTTTCAAATCCTCAAAAATGATGAAAAACGGCGTGCTATAGTATGCCCTACGGTAGGGGCTATAGCCCATGTTCAAAAATGATGAAAAACGAGGTTAAAAAAAAATCAAAATGTCAAAAAACGATGGGCTATAACCCATGTTTTTTGAAATTTTGAATTTTTTTCAAATCCTCAAAAATTATGAAAAACGGCGTGCTATAGTATGCCCTACGGTAGGGGCTATAGCCCATGTTCAAAAATGATGAAAAACGAGGTTACATTTATTTTTCAAAATTTCAAAAAACGATGGGCTATAACCCATGTTTTTTTTAATTTTGATTTTTTTTCAAATCATCAAAAATGATGAAAACCGGCGTGCTATAGTATGCCCTACGGTAGGGGCTATAGCCCATGTTAAAAAATGATGAAAAACGAGGTTAAAAAAAAATTCAAAATTTCAAAAAACGATGGGCTATAACCCATGTTTTTTTTTATTTTGATTTTTTTTCAAATCCTCAAAAATGATGAAAAACGGCGTGCTATAGTATGCCCTACGGTAGGGGCTATAGCCCATGTTCAAAAATGATGAAAAACGAGGTTAAATTTTTTTTCAAAATTTCAAAAAACGATGGGCTATAACCCATGTTTTTTGAAATTTTGATTTCTTTTTCAAATCCTCAAAAATGATGAAAAACGGCGTGCTATAGTATGCCCTACGGTAGGGGCTATAGCCCATGTTCAAAAATGATGAAAAACGAGGTTAATTTTTTTTTTTTTAATTTCAAAAAACGATGGGCTATAACCCATGTTTTTTGAAAATTTGAATGTTTTTCAAATCCTCAAAAATGATGAAAAACGGCGTGCTATAGTATGCCCTACGGTAGGGGCTATAGCCCATGTTCAAAAATGATGAAAAACGAGGTTAAAAAAAAAATCAAAATGTCAAAAAACGATGGGCTATAACCCATGTTTTTTGAAATTTTGAATTTTTTTCAAATCCTCAAAAATTATGAAAAACGGCGTGCTATAGTATGCCCTACGGTAGGGGCTATAGCCCATGTTCAAAAATGATGAAAAACGAGGTTACATTTTTTTTTCAAAATTTCAAAAAACGATGGGCTATAACCCATGTTTTTTTTTATTTTGATTTTTTTTCAAATCATCAAAAATGATGAAAACCGGCGTGCTATAGTATGCCCTACGGTAGGGGCTATAGCCCATGTTAAAAAATGATGAAAAACGAGGTTAATTTTTTTTTAAAAATTTAAAAAAACGATGGGCTATAACCCATGTTTTTTGAAATTTTGAATGTTTTTCAAATCCTCAAAAATGATGAAAAACGGCGTGCTATAGTATGCCCTACGGTAGGGGCTATAGCCCATGTTCAAAAATGATGAAAAACGAGGTTACATTTTTTTTTCAAAATTTCAAAAAACGATGGGCTATAACCCATGTTTTTTGAAATTTTGAATGTTTTTCAAATCCTCAAAAATGATGAAAAACGGCGTGCTATAGTATGCCCTACGGTAGGGGCTATAGCCCATGTTCAAAAATGATGAAAAACGAGGTTAAAAAAAAAATCTAAATGTCAAAAAACGATGGGCTATAACCCATGTTTTTTGAAATTTTGAATTTTTTTCAAATCCTCAAAAATTCTGAAAAACGGCGTGCTATAGTATGCCCTACGGTAGGGGCTATAGCCCATGTTCAAAAATGATGAAAAACGAGGTTACATTTTTTTTTCAAAATTTCAAAAAACGATGGGCTATAACCCATGTTTTTTTTAATTTTGATTTTTTTTCAAATCATCAAAAATGATGAAAACCGGCGTGCTATAGTATGCCCTACGGTAGGGGCTATAGCCCATGTTCAAAAATGATGAAAAACGAGGTTAATTTTTTTTTCAAAATTTCAAAAAACGATGGGCTATAACCCATGTTTTTTGAAATTTTGATTTCTTTTTCAAATCCTCAAAAATGATGAAAAACGGCGTGCTATAGTATGCCCTACGGTAGGGGCTATAGCCCATGTTCAAAAATGATGAAAAACGAGGTTAATTTTTTTTTCAAAATTTCAAAAAACGATGGGCTATAACCCATGTTTTTTGAAATTTTGATTTCTTTTTCAAATCCTCAAAAATTCTGAAAAACGGCGTGCTATAGTATGCCCTACGGTAGGGGCTATAGCCCATGTTCAAAAATGATGAAAAACGAGGTTACATTTTTTTTTCAAAATTTCAAAAAACGATGGGCTATAACCCATGTTTTTTTTAATTTTGATTTTTTTTCAAATCATCAAAAATGATGAAAACCGGCGTGCTATAGTATGCCCTACGGTAGGGGCTATAGCCCATGTTCAAAAATGATGAAAAACGAGGTTAATTTTTTTTTCAAAATTTCAAAAAACGATGGGCTATAACCCATGTTTTTTGAAATTTTGATTTCTTTTTCAAATCCTCAAAAATGATGAAAAACGGCGTGCTATAGTATGCCCTACGGTAGGGGCTATAGCCCATGTTCAAAAATGATGAAAAACGAGGTTAATTTTTTTTTCAAAATTTCAAAAAACGATGGGCTATAACCCATGTTTTTTGAAAATTTGAATGTTTTTCAAATCCTCAAAAATGATGAAAAACGGCGTGCTATAGTATGCCCTACGGTAGGGGCTATAGCCCATGTTCAAAAATGATGAAAAACGAGGTTAAAAAAAAAATCAAAATGTCAAAAAACGATGGGCTATAACCCATGTTTTTTGAAATTTTGAATTTTTTTCAAATCCTCAAAAATTATGAAAAACGGCGTGCTATAGTATGCCCTACGGTAGGGGCTATAGCCCATGTTCAAAAATGATGAAAAACGAGGTTACATTTTTTTTTCAAAATTTCAAAAAACGATGGGCTATAACCCATGTTTTTTTTTATTTTGATTTTTTTTCAAATCATCAAAAATGATGAAAACCGGCGTGCTATAGTATGCCCTACGGTAGGGGCTATAGCCCATGTTCAAAAATGATGAAAAACGAGGTTAATTTTTTTTTCAAAATTTCAAAAAACGATGGGCTATAACCCATGTTTTTTGAAATTTTGATTTCTTTTTCAAATCCTCAAAAATGATGAAAAACGGCGTGCTATAGTATGCCCTACGGTAGGGGCTATAGCCCATGTTCAAAAATGATGAAAAACGAGGTTAATTTTATTTATTTTAATTTCAAAAAACGATGGGCTATAACCCATGTTTTTTGAAATTTTGATTTTTTTTCAAATCCTCAAAAATGATGAAAAACGGCGTGCTATAGTATGCCCTACGGTAGGGGCTATAGCCCATGTTCAAAAATGATGAAAAACAAGGTTAATTTTTTTTTCAAAATTTCAAAAAACGATGGGCTATAACCCATGTTTTTTGAAATTTTGAATGTTTTTCAAATCCTCAAAAATGATGAAAAACGGCGTGCTATAGTATGCCGTACAGTATGGGCTATTAGACGAGCGTCTAAAAATGTGATAAAAATGTAAAAAAATAGACGTCTGAAACACGTCTAAAAATAGACGTGTTTTAGACGTCTATTTTTAGACTTTTTCTATCCCATTTTTGACCATGGGCTATAGCCCATACTGTACGGCATACTATAGCAAGCCGTTTTTCATCATTTTTGAGGATTTGGAAAAAAAAAAAAAAAAACGATGGGCTATAACCCATCGTTTTTTTTTTTTCCATGTTTTTCAAATCCTCAAATATGATGAAAAACGGCGTGCTATAGTATGCCCTACGCTAGGGGCTATAGCCCATGTTCAAAAATGATGAAAAACGAGCTTAAAAAAAAAATCTAAATTTCAAAAAACGATGGGCTATAACCCATGTTTTTTTAAATTTTGATTTTTTTTCAAATCCTCAAAAATGATGAAAAACGGCGTGTTATAGTATGCCCTACGGTAGGGGCTATAGCCCATGTTCAAAAATGATGAAAAACGAGGTTACATTTTTTTTTCAAAATTTCAAAAAACGATGGGCTATAACCCATGTTTTTTTTTATTTTGAATTTTTTTCAAATCATCAAAAATGATGAAAACCGGCGTGCTATAGTATGCCCTACGGTAGGGGCTATAGCCCATGTTCAAAAATGATGAAAAACGAGGTTAATTTTTTTTTCAAAATTTCAAAAAACGATGGGCTATAACCCATGTTTTTTTTTATTTTGATTTTTTTTTTCAAATCATCAAAAATGATGAAAACCGGCGTGCTATAGTATGCCCTACGGTAGGGGCTATAGCCCATGTTCAAAAATGATGAAAAACGAGGTTAAAAAAAAAATCAAAATTTCAAAAAACGATGGGCTATAACCCATGTTTTTTTAAATTTTGAATGTTTTTCAAATCCTCAAAAATGATGAAAAACGGCGTGCTATAGTATGCCCTACGGTAGGGGCTATAGCCCATGTTGAAAAATGATGAAAAACGAGGTTCAAAAAAAATTCAAAATGTCAAAAAACGATGGGCTATAACCCATGTTTTTTGAAATTTTGAATTTTTTTCAAATCCTCAAAAATTATGAAAAACGGCGTGCTATAGTATGCCCTACGGTAGGGGCTATAGCCCATGTTCAAAAATGATGAAAAACAAGGTTAAAAAAAAATCTAATTTTCAAAAAACGATGGGCTATAACCCATGTTTTTTGAAATTTTGAAATTATTTTTCAAATCCTCAAATATGATGAAAAACTGCGTGCTATTGTATGCCCTACGGTAGGGGCTATAGCCCATGTTCAAAAATGATGAAAAACGAGGTTAATTTTTTTTTCAAAATTTCAAAAAACGATGGGCTATAACCCATGTTTTTTGAAATTTTGAATGTTTTTCAAATCCTCAAAAATGATGAAAAACGGCGTGCTATAGTATGCCCTACGGTAGGGGCTATAGCCCATGTTCAAAAATGATGAAAAACGAGGTTACATTTTTTTTTCAAAATTTCAAAAAACGATGGGCTATAACCCATGTTTTTTTAAATTTTGAATGTTTTTCAAATCCTCAAAAATGATGAAAAACGGCGTGCTATAGTATGCCCTACGGTAGGGGCTATAGCCCATGTTGAAAAATGATGAAAAACGAGGTTCAAAAAAAATTCAAAATGTCAAAAAACGATGGGCTATAACCCATGTTTTTTGAAATTTTGAATTTTTTTCAAATCCTCAAAAATTATGAAAAACGGCGTGCTATAGTATGCCCTACGGTAGGGGCTATAGCCCATGTTCAAAAATGATGAAAAACGAGGTTAATTTTTTTTCAAAATTTCAAAAAACGATGGGCTATAACCCATGTTTTTTGAAATTTTGATTTTTTTTCAAATCCTCAAAAATGATGAAAAACGGCGTGCTATAGTATGCCCTACGGTAGGGGCTATAGCCCATGTTCAAAAATGATGAAAAACTAGGTAAATCTTTTTTTTCAAAATTTCAAAAAACGATGGGCTATAACCCATGTTTTTTGAATTTTTGAATTTTTTTCAAATCCTCAAAAATGATGAAAAACGGCATGCTATAGTATGCCGTACGGTAGGGGCTATAGCCCATGTTCAAAAATGATGAAAAACGAGGTTAAAAAAAATTCAAAATTTAAAAAAACGATGGGCTATAACCCATGTTTTTTGAATTTTGATTTATTTTTCAAATCCTCAAAAATGATGAAAAACGGCGTGCTATAGTATGCCCTACGGTAGGGCTATAGCCCATGTTCAAAAATGATGAAAAACGAGGTTAATTTTTTTTTTCAAAATTTCGAAAAACGATGGGCTATAACCCATGTTTTTTGAAATTTTGAATGTTTTTAAAATCCTCAAAAATGATGAAAAACGGCGTGCTATAGTATGCCCTACGGTAGGGGCTATAGCCCATGTTCAAAAATGATGAAAAACGAGGTTAAAAAAAAAATCAAAATGTCAAAAAACGATGGGCTATAACCCATGTTTTTTGAAATTTTGAATTTTTTTCAAATCCTCAAAAATTATGAAAAACGGCGTGCTATAGTATGCCCTACGGTAGGGGCTATAGCCCATGTTCAAAAATGATGAAAAACTAGGTTAATTTTTTTTTTCAAAATTTCAAAAAACGATGGGCTATAACCCATGTTTTTTTTTATTTTGATTTTTTTTCAAATCATCAAAAATGATGAAAACCGGCGTGCTATAGTATGCCCTACGGTAGGGGCTATAGCCCATGTTCAAAAATGATGAAAAACGAGGATAATTTTTTTTTCAAAAATTCAAAAAACGATGGGCTATAACCCATGTTTTTTGAAATTTTGAATTTTTTTCAAATCCTCAAAAATGATGAAAATCGGCGTGCTATAGTATGCCCTACGGTAGGGGCTATAGCCCATGTTGAAAAATGATGAAAAACGAGGTTAATTTTTTTTTCAAAATGTCAAAAAACGATGGGCTATAACCCATGTTTTTTGAAATTTTGAATTTTTTTCAAATCCTCAAAAATTATGAAAAACGGCGAGCTATAGTATGCCCTACGGTAGGGGCTATAGCCCATGTTCAAAAATGATGAAAAACGAGGTTAATTTTTTTTCAAAATTTCAAAAAACGATGGGCTATAACCCATGTTTTTTGAATTTTTTAATTTTTTTCAAATCATCAAAAATGATGAAAACCGGCGTGCTATAGTATGCCCTACGGTAGGGGCTATAGCCCATGTTCAAAAATGATGAAAAACGAGGTTAATTTTATTTATTTTAATTTCAAAAAACGATGGGCTATAACCCATGTTTTTAGAAATTTTGATTTTTTTTCAAATCCTCAAAAATGATGAAAAACGGCGTGCTATAGTATGCCCTACGGTAGGGGCTATAGCCCATGTTCAAAAATGATGAAAAACAAGGTTAATTTTTTTTTCAAAATTTCAAAAAACGATGGGCTATAACCCATGTTTTTTGAAATTTTGAATGTTTTTCAAATCCTCAAAAATGATGAAAAACGGCGTGCTATAGTATGCCGTACAGTATGGGCTATTAGACGAGCGTCTAAAAATGTGATAAAAATGTAAAAAAATAGACGTCTAAAACACGTCTAAAAATAGACGTGTTTTAGACGTCTATTTTTAGACTTTTTCTATCCCATTTTTGACCATGGGCTATAGCCCATACTGTACGGCATACTATAGCAAGCCGTTTTTCATCATTTTTGAGGATTTGGAAAAAAAAAAAAAAAAACGATGGGCTATAACCCATCGTTTTTTTTTTTCCATGTTTTTCAAATCCTCAAATATGATGAAAAACGGCGTGCTATAGTATGCCCTACGCTAGGGGCTATAGCCCATGTTCAAAAATGATGAAAAACGAGCTTAAAAAAAAAATCTAAATTTCAAAAAACGATGGGCTATAACCCATGTTTTTTTAAATTTTGATTTTTTTTCAAATCCTCAAAAATGATGAAAAACGGCGTGCTATAGTATGCCCTACGGTAGGGGCTATAGCCCATGTTCAAAAATGATGAAAAACGAGGTTACATTTTTTTTTCAAAATTTCAAAAAACGATGGGCTATAACCCATGTTTTTTTTTATTTTGAATTTTTTTCAAATCATCAAAAATGATGAAAACCGGCGTGCTATAGTATGCCCTACGGTAGGGGCTATAGCCCATGTTCAAAAATGATGAAAAACGAGGTTAATTTTTTTTTCAAAATTTCAAAAAACGATGGGCTATAACCCATGTTTTTTTTTATTTTGATTTTTTTTTTCAAATCATCAAAAATGATGAAAACCGGCGTGCTATAGTATGCCCTACGGTAGGGGCTATAGCCCATGTTCAAAAATGATGAAAAACGAGGTTAAAAAAAAATTCAAAATTTCAAAAAACGATGGGCTATAACCCATGTTTTTTGAAATTTTGAATTTTTTTCAAATCCTCAAAAATGATGAAAAACGGCGTGCTATAGTATGCCCTACGGTAGGGGCTATAGCCCATGTTAAAAAATGATGAAAAACAAGGTTAAAAAAAAATCTAATTTTCAAAAAACGATGGGCTATAACCCATGTTTTTTGAAATTTTGAAATTATTTTTCAAATCCTCAAAAATGATGAAAAACGGCGTGCTATAGTATGCCCTACGGTAGGGGCTATAGCCCATGTTCAAAAATGATGAAAAACGAGGTTAAAAAAAAAATCAAAATGTCAAAAAACGATGGGCTATAACCCATGTTTTTTGAAATTTTGAATATTTTTCAAATCCTCAAAAATTATGAAAAACGGCGTGCTATAGTATGCCCTACGGTAGGTGCTATAGCCCATGTTCAAAAATGATGAAAAACGAGGTTACATTTTTTTTTCAAAATTTCAAAAAACGATGGGCTATAACCCATGTTTTTTTAAATTTTGAATGTTTTTCAAATCCTCAAAAATGATGAAAAACGGCGTGCTATAGTATGCCCTACGGTAGGGGCTATAGCCCATGTTGAAAAATGATGAAAAACGAGGTTCAAAAAAAATTCAAAATGTCAAAAAACGATGGGCTATAACCCATGTTTTTTGAAATTTTGAATTTTTTTCAAATCCTCAAAAATTATGAAAAACGGCGTGCTATAGTATGCCCTACGGTAGGGGCTATAGCCCATGTTCAAAAATGATGAAAAACGAGGTTAATTTTTTTTCAAAATTTCAAAAAACGATGGGCTATAACCCATGTTTTTTGAAATTTTGATTTTTTTTCAAATCCTCAAAAATGATGAAAAACGGCGTGCTATAGTATGCCCTACGGTAGGGGCTATAGCCCATGTTCAAAAATGATGAAAAACGAGGTTACATTTTTTTTTCAAAATTTCAAAAAACGATGGGCTATAACCCATGTTTTTTTTTATTTTGAATTTTTTTCAAATCATCAAAAATGATGAAAACCGGCGTGCTATAGTATGCCCTACGGTAGGGGCTATAGCCCATGTTCAAAAATGATGAAAAACGAGGTTAATTTTTTTTTCAAAATTTCAAAAAACGATGGGCTATAACCCATGTTTTTTTTTATTTTGATTTTTTTTTTCAAATCATCAAAAATGATGAAAACCGGCGTGCTATAGTATGCCCTACGGTAGGGGCTATAGCCCATGTTCAAAAATGATGAAAAACGAGGTTAAAAAAAAAATCAAAATTTCAAAAAACGATGGGCTATAACCCATGTTTTTTTAAATTTTGAATGTTTTTCAAATCCTCAAAAATGATGAAAAACGGCGTGCTATAGTATGCCCTACGGTAGGGGCTATAGCCCATGTTGAAAAATGATGAAAAACGAGGTTCAAAAAAAATTCAAAATGTCAAAAAACGATGGGCTATAACCCATGTTTTTTGAAATTTTGAATTTTTTTCAAATCCTCAAAAATTATGAAAAACGGCGTGCTATAGTATGCCCTACGGTAGGGGCTATAGCCCATGTTCAAAAATGATGAAAAACAAGGTTAAAAAAAAATCTAATTTTCAAAAAACGATGGGCTATAACCCATGTTTTTTGAAATTTTGAAATTATTTTTCAAATCCTCAAATATGATGAAAAACTGCGTGCTATTGTATGCCCTACGGTAGGGGCTATAGCCCATGTTCAAAAATGATGAAAAACGAGGTTAATTTTTTTTTCAAAATTTCAAAAAACGATGGGCTATAACCCATGTTTTTTGAAATTTTGAATGTTTTTCAAATCCTCAAAAATGATGAAAAACGGCGTGCTATAGTATGCCCTACGGTAGGGGCTATAGCCCATGTTCAAAAATGATGAAAAACGAGGTTACATTTTTTTTTCAAAATTTCAAAAAACGATGGGCTATAACCCATGTTTTTTTAAATTTTGAATGTTTTTCAAATCCTCAAAAATGATGAAAAACGGCGTGCTATAGTATGCCCTACGGTAGGGGCTATAGCCCATGTTGAAAAATGATGAAAAACGAGGTTCAAAAAAAATTCAAAATGTCAAAAAACGATGGGCTATAACCCATGTTTTTTGAAATTTTGAATTTTTTTCAAATCCTCAAAAATTATGAAAAACGGCGTGCTATAGTATGCCCTACGGTAGGGGCTATAGCCCATGTTCAAAAATGATGAAAAACGAGGTTAATTTTTTTTCAAAATTTCAAAAAACGATGGGCTATAACCCATGTTTTTTGAAATTTTGATTTTTTTTCAAATCCTCAAAAATGATGAAAAACGGCGTGCTATAGTATGCCCTACGGTAGGGGCTATAGCCCATGTTCAAAAATGATGAAAAACTAGGTAAATCTTTTTTTTCAAAATTTCAAAAAACGATGGGCTATAACCCATGTTTTTTGAATTTTTGAATTTTTTTCAAATCCTCAAAAATGATGAAAAACGGCATGCTATAGTATGCCGTACGGTAGGGGCTATAGCCCATGTTCAAAAATGATGAAAAACGAGGTTAAAAAAAATTCAAAATTTAAAAAAACGATGGGCTATAACCCATGTTTTTTGAATTTTGATTTATTTTTCAAATCCTCAAAAATGATGAAAAACGGCGTGCTATAGTATGCCCTACGGTAGGGCTATAGCCCATGTTCAAAAATGATGAAAAACGAGGTTAATTTTTTTTTTCAAAATTTCGAAAAACGATGGGCTATAACCCATGTTTTTTGAAATTTTGAATGTTTTTAAAATCCTCAAAAATGATGAAAAACGGCGTGCTATAGTATGCCCTACGGTAGGGGCTATAGCCCATGTTCAAAAATGATGAAAAACGAGGTTAAAAAAAAAATCAAAATGTCAAAAAACGATGGGCTATAACCCATGTTTTTTGAAATTTTGAATTTTTTTCAAATCCTCAAAAATTATGAAAAACGGCGTGCTATAGTATGCCCTACGGTAGGGGCTATAGCCCATGTTCAAAAATGATGAAAAACTAGGTTAATTTTTTTTTTCAAAATTTCAAAAAACGATGGGCTATAACCCATGTTTTTTTTTATTTTGATTTTTTTTCAAATCATCAAAAATGATGAAAACCGGCGTGCTATAGTATGCCCTACGGTAGGGGCTATAGCCCATGTTCAAAAATGATGAAAAACGAGGTTAATTTTATTTATTTTAATTTCAAAAAACGATGGGCTATAACCCATGTTTTTAGAAATTTTGATTTTTTTTCAAATCCTCAAAAATGATGAAAAACGGCGTGCTATAGTATGCCCTACGGTAGGGGCTATAGCCCATGTTCAAAAATGATGAAAAACAAGGTTAATTTTTTTTTCAAAATTTCAAAAAACGATGGGCTATAACCCATGTTTTTTGAAATTTTGAATGTTTTTCAAATCCTCAAAAATGATGAAAAACGGCGTGCTATAGTATGCCGTACAGTATGGGCTATTAGACGAGCGTCTAAAAATGTGATAAAAATGTAAAAAAATAGACGTCTAAAACACGTCTAAAAATAGACGTGTTTTAGACGTCTATTTTTAGACTTTTTCTATCCCATTTTTGACCATGGGCTATAGCCCATACTGTACGGCATACTATAGCAAGCCGTTTTTCATCATTTTTGAGGATTTGGAAAAAAAAAAAAAAAAACGATGGGCTATAACCCATCGTTTTTTTTTTTCCATGTTTTTCAAATCCTCAAATATGATGAAAAACGGCGTGCTATAGTATGCCCTACGCTAGGGGCTATAGCCCATGTTCAAAAATGATGAAAAACGAGCTTAAAAAAAAAATCTAAATTTCAAAAAACGATGGGCTATAACCCATGTTTTTTTAAATTTTGATTTTTTTTCAAATCCTCAAAAATGATGAAAAACGGCGTGCTATAGTATGCCCTACGGTAGGGGCTATAGCCCATGTTCAAAAATGATGAAAAACGAGGTTACATTTTTTTTTCAAAATTTCAAAAAACGATGGGCTATAACCCATGTTTTTTTTTATTTTGAATTTTTTTCAAATCATCAAAAATGATGAAAACCGGCGTGCTATAGTATGCCCTACGGTAGGGGCTATAGCCCATGTTCAAAAATGATGAAAAACGAGGTTAATTTTTTTTTCAAAATTTCAAAAAACGATGGGCTATAACCCATGTTTTTTTTTATTTTGATTTTTTTTTTCAAATCATCAAAAATGATGAAAACCGGCGTGCTATAGTATGCCCTACGGTAGGGGCTATAGCCCATGTTCAAAAATGATGAAAAACGAGGTTAAAAAAAAATTCAAAATTTCAAAAAACGATGGGCTATAACCCATGTTTTTTGAAATTTTGAATTTTTTTCAAATCCTCAAAAATGATGAAAAACGGCGTGCTATAGTATGCCCTACGGTAGGGGCTATAGCCCATGTTAAAAAATGATGAAAAACAAGGTTAAAAAAAAATCTAATTTTCAAAAAACGATGGGCTATAACCCATGTTTTTTGAAATTTTGAAATTATTTTTCAAATCCTCAAAAATGATGAAAAACGGCGTGCTATAGTATGCCCTACGGTAGGGGCTATAGCCCATGTTCAAAAATGATGAAAAACGAGGTTAAAAAAAAAATCAAAATGTCAAAAAACGATGGGCTATAACCCATGTTTTTTGAAATTTTGAATATTTTTCAAATCCTCAAAAATTATGAAAAACGGCGTGCTATAGTATGCCCTACGGTAGGTGCTATAGCCCATGTTCAAAAATGATGAAAAACGAGGTTACATTTTTTTTTCAAAATTTCAAAAAACGATGGGCTATAACCCATGTTTTTTTAAATTTTGAATGTTTTTCAAATCCTCAAAAATGATGAAAAACGGCGTGCTATAGTATGCCCTACGGTAGGGGCTATAGCCCATGTTGAAAAATGATGAAAAACGAGGTTCAAAAAAAATTCAAAATGTCAAAAAACGATGGGCTATAACCCATGTTTTTTGAAATTTTGAATTTTTTTCAAATCCTCAAAAATTATGAAAAACGGCGTGCTATAGTATGCCCTACGGTAGGGGCTATAGCCCATGTTCAAAAATGATGAAAAACGAGGTTAATTTTTTTTCAAAATTTCAAAAAACGATGGGCTATAACCCATGTTTTTTGAAATTTTGATTTTTTTTCAAATCCTCAAAAATGATGAAAAACGGCGTGCTATAGTATGCCCTACGGTAGGGGCTATAGCCCATGTTCAAAAATGATGAAAAACTAGGTAAATCTTTTTTTTCAAAATTTCAAAAAACGATGGGCTATAACCCATGTTTTTTGAATTTTTGAATTTTTTTCAAATCCTCAAAAATGATGAAAAACGGCATGCTATAGTATGCCGTACGGTAGGGGCTATAGCCCATGTTCAAAAATGATGAAAAACGAGGTTAAAAAAAATTCAAAATTTAAAAAAACGATGGGCTATAACCCATGTTTTTTGAATTTTGATTTATTTTTCAAATCCTCAAAAATGATGAAAAACGGCGTGCTATAGTATGCCCTACGGTAGGGCTATAGCCCATGTTCAAAAATGATGAAAAACGAGGTTAATTTTTTTTTTCAAAATTTCAAAAAACGATGGGCTATAACCCATGTTTTTTGAAATTTTGAATGTTTTTAAAATCCTCAAAAATGATGAAAAACGGCGTGCTATAGTATGCCCTACGGTAGGGGCTATAGCCCATGTTCAAAAATGATGAAAAACGAGGTTAAAAAAAAAATCAAAATGTCAAAAAACGATGGGCTATAACCCATGTTTTTTGAAATTTTGAATTTTTTTCAAATCCTCAAAAATTATGAAAAACGGCGTGCTATAGTATGCCCTACGGTAGGGGCTATAGCCCATGTTCAAAAATGATGAAAAACTAGGTTAATTTTTTTTTCAAAATTTCAAAAAACGATGGGCTATAACCCATGTTTTTTTTTATTTTGATTTTTTTTCAAATCATCAAAAATGATGAAAACCGGCGTGCTATAGTATGCCCTACGGTAGGGGCTATAGCCCATGTTCAAAAATGATGAAAAACGAGGATAATTTTTTTTTCAAAAATTCAAAAAACGATGGGCTATAACCCATGTTTTTTGAAATTTTGAATTTTTTTCAAATCCTCAAAAATGATGAAAATCGGCGTGCTATAGTATGCCCTACGGTAGGGGCTATAGCCCATGTTGAAAAATGATGAAAAACGAGGTTAAATTTTTTTTCAAAATGTCAAAAAACGATGGGCTATAACCCATGTTTTTTGAAATTTTGAATTTTTTTCAAATCCTCAAAAATTATGAAAAACGGCGAGCTATAGTATGCCCTACGGTAGGGGCTATAGCCCATGTTCAAAAATGATGAAAAACGAGGTTAATTTTTTTTCAAAATTTCAAAAAACGATGGGCTATAACCCATGTTTTTTGAATTTTTTAATTTTTTTCAAATCCTCAAAAATGATGAAAAACGGCATGCTATAGTATGCCGTACGGTAGGGGCTATAGCCCATGTTCAAAAATGATGAAAAACGAGGTTAAAAAAAATTCAAAATTTCAAAAAGCGATGGGCTATAACCCATGTTTTTTGAATTTTGATTTATTTTTCAAATCCTCAAAAATGATGAAAAACGGCGTGCTATAGTATGCCCTACGGTAGGGCTATAGCCCATGTTCAAAAATGATGAAAAACGAGGTTAATTTTTTTTTTCAAAATTTCAAAAAACGATGGGCTATAACCCATGTTTTTTGAAATTTTGAATGTTTTTAAAATCCTCAAAAATGATGAAAAACGGCGTGCTATAGTATGCCCTACGGTAGGGGCTATAGCCCATGTTCAAAAATGATGAAAAACGAGGTTAAAAAAAAAATCTAAATGTCAAAAAACGATGGGCTATAACCCATGTTTTTTGAAATTTTGAAATTTTTTCAAATCCTCAAAAATGATGAAAAACGGCATGCTATAGTATGCCGTACAGTATGGGCTATTAGACGAGCGTCTAAAAATGGGATAAAAATGTATAAAAATAGACGTCTAAAACACGTCTAAAAATAGACGTGTTTTAGACGTCTATTTTTAGAAGTTTTTTATCCCATTTTTGACCATGGGCTATAGCCTATACTGTATGGCATACTATAGCAAGCCGTTTTTCATCATTTTTGAGGATTTGAAAAAAAAAAAAAAAAAAAAAACGATGGGCTATAACCCATCGTTATTTTTTTTATTTTATTTTTTTCAAATCCTCAAAAATGATGAAAAACGGCATGCTATAGTATGCCGTACAGTATGGGCTATTAGACGAGCGTCTAAAAATGTCTAAAAATAGACGTCTAAAACACGTCTAAAAATAGACGTGTTTTAGACGTCTATTTTAACCCATTCTGACCTGAGATCAGATTCATACGAGGTTTCCGCCGGACACACACTGGTCTGATGAACCCATTCTGACCTGAGATCAGATTCTAAAAAATGTCAGTCGCTCTTCGATTTTTCAAAAATAGCAGACCTACAAGCTCGTATCGCGCCACTCGGTGGCGCGATACGAGCTTGTAGATCTGATATTTTTAAATAGCTAAAGCATAACATGATGCTGACACCAAATGGGTGCCCGGTCAGAATGGGTTAAGACGTTTCTTATCCCATTTTTTACCATGGGCTATAGCCTATACTGTATGGCATACTATAGCAAGCCGTTTTTCATCATTTTTGAGGATTTGAAAAAAAAAAAAAAAAAAAAACAATGGGCTATAACCCATCGTTATTTTTTTTATTTATTTTTTTTCAAATCCTCAAAAATGATGAAAAACGGCATGCTATAGTATGCCGTACAGTATGGGCTATTAGACGAGCGTCTAAAAATGTGATAAAAATGTCAAAAATAGACGTCTAAAACACGTCTAAAAATAGACGTGTTTTAGACGTCTATTTTTAGACTTTTTCTATCCCATTTTTGACCATGGGCTATAGCCCATACTGTACGGCATACTATAGCAAGCCGTTTTTCATCATTTTTGAGGATTTAGAAAAAAAAAAACGATGGGCTATAACCCATGTTTTTTGAATTTTTGAATTTTTTTCAAATCCTCAAAAATGATGAAAACCGGCGTGCTATAGTATGCCCTACGGTAGGGGCTATAGCCCATGTTAAAAAATGATGAAAAACGAGGTTAAAAACAAAATTCAAAAATTCAAAAACGATGGGCTATAACCCATGTTTTTTGAAATTTTGAATTTTTTTCAAATCCTCAAAAATGATGAAAATCGGCGTGCTATAGTATGCCGTACAGTATGGGCTATTAGACGAGCGTCTAAAAATGTCTAAAAATAGACGTCTAAAACACGTCTAAAAATAGACGTGTTTTAGACGTCTATTTTAAGACGTTTCTTATCCCATTTTTGACCATGGGCTATAGCCTATACTGTATGGCATACTATAGCAAGCCGTTTTTCATCATTTTTGAGGATTTGAAAAAAAAAAAAAAAAAAAAACGATGGGCTATAACCCATCGTTATTTTTTTTATTTATTTTTTTTCAAATCCTCAAAAATGATGAAAAACGGCATGCTATAGTATGCCGTACAGTATGGGCTATTGGACGAGCGTCTAAAAATGTGATAAAAATGTCAAAAATAGACGTCTAAAACACGTCTAAAAATAGACGTGTTTTAGACGTCTATTTTTAGACTTTTTCTATCCCATTTTTGACCATGGGCTATAGCCCATACTGTACGGCATACTATAGCAAGCCGTTTTTCATCATTTTTGAGGATTTAGAAAAAAAAAAACGATGGGCTATAACCCATGTTTTTTGAATTTTAGAATTTTTTTCAAATCCTCAAAAATGATGAAAACCGGCGTGCTATAGTATGCCCTACGGTAGGGGCTATAGCCCATGTTAAAAAATGATGAAAAACGAGGTTAAAAAAAAATTCAAAAATTCAAAAACGATGGGCTATAACCCATGTTTTTTGAAATTTTGAATTTTTTTCAAATCCTCAAAAATGATGAAAATCGGCGTGCTATAGTATGCCCTACGGTAGGGGCTATAGCCCATGTTCAAAAATGATGAAAAACTAGGTAATTCTTTTTTTCAAATTTTCAAAAAACGATGGGCTATAACCCATGTTTTTTTAATTTTTGAATTTTTGAATTTTTTTCAAATCCTCAAAAATGATGAAAAACGGCATGCTATAGTATGCCGTACGGTAGGGGCTATAGCCCATGTTCAAAAATGATGAAAAACGAGGTTAAAAAAAATTCAAAATTTCAAAAAACGATGGGCTATAACCCATGTTTTTTGAATTTTGATTTATTTTTCAAATCCTCAAAAATGATGAAAAACGGCGTGCTATAGTATGCCCTACGGTAGGGCTATAGCCCATGTTCAAAAATGATGAAAAACGAGGTTAATTTTTTTTTTCAAAATTAAAAAAAACGATGGGCTATAACCCATGTTTTTTGAAAATTTGAATTTTTTTCAAATCCTCAAAAATGATGAAAAACGGCGTGCTATAGTATGCCCTACGGTAGGGGCTATAGCCCATGTTAAAAAATGATGAAAAACGAGGTTAAAAAAAAATCAAATTTTCAAAAAACGATGGGCTATAACCCATGTTTTTTGAAATTTTGAAATTATTTTTAATATCCTCAAAAATGATGAAAAACGGCATGCTATAGTATGCCGTACGGTAGGGGCTATAGCCCATGTTCAAAAATTATGAAAAACGAGGTTACATTTTTTTTTCAAAATTTCAAAAAACGATGGGCTATAACCCATGTTTTTTTTTATTTAGATTTTTTTTCAAATCATCAAAAATGATGAAAACCGGCGTGCTATAGTATGCCCTACGGTAGGGGCTATAGCCCATGTTCAAAAATGATGAAAAACGAGGTTAATTTTTTTTTTCAAAATTTCAAAAAACGATGGGCTATAACCCATGTTTTTTGAAATTTTGAATTTTTTTCAAATCCTCAAAAATGATGAAAAACGGCGTGCTATAGTATGCCCTACGGTAGGGGCTATAGCCCATGTTCAAAAATGATGAAAAACGAGGTTAAAAAAAAAATCAAAATGTCAAAAAACGATGGGCTATAACCCATGTTTTTTGAAATTTAGATTTTTTTTCAAATCCTCAAAAATTATGAAAAACGGCGTGCTATAGTATGCCCTACGGTAGGGGCTATAGCCCATGTTCAAAAATGATGAAAAACGAGGTTACATTTTTTTTTCAAAATTTCAAAAAACGATGGGCTATAACCCATGTTTTTTTTAATTTTGATTTTTTTTCAAATCATCAAAAATGATGAAAACCGGCGTGCTATAGTATGCCCTACGGTAGGGGCTATAGCCCATGTTAAAAAATGATGAAAAACGAGGTTAATTTTTTTTTCAAAAATTCAAAAAACGATGGGCTATAACCCATGTTTTTTGAAATTTTGAATTTTTTTCAAATCCTCAAAAATGATGAAAATCGGCGTGCTATAGTATGCCCTACGGTAGGGGCTATAGCCCATGTTGAAAAATGATGAAAAACGAGGTTAATTTTTTTTTCAAAATGTCAAAAAACGATGGGCTATAACACATGTTTTTGAAATTTTGAATTTTTTTCAAATCCTCAAAAATGATGAAAAACGGCGTGCTATAGTATGCCCTACGGTAGGGGCTATAGCCTATGTTCAAAAATGATGAAAAACGAGGTAAAAAAAAAAATCTAAATGTCAAAAAACGATGGGCTATAACCCATGTTTTTTGAAATTTTGAATTTTTTTCAAATCCTCAAAAATTATGAAAAACGGCGTGCTATAGTATGCCCTACGGTAGGGGCTATAGCCCATGTTCAAAAATGATGAAAAACGAGGTTACATTTTTTTTTCAAAATTTCAAAAAACGATGGGCTATAACCCATGTTTTTTTTTATTTTGATTTTTTTTCAAATCATCAAAAATGATGAAAACCGGCGTGCTATAGTATGCCCTACGGTAGGGGCTATAGCCCATGTTCAAAAATGATGAAAAACGAGGTTAAAAAAAATCAAATTTTCAAAAAACGATGGGCTATAACCCATGTTTTTTGAAATTTTGAAATTATTGTTAAAATCCTCAAAAATGATGAAAAACGGCATGCTATAGTATGCCGTACGGTAGGGGCTATAGCCCATGTTCAAAAATGATGAAAAACGAGGTTACATTTTTTTTTCAAAATTTCAAAAAACGATGGGCTATAACCCATGTTTTTTTTAATTTTGATTTTTTTTTAAATCATCAAAAATGATGAAAACCGGCGTGCTATAGTATGCCCTACGGTAGGGGCTATAGCCCATGTTCAAAAATGATGAAAAACGAGGTTAATTTTTTTTTCCAAAATTTCAAAAAACGATGGGCTATAACCCATGTTTTTTGAAATTTTGAATTTTTTTCAAATCCTCAAAAATGATGAAAAAGCGGCGTGCTATAGTATGCCCTACGGTAGGGGCTATAGCCCATGTTGAAAAATGATGAAAAACGAGGTAAATTTTTTTTTCAAAATGTCAAAAAACGATGGGCTATAACCCATGTTTTTTTAAATTTTGATTTTTTTTCAAATCCTCAAAAATGATGAAAAACGGCGTGCTATAGTATGCCCTACGGTAGGGGCTATAGCCCATGTTCAAAAATGATGAAAAACGAGGTTAAAAAAAAATCAAATTTTCAAAAAACGATGGGCTATAACCCATGTTTTTTTAAATTTTGAAATTATTTTTAAAATCCTCAAAAATGATGAAAAACGGTATGCTATAGTATGCCGTACGGTAGGGGCTATAGCCCATGTTCAAAAATGATGAAAAACGAGGTTACATTTTTTTTTCAAAATTTCAAAAAACGATGGGCTATAACCCATGTTTTTTTTTATTTAGATTTTTTTTTTAATCATCAAAAATGATGAAAACCGGCGTGCTATAGTATGCCCTACGGTAGGGGCTATAGCCCATGTTCAAAAATGATGAAAAACGAGGTTAAATTTTTTTCCAAAATTTCAAAAAACGATGGGCTATAACCCATGTTTTTTTTAATTTTGATTTTTTTTCAAATCATCAAAAATGATGAAAACCGGCGTGCTATAGTATGCCCTACGGTAGGGGCTATAGCCCATGTTCAAAAATGATGAAAAACGAGGTTAATTTTTTTTCCAAAATTTCAAAAAACGATGGGCTATAACCCATGTTTTTTGAAATTTTGAATTTTTTTCAAATCCTCAAAAATGATGAAAAAGCGGCGTGCTATAGTATGCCCTACGGTAGGGGCTATAGCCCATGTTCAAAAATGATGAAAAACGAGGTTAAAAAAAATCAAATTTTCAAAAAACGATGGGCTATAACCCATGTTTTTTGAAATTTTGAAATTATTGTTAAAATCCTCAAAAATGATGAAAAACGGCATGCTATAGTATGCCGTACGGTAGGGGCTATAGCCCATGTTCAAAAATGATGAAAAACGAGGTTACATTTTTTTTTCAAAATTTCAAAAAACGATGGGCTATAACCCATGTTTTTTTTAATTTTGATTTTTTTTTAAATCATCAAAAATGATGAAAACCGGCGTGCTATAGTATGCCCTACGGTAGGGGCTATAGCCCATGTTCAAAAATGATGAAAAACGAGGTTAATTTTTTTTTCCAAAATTTCAAAAAACGATGGGCTATAACCCATGTTTTTTGAAATTTTGAATTTTTTTCAAATCCTCAAAAATGATGAAAAAGCGGCGTGCTATAGTATGCCCTACGGTAGGGGCTATAGCCCATGTTGAAAAATGATGAAAAACGAGGTAATTTTTTTTTTCAAAATGTCAAAAAACGATGGGCTATAACCCATGTTTTTTTAAATTTTGATTTTTTTTCAAATCCTCAAAAATGATGAAAAACGGCGTGCTATAGTATGCCCTACGGTAGGGGCTATAGCCCATGTTCAAAAATGATGAAAAACGAGGTTAAAAAAAAAATCAAATTTTCAAAAAACGATGGGCTATAACCCATGTTTTTTGAAATTTTGAAATTATTTTTAAAATCCTCAAAAATGATGAAAAACGGTATGCTATAGTATGCCGTACGGTAGGGGCTATAGCCCATGTTCAAAAATGATGAAAAACGAGGTTACATTTTTTTTTCAAAATTTCAAAAAACGATGGGCTATAACCCATGTTTTTTTTTATTTAGATTTTTTTTTTAATCATCAAAAATGATGAAAACCGGCGTGCTATAGTATGCCCTACGGTAGGGGCTATAGCCCATGTTCAAAAATGATGAAAAACGAGGTTAAATTTTTTTCCAAAATTTCAAAAAACGATGGGCTATAACCCATGTTTTTTTTAATTTTGATTTTTTTTCAAATCATCAAAAATGATGAAAACCGGCGTGCTATAGTATGCCCTACGGTAGGGGCTATAGCCCATGTTCAAAAATGATGAAAAACGAGGTTAATTTTTTTTCCAAAATTTCAAAAAACGATGGGCTATAACCCATGTTTTTTGAAATTTTGAATTTTTTTCAAATCCTCAAAAATGATGAAAAAGCGGCGTGCTATAGTATGCCCTACGGTAGGGGCTATAGCCCATGTTCAAAAATGATGAAAAACGAGGTTAAAAAAAAATCAAAATGTCAAAAAACTATGGGCTATAACCCATGTTTTTTGAAATTTTGAAATTTTTTCAAATCCTCAAAAATTATGAAAAACGGCGTGCTATAGTATGCCCTACGGTAGGGGCTATAGCCCATGTTCAAAAATGATGAAAAACGAGGTTACATTTTTTTTTCAAAATTTCAAAAAACGATGGGCTATAACCCATGTTTTTTTTTATTTTGATTTTTTTTTAAATCATCAAAAATGATGAAAACCGGCGTGCTATAGTATGCCCTACGGTAGGGGCTATAGCCCATGTTCAAAAATGATGAAAAACGAGGTTAATTTTTTTTTCAAAATTTCAAAAAACGATGGGCTATAACCCATGTTTTTTGAAATTTTGAATTTTTTTCAAATCCTCAAAAATGATGAAAAACGGCGTGCTATAGTATGCCCTACGGTAGGGGCTATAGCCCATGTTAAAAAATGATGAAAAACGAGGTTAAAAAAAAATCAAATTTTCAAAAAACGATGGGCTATAACCCATGTTTTTTGAAATTTTGAAATTATTTTTAATATCCTCAAAAATGATGAAAAACGGCATGCTATAGTATGCCGTACGGTAGGGGCTATAGCCCATGTTCAAAAATGATGAAAAACGAGGTTACATTTTTTTTTCAAAATTTCAAAAAACGATGGGCTATAACCCATGTTTTTTTTTATTTAGATTTTTTTTCAAATCATCAAAAATGATGAAAACCGGCGTGCTATAGTATGCCCTACGGTAGGGGCTATAGCCCATGTTCAAAAATGATGAAAAACGAGGTTAATCTTTTTTTTCAAAATTTCAAAAAACGATGGGCTATAACCCATGTTTTTTGAAATTTTGAATTTTTTTCAAATCCTCAAAAATGATGAAAAACGGCGTGCTATAGTATGCCCTACGGTAGGGGCTATAGCCCATGTTAAAAAATGATGAAAAACGAGGTTAAAAAAAAATCAAATTTTCAAAAAACGATGGGCTATAACCCATGTTTTTTGAAATTTTGAAATTATTTTTAATATCCTCAAAAATGATGAAAAACGGCATGCTATAGTATGCCGTACGGTAGGGGCTATAGCCCATGTTCAAAAATGATGAAAAACGAGGTTACATTTTTTTTTCAAAATTTCAAAAAACGATGGGCTATAACCCATGTTTTTTTTTATTTAGATTTTTTTTCAAATCATCAAAAATGATGAAAACCGGCGTGCTATAGTATGCCCTACGGTAGGGGCTATAGCCCATGTTCAAAAATGATGAAAAACGAGGTTAATTTTTTTTTTCAAAATTTCAAAAAACGATGGGCTATAACCCATGTTTTTTGAAATTTTGAATTTTTTTCAAATCCTCAAAAATGATGAAAAACGGCGTGCTATAGTATGCCCTACGGTAGGGGCTATAGCCCATGTTCAAAAATGATGAAAAACGAGGTTAAAAAAAAAATCAAAATGTCAAAAAACGATGGGCTATAACCCATGTTTTTTGAAATTTTGATTTTTTTTTCAAATCCTCAAAAATTATGAAAAACGGCGTGCTATAGTATGCCCTACGGTAGGGGCTATAGCCCATGTTGAAAAATGATGAAAAACGAGGTTAAATTTTTTTTCAAAATGTCAAAAAACGATGGGCTATAACACATGTTTTTGAAATTTTGATTTTTTTTCAAATCCTCAAAAATGATGAAAAACGGCGTGCTATAGTATGCCCTACGGTAGGGGCTATAGCCCATGTTCAAAAATGATGAAAAACGAGGTTAATTTTTTTTCAAAATTTCAAAAAACGATGGGCTATAACCCATGTTTTTTGAATTTTTTATTTTTTTTCAAATCCTCAAAAATGATGAAAAACGGCATGCTATAGTATGCCGTACGGTAGGGGCTATAGCCCATGTTCAAAAATGATGAAAAACGAGGTAAAAAAAAAAATCTAAATGTCAAAAAACGATGGGCTATAACCCATGTTTTTTGAAATTTTGAATTTTTTTCAAATCCTCAAAAATTATGAAAAACGGCGTGCTATAGTATGCCCTACGGTAGGGGCTATAGCCCATGTTCAAA
The DNA here is from genome assembly GCF_964188405.1 of Protomyctophum parallelum. Classification (NCBI taxonomy): domain Eukaryota; kingdom Metazoa; phylum Chordata; class Actinopteri; order Myctophiformes; family Myctophidae; genus Protomyctophum; species Protomyctophum parallelum. Next base: position 12,866,996 of record NC_139712.1, on the reverse strand, counting down.
AATGATGAAAAACGAGGTTAAAAAAAAATTCAAAATGTCAAAAAACGATGGGCTATAACCCATGTTTTTTGAAATTTTGAATTTTGTTCAAATCCTCAAAAATGATGAAAAACGGCGTGCTATAGTATGCCCTACGGTAGGGGCTATAGCCCATGTTCAAAAATGATGAAAAACGAGGTTAAAAAAAAATCAAATTTTCAAAAAACGATGGGCTATAACCCATGTTTTTTGAAATTTTGAAATTATTTTTAAAATCCTCAAAAATGATGAAAAACGGTATGCTATAGTATGCCGTACGGTAGGGGCTATAGCCCATGTTCAAAAATGATGAAAAACGAGGTTACATTTTTTTTTCAAAATTTCAAAAAACGATGGGCTATAACCCATGTTTTTTTTTATTTAGATTTTTTTTCAAATCATCAAAAATGATGAAAACCGGCGTGCTATAGTATGCCCTACGGTAGGGGCTATAGCCCATGTTCAAAAATGATGAAAAACGAGGTTAATTTTTTTTCTAAAATTTCAAAAAACGATGGGCTATAACCCATGTTTTTGAAATTTTGAATTTTTTTCAAATCCTCAAAAATGATGAAAAACGGCGTGCTACAGTATGCCCTACGGTAGGGGCTATAGCCCATGTTCAAAAATGATGAAAAACGAGGTTACATTTTTTTTCTAAAATTTCAAAAAACTATGGGCTATAACCCATGTTTTTTGAAATTTTGAATTTTTTTCAAATCCTCAAAAATGATGAAAAACGGCGTGCTACAGTATGCCCTACGGTAGGGGCTATAGCCCATGTTCAAAAATGATGAAAAACGAGGTTACATTTTTTTTTCAAAATTTCAAAAAACGATGGGCTATAACCCATGTTTTTTTTTTTTTTGATTTTTTTTCAAATTATCAAAAATGATGAAAACCGGCGTGCTATAGTATGCCCTACGGTAGGGGCTATAGCCCATGTTCAAAAATGATGAAAAACGAGGTTAATTTTTTTTCCAAAATTTCAAAAAACGATGGGCTATAACCCATGTTTTTTGAAATTTTGAATTTTTTTCAAATCCTCAAAAATGATGAAAAAGCGGCGTGCTATAGTATGCCCTACGGTAGGGGCTATAGCCCATGTTGAAAAATGATGAAAAACGAGGTTAAAAAAAAATTCAAAATGTCAAAAAACGATGGGCTATAACCCATGTTTTTTGAAATTTTGAATTTTGTTCAAATCCTCAAAAATGATGAAAAACGGCGTGCTATAGTATGCCCTACGGTAGGGGCTATAGCCCATGTTCAAAAATGATGAAAAACGAGGTTAAAAAAAAATCAAATTTTCAAAAAACGATGGGCTATAACCCATGTTTTTTGAAATTTTGAAATTATTTTTAAAATCCTCAAAAATGATGAAAAACGGTATGCTATAGTATGCCGTACGGTAGGGGCTATAGCCCATGTTCAAAAATGATGAAAAACGAGGTTACATTTTTTTTTCAAAATTTCAAAAAACGATGGGCTATAACCCATGTTTTTTTTTATTTAGATTTTTTTTCAAATCATCAAAAATGATGAAAACCGGCGTGCTATAGTATGCCCTACGGTAGGGGCTATAGCCCATGTTCAAAAATGATGAAAAACGAGGTTAATTTTTTTTCTAAAATTTCAAAAAACGATGGGCTATAACCCATGTTTTTGAAATTTTGAATTTTTTTCAAATCCTCAAAAATGATGAAAAACGGCGTGCTACAGTATGCCCTACGGTAGGGGCTATAGCCCATGTTCAAAAATGATGAAAAACGAGGTTACATTTTTTTTCTAAAATTTCAAAAAACGATGGGCTATAACCCATGTTTTTTGAAATTTTGAATTTTTTTCAAATCCTCAAAAATGATGAAAAACGGCGTGCTACAGTATGCCCTACGGTAGGGGCTATAGCCCATGTTCAAAAATGATGAAAAACGAGGTTACATTTTTTTTTCAAAATTTCAAAAAACGATGGGCTATAACCCATGTTTTTTTTTTTTTTTTTTTTTTTTTCAAATCATCAAAAATGATGAAAACCGGCGTGCTATAGTATGCCCTACGGTAGGGGCTATAGCCCATGTTCAAAAATGATGAAAAACGAGGTTAATTATTTTTTCAAAATTTCAAAAAACGATGGGCTATAACCCATGTTTTTTGAAATTTTGAATTTTTTTCAAATCCTCAAAAATGATGAAAAACGGCGTGCTATAGTATGCCCTACGGTAGGGGCTATAGCCCATGTTCAAAAATGATGAAAAACGAGGTACATTTCTTTTTTCAAAATTTCAAAAAACGATGGGCTATAACCCATGTTTTTTGAAATTTTGAAATTATTTTTAAAATCCTCAAAAATGATGAAAAACGGTATGCTATAGTATGCCGTACGGTAGGGGCTATAGCCCATGTTCAAAAATGATGAAAAACGAGGTTACATTTTTTTTTCAAAATTTCAAAAAACGATGGGCTATAACCCATGTTTTTTTTTATTTAGATTTTTTTTCAAATCATCAAAAATGATGAAAACCGGCGTGCTATAGTATGCCCTACGGTAGGGGCTATAGCCCATGTTCAAAAATGATGAAAAACGAGGTTAATTTTTTTTCTAAAATTTCAAAAAACGATGGGCTATAACCCATGTTTTTGAAATTTTGAATTTTTTTCAAATCCTCAAAAATGATGAAAAACGGCGTGCTACAGTATGCCCTACGGTAGGGGCTATAGCCCATGTTCAAAAATGATGAAAAACGAGGTTACATTTTTTTTCTAAAATTTCAAAAAACGATGGGCTATAACCCATGTTTTTTGAAATTTTGAATTTTTTTCAAATCCTCAAAAATGATGAAAAACGGCGTGCTACAGTATGCCCTACGGTAGGGGCTATAGCCCATGTTCAAAAATGATGAAAAACGAGGTTACATTTTTTTTTCAAAATTTCAAAAAACGATGGGCTATAACCCATGTTTTTTTTTTTTTTGATTTTTTTTCAAATTATCAAAAATGATGAAAACCGGCGTGCTATAGTATGCCCTACGGTAGGGGCTATAGCCCATGTTCAAAAATGATGAAAAACGAGGTTAATTTTTTTTCCAAAATTTCAAAAAACGATGGGCTATAACCCATGTTTTTTGAAATTTTGAATTTTTTTCAAATCCTCAAAAATGATGAAAAAGCGGCGTGCTATAGTATGCCCTACGGTAGGGGCTATAGCCCATGTTGAAAAATGATGAAAAACGAGGTTAAAAAAAAATTCAAAATGTCAAAAAACGATGGGCTATAACCCATGTTTTTTGAAATTTTGAATTTTGTTCAAATCCTCAAAAATGATGAAAAACGGCGTGCTATAGTATGCCCTACGGTAGGGGCTATAGCCCATGTTCAAAAATGATGAAAAACGAGGTTAAAAAAAAATCAAATTTTCAAAAAACGATGGGCTATAACCCATGTTTTTTGAAATTTTGAAATTATTTTTAAAATCCTCAAAAATGATGAAAAACGGTATGCTATAGTATGCCGTACGGTAGGGGCTATAGCCCATGTTCAAAAATGATGAAAAACGAGGTTACATTTTTTTTTCAAAATTTCAAAAAACGATGGGCTATAACCCATGTTTTTTTTTATTTAGATTTTTTTTCAAATCATCAAAAATGATGAAAACCGGCGTGCTATAGTATGCCCTACGGTAGGGGCTATAGCCCATGTTCAAAAATGATGAAAAACGAGGTTAATTTTTTTTCTAAAATTTCAAAAAACGATGGGCTATAACCCATGTTTTTGAAATTTTGAATTTTTTTCAAATCCTCAAAAATGATGAAAAACGGCGTGCTACAGTATGCCCTACGGTAGGGGCTATAGCCCATGTTCAAAAATGATGAAAAACGAGGTTACATTTTTTTTCTAAAATTTCAAAAAACGATGGGCTATAACCCATGTTTTTTGAAATTTTGAATTTTTTTCAAATCCTCAAAAATGATGAAAAACGGCGTGCTACAGTATGCCCTACGGTAGGGGCTATAGCCCATGTTCAAAAATGATGAAAAACGAGGTTACATTTTTTTTTCAAAATTTCAAAAAACGATGGGCTATAACCCATGTTTTTTTTTTTTTTTTTTTTTTTTTCAAATCATCAAAAATGATGAAAACCGGCGTGCTATAGTATGCCCTACGGTAGGGGCTATAGCCCATGTTCAAAAATGATGAAAAACGAGGTTAATTATTTTTTCAAAATTTCAAAAAACGATGGGCTATAACCCATGTTTTTTGAAATTTTGAATTTTTTTCAAATCCTCAAAAATGATGAAAAACGGCGTGCTATAGTATGCCCTACGGTAGGGGCTATAGCCCATGTTCAAAAATGATGAAAAACGAGGTACATTTCTTTTTTCAAAATTTCAAAAAACGATGGGCTATAACCCATGTTTTTTTAATTTTAGATTTTTTTTCAAATCCTCAAAAATGATGAAAAACGGCATGCTATAGTATGCCGTACGGTAGGGGCTATAGCCCATGTTCAAAAATGATGAAAAACGAGGTTAAAAGAAATTTCAAAATTTCAAAAAACGATGGGCTATAACCCATGTTTTTTGAAATTTTGATTTCTTTTTCAAATCCTCAAAAATGATGAAAAACGGCGTGCTATAGTATGCCCTACGGTAGGGGCTATAGCCCATGTTCAAAAATGATGAAAAACGAGGTTAATTTTTTTTTCAAAATGTCAAAAAACGATGGGCTATAACCCATGTTTTTTGAAATTTTGAATTTTTTTCAAATCCTCAAAAATTATGAAAAACGGCATGCTACAGTATGCCCTACGGTAGGGGTTATAGCCCATGTTCAAAAATGATGAAAAACGAGGTTAAAAAAAAAATCAAAATTTAAAAAAACGATGGGCTATAACCCATGTTTTTTGAAATTTTGAATTTTTTTCAAATCCTCAAAAATGATGAAAAACGGCGTGCTATAGTATGCCCTACGGTAGGGGCTATAGCCCATGTTCAAAAATGATGAAAAACTAGGTAATTCTTTTTTTTCAAAATTTCAAAAAATGATGGGCTATAACCCATGTTTTTTGAATTTTTTAATTTTTTTCAAATCCTCAAAAATGATGAAAAACGGCGTGCTATAGTATGCCCTACGGTAGGGGCTATAGCCCATGTACAAAAATGATGAAAAACTAGGTAATTTTTTTTTTTTAAATTTCAAAAAACGATGGGCTATAACCCATGTTTTTTGAAATTTTGATTTATTTTTCAAATCCTCAAAAATTATGAAAAACGGCATGCTATAGTATGCCCTACGGTAGGGGTTATAGCCCATGTTCAAAAATGATGAAAAACGAGGTTAAAAAAAAATTCAAAATTTCAAAAAACGATGGGCTATAACCCATGTTTTTTGAAATTTTGATTTATTTTTCAAATCCTCAAAAATGATGAAAAACGGCGTTCTATAGTATGCCCTACGGTAGGGGCTATAGCCCATGTTCAAAAATGATGAAAAACGAGGTTAATTCTTTTTTCAAAATTTAAAAAAACGATGGGCTATAACCCATGTTTTTTGAAATTTTGATTTTTTTTCAAATCCTCAAAAATGATGAAAAACGGCGTGCTATAGTATGCCCTACGGTAGGGGCTATAGCCCATGTTAAAAAATGATGAAAAACGAGGTACATTTTTTTTTTCAAAATTTCAAAAAACGATGGGCTATAACCCATGTTTTTTGAATTTTAGATTTTTTTTCAAATCCTCAAAAATGATGAAAACCGGCGTGCTATAGTATGCCCTACGGTAGGGGCTATAGCCCATGTTCAAAAATGATGAAAAACGAGGTTAATTATTTTTTCAAAATTTCAAAAAACGATGGGCTATAACCCATGTTTTTTGAAATTTTGAATTTTTTTCAAATCCTCAAAAATGATGAAAAACGGCGTGCTATAGTATGCCCTACGGTAGGGGCTATAGCCCATGTTCAAAAATGATGAAAAACGAGGTACATTTCTTTTTTCAAAATTTCAAAAAACGATGGGCTATAACCCATGTTTTTTTAATTTTAGATTTTTTTTCAAATCCTCAAAAATGATGAAAAACGGCATGCTATAGTATGCCGTACGGTAGGGGCTATAGCCCATGTTCAAAAATGATGAAAAACGAGGTTAAAAGAAATTTCAAAATTTCAAAAAACGATGGGCTATAACCCATGTTTTTTGAAATTTTGATTTCTTTTTCAAATCCTCAAAAATGATGAAAAACGGCGTGCTATAGTATGCCCTACGGTAGGGGCTATAGCCCATGTTCAAAAATGATGAAAAACGAGGTTAATTTTTTTTTCAAAATTTAAAAAAACGATGGGCTATAACCCATGTTTTTTGAAATTTTGATTTTTTTTCAAATCCTCAAAAATGATGAAAAACGGCGTGCTATAGTATGCCCTACGGTAGGGGCTATAGCCCATGTTAAAAAATGATGAAAAACGAGGTACTTTTTTTTTTTCAAAATTTCAAAAAACGATGGGCTATAACCCATGTTTTTTGAATTTTAGATTTTTTTTCAAATCCTCAAAAATGATGAAAAACGGCATGCTGTAGTATGCCGTACGGTAGGGGCTATAGCCCATGTTCAAAAATGATGAAAAACGAGGTTAAAAGAATTTTCAAATTTTCAAAAAACGATGGGCTATAACCCATGTTTTTTGAATTTTGATTTATTTTTAAAATCCTCAAAAATGATGAAAAACGGCGTGCTATAGTATGCCCTACGGTAGGGGCTATAGCCCATGTTCAAAAATGATGAAAAACGAGGTAAATTTTTTTTTTCAAAATTTCAAAAAACGATGGGCTATAACCCATGTTTTTTGAAATTTTGAATGTTTTTCAAATCCTCAAAAATGATGAAAAACGGCGTGCTATAGTATGCCCTACGGTAGGGGCTATAGCCCATGTTCAAAAATGATGAAAAACGAGGTTCATTTTTTTTTTCAAAATGTCAAAAAACGATGGGTTATAGCCCATCGTTTTTTTTTTTTTTTTTTTTTAATCCTCAAAAATGATGAAAAACGGCGTGCTATAGTATGCCGTACAGTATGGGCTATTAGACGAGCGTCTAAAAATGGGATAAAAATGTCTAATAATAGACGTCTAAAACACGTCTAAAAATAGACGTGTTTTAGACGTCTATTTTTAGACTTTTTCTATCCCATTTTTGACCATGGGCTATAGCCCATACTGTACGGCATACTATAGCAAGCCGTTTTTCATCATTTTTGAGGATTTAGAAAAAAAAGAAAAAAGAAAAAAACGATGGGCTATAACCCATCGTTTTTTTTTTTTTCATTTTTTTCAAATCCTCAAATATGATGAAAAACGGCATGCTATAGTATGCCCTACGCTAGGGGCTATAGCCCATGTTCAAAAATGATGAAAAACGAGGTAAATTCTTTTTTCAAAATGTCAAAAAACGATGGGCTATAACCCATGTTTTTTGAAATTTTGATTTTTTTTCAAATCCTCAAAAATTATGAAAAACGGCATGCTATAGTATGCCCTACGGTAGGGGTTATAGCCCATGTTAAAAAATGATGAAAAACGAGGTTAAAAAAAAATTCAAAATTTCAAAAAACGATGGGCTATAACCCATGTTTTTTGAAATTTTGAATTTTTTTCAAATCCTCAAAAATGATGAAAAACTGCGTGCTATAGTATGCCCTACGGTAGGGGCTATAGCCCATGTTCAAAAATGATGAAAAACGAGGTACATCTTTTTTTTTCAAAATTTCAAAAAACGATGGGCTATAACCCATCGTTTTTTTTTTCCATTTTTTTCAAATCCTCAAATATGATGAAAAACGGCGTGCTATAGTATGCCCTACGCTAGGGGCTATAGCCCATGTTCAAAAATGATGAAAAACGAGGTTAAAAAAAAATCAAAATTTCAAAAAACGATGGGCTATAACCCATGTTTTTTTAAATTTAGATTTTTTTTCAAATCCTCAAAAATGATGAAAAACGGCGTGGTATAGTATGCCGTACAGTATGGGCTATTAGACGAGCGTCTAAAAATGTGATAAAAATGTCAAAAATAGACGTCTAAAACACGTCTAAAAATAGACGTGTTTTAGACGTCTATTTTTAGACTTTTTCTATCCCATTTTTGACCATGGGCTATAGCCCATACTGTACGGCATACTATAGCAAGCCGTTTTTCATCATTTTTGAGGATTTAGAAGAAAAAAAAACGATGGGCTATAACCCATGTTTTTTGAATTTTTGAATTTTTTTCAAATCCTCAAAAATTATGAAAAACGGCATGCTATAGTATGCCCTACGGTAGGGGTTATAGCCCATGTTCAAAAATTATGAAAAACGAGGTTAAAAAAAAATCAAAATTTCAAAAAACGATGGGCTATAACCCATGTTTTTTGAAATTTTGAATTTTTTTCAAATCCTCAAAAATGATGAAAAACTGCGTGCTATAGTATGCCCTACGGTAGGGGCTATAGCCCATGTTCAAAAATGATAAAAAACGAGGTACATCTTTTTTTTTCAAAATTTCAAAAAACGATGGGCTATAACCCATCGTTTTTTTTTTTTTTCATTTTTTTCAAATCCTCAAATATGATGAAAAACGGCGTGCTATAGTATGCCCTACGCTAGGGGCTATAGCCCATGTTCAAAAATGATGAAAAACGAGGTTAAAAAAAATCAAAATTTCAAAAAACGATGGGCTATAACCCATGTTTTTTTTTATTTAGATTTTTTTTCAAATCCTCAAAAATGATGAAAAACGGCATGCTATAGTATGCCGTACAGTATGGGCTATTAGACGAGCGTCTAAAAATGGGATAAAAATGTCAAAAAATAGACGTCTAAAACACGTCTAAAAATAACCCATGTTTTTTTAATTTTGATTTATTTTTCAAATCCTCAAAAATGATGAAAAACGGCGTGCTATAGTATGCCCTACGGTAGGGGCTATAGCCCATGTTTAAAAATGATGAAAAACGAGGTTACATTTTTTTTTTCAAAATTTCAAAAAACGATGGGCTATAACCCTTGTTTTTGAAATTTTGAATGTTTTTCAAATCCTCAAAAATGATGAAAAACGGCGTGCTATAGTATGCCCTACGGTAGGGGCTATAGTTCATGTTCAAAAATGATGAAAAACGAGGTTAATTTTTTTTTCAAAATGTCAAAAAACGATGGGTTATAGCCCATCGTTTTTTTTTTTTTTTTTTTTTAATCCTCAAAAATGATGAAAAACGGCGTGCTATAGTATGCCGTACAGTATGGGCTATTAGACGAGCGTCTAAAAATGGGATAAAAATGTCTAATAATAGACGTCCAAAACACGTCTAAAAATAGACGTGTTTTAGACGTCTATTTTTAGACTTTTTCTATCCCATTTTTGACCATGGGCTATAGCCCATACTGTACGGCATACAAAACGATGGGCTATAACCCATCGTTTTTTTTTTCCATTTTTTTCAAATCCTCAAATATGATGAAAAACGGCGTGCTATAGTATGCCCTACGCTAGGGGCTATAGCCCATGTTCAAAAATGATGAAAAACGAGGTTAAAAAAAAATCAAAATTTCAAAAAACGATGGGCCATAACCCATGTTTTTTTTAATTTAGATTTTTTTTCAAATCCTCAAAAATGATGAAAAACGGCATGCTATAGTATGCCCTACGGTAGGGGTTATAGCCCATGTTCAAAAATTATGAAAAACGAGGTTAAAAAAAAAAATCAAAATTTCAAAAAACGATGGGCTATAACCCATGTTTTTTTTAATTTAGATTTTTTTTTCAAATCCTCAAAAATGATGAAAAACGGCATGCTATAGTATGCCGTACAGTATGGGCTATTAGACGAGCGTCTAAAAATGGGATAAAAATGTCAAAAAATAGACGTCTGGGGTCAAAAATGGGATAAGAAACGTCTTAAAATAGACGTCTAAAACACGTCTATTTTTTGAAAAAAAAAAGAAAAAAAAAAACGATGGGCTATAACCCATCGTTATTTTTTATTATTATTTTTTTTCAAATCCTCAAAAATGATGAAAAACGGCATGCTATAGTATGCCGTACAGTATGGGCTATTAGACGAGCGTCTAAAAATGTGATAAACATGTCAAAAATAGACGTCTAAAACACGTCTAAAAATAGACGTGTTTTAGACGTCTATTTTTAGACTTTTTCTATCCCATTTTTGACCATGGGCTATAGCCCATACTGTACGGCATACTATAGCAAGCCGTTTTTCATCATTTTTGAAGATTTAGAAAAAAAAAAAAAAAAAAAAAAACGATGGGCTATAACCCATCGTTTCATTTTTTTTCATTTTTTTCAAATCCTCAAATATGATGAAAAACGGCATGCTATAGTATGCCCTACGCTAGGGGCTATAGCCCATGTTCAAAAATGATGAAAAACGAGGTACATCTTTTTTTTTCAAAATTTCAAAAAACGATGGGCTATAACCCATCGTTTTTTTTTTCCATTTTTTTCAAATCCTCAAATATGATGAAAAACGGCGTGCTATAGTATGCCCTACGCTAGGGGCTATAGCCCATGTTCAAAAATGATGAAAAACGAGGTTAAAAAAAAATCAAAATTTCAAAAAACGATGGGCTATAACCCATGTTTTTTTAAATTTAGATTTTTTTTCAAATCCTCAAAAATGATGAAAAACGGCATGCTATAGTATGCCGTACAGTATGGGCTATTAGACGAGCGTCTAAAAATGGGATAGAAATGTCAAAAAATAGACGTCTAAAACACGTTTAAAAATAGACGTGTTTTAGACGTCTATTTTTAGACGTTTTTTATCCCATTTTTGACCATGGGCTATAGCCCATACTGTACGGCATACTATAGCAAGCCGTTTTTCATCATTTTTGAGGATTTGAAAAAAAAAAAAAAAAAAAAAAACGATGGGCTATAACCCATCGTTATTTTTATTTTAATTTTTTTTTCAAATATGATGAAAAACGGCATAGTATGCCCTACGCTAGGGGCTATAGCCCATGTTCAAAAATGATGAAAAACGAGGTTAATTTTTTTTTCAAAATGTCAAAAAACGATGGGCTATAACCCATGTTTTTGAAATTTTGAATTTTTTTCAAATCCTCAAAAATGATGAAAAACTGCGTGCTATAGTATGCCCTACGGTAGGGGCTATAGCCCATGTTCAAAAATGATGAAAAACGAGGTTAAAAAAAAATCAAAATTTCAAAAAACGATGGGCTATAACCCATGTTTTTTTAAATTTAGATTTTTTTTCAAATCCTCAAAAATGATGAAAAACGGCATGCTATAGTATGCCGTACAGTATGGGCTATTAGACGAGCGTCTAAAAATGGGATAAAAATGTCAAAAAATAGACGTCTAAAACACGTCAAAAAATAGACGTGTTTTAGACGTCTATTTTTAGACGTTTTTTATCCCATTTTTGACCATGGGCTATAGCCCATACTGTACGGCATACTATAGCAAGCCGTTTTTCATCATTTTTGAGGATTTGAAAAAAAAAAAAAAAAAAAAACTATGGGCTATAACCCATCGTTATTTATTTTTTTTATTTTTTTTCAAATCCTCAAAAATGATGAAAAACGGCATGCTATAGTATGCCGTACAGTATGGGCTATTAGACGAGCGTCTAAAAATGTGATAAAAATGTCAAAAATAGACGTCTAAAACACGTCTAAAAATAGACGTGTTTTAGACGTCTATTTTTAGACTTTTTCTATCCCATTTTTGACCATGGGCTATAGCCCATACTGTACGGCATACTATAGCAAGCCGTTTTTCATCATTTTTGAGGATTTAGAAAAAAAAAAAAAAAAAAAAAAAACGATGGGCTATAACCCATCGTTTCATTTTTTTTCATTTTTTTTCAAATCCTCAAATATGATGAAAAACGGCATGCTATAGTATGCCCTACGCTAGGGGCTATAGCCCATGTTCAAAAAATTATGAAAAACAAGGTTAATTTTTTTTTCAAAATGTCAAAAAACGATGGGCTATAACCCATGTTTTTTGAAATTTTGATTTTTTTTCAAATCCTCAAAAATGATGAAAAACGGCATGCTATATATAGTATGCCCTACGGTAGGGGTTATAGCCCATGTTCAAAAATGATGAAAAACGAGGTTAAAAAAAAAATTAAAAATTAAAAAAACGATGGGCTATAACCCATGTTTTTTGAAATTTTGAAATTTTTTCAAATCCTCAAAAATGATGAAAAACTGCGTGCTATAGTACGCCCTACGGTAGGGGCTATAGCCCATGTTCAAAAATGATGAAAAACGAGGTACATCTTTTTTTTTCAAAATTTCAAAAAACGATGGGCTATAACCCATCGTTTTTTTTTTTCCATTTTTTTCAAATCCTCAAATATGATGAAAAACGGCGTGCTATAGTATGCCCTACGCTAGGGGCTATAGCCCATGTTCAAAAATGATGAAAAACGAGGTTAAAAAAAAATCAAAATTTCAAAAAACGATGGGCTATAACCCATGTTTTTTTAAATTTAGATTTTTTTCAAATCCTCAAAAATGATGAAAAACGGCATGCTATAGTATGCCGTACAGTATGGGCTATTAGACGAGCGTCTAAAAATGTGATAAAAATGTCAAAAATAGACGTCTAAAACACGTCTAAAAATAGACGTGTTTTAGACGTCTATTTTTAGACTTTTTCTATCCCATTTTTGACCATGGGCTATAGCCCATACTGTACGGCATACTATAGCAAGCCGTTTTTCATCATTTTTGAGGATTTAGAAAAAAAAACAAAAAAAAAAAAACGATGGGCTATAACCCATCGTTTTCTTTTTTTCATTTTTTTCAAATCCTCAAATATGATGAAAAACGGCATGCTATAGTATGCCCTACGCTAGGGGCTATAGCCCATGTTCAAAAATGATGAAAAACTAGGTTAATTTCTTTTTCAAAATGTCAAAAAACGATGGGCTATAACCCATGTTTTTTGAAATTTTGATTTTTTTTCAAATCCTCAAAAATTATGAAAAACGGCATGCTATAGTATGCCCTAGGGTAGGGGTTATAGCCCATGTTCAAAAATGATGAAAAACGAGGTTAAAAAAAATTTCAAAATTTCAAAAAACGATGGGCTATAACCCATGTTTTTTGAAATTTTGAAATTTTTTCAAATCCTCAAAAATGATGAAAAACTGCGTGCTATAGTATGCCCTACGGTAGGGGCTATAGCCCATGTTCAAAAATGATGAAAAACGAGGTACATCTTTTTTTTTCAAAATTTCAAAAAACGATGGGCTATAACCCATGTTTTTTGAATTTTTGATTTTTTTTCAAATCCTCAAAAATGATGAAAAACGGCATGCTATAGTATGCCGTACGGTAGGGGCTATAGCCCATGTTCAAAAATGATGAAAAACGAGGTTAAAAGAATTTTCAAATTTTCAAAAAACGATGGGCTATAACCCATGTTTTTTTAATTTTGATTTATTTTTCAAATCCTCAAAAATGATGAAAAACGGCGTGCTATAGTATGCCCTACGGTAGGGGCTATAGCCCATGTTCAAAAATGATGAAAAACGAGGTTAATTTTTTTTTTCCAAAATTTCAAAAAACGATGGGCTATAACCCATGTTTTTTGAAATTTTGAATGTTTTTCAAATCCTCAAAAATGATGAAAAACGGCGTGCTATAGTATGCCCTACGGTAGGGGCTATAGCCCATGTTCAAAAATGATGAAAAACGAGGTTAATTTCTTTTTTTGTTTTAGTATCCTCACTTAACCCATTAACCTGAGTTTGATTCTACAAATGTTATGTTAACTTAAATAATAATCACTATTATGGATCCATAAAACATTTATTCAGCTCTTTTGAATGCATTAATTGCATACACTATTCGGTGATATATTTTCTGCCTATTTGGGCCGAAACCGAATAGGCCGAAAATGCATTTTTAGCCATTTTCTGCCGAATATTTTCTGCGGCCGAATATCCGGTGCATCACTAGCTATAACCCATGTTTTTTGAAATTTTGAATTTTTTTCAAATCCTCAAAAATGATGAAAAACGGCGTGCTATAGTATGCCTTACGGTAGGGGCTATAGCCAAAATTTTGGAGGATTTGAAAAAAATGGTGAAAATCTCAGAAAAGCGAAAGTCTATAGTCCATGGTCACAGACCGCATACTGGTCAAGGTCATTTATACTGGTCAAGGTTATTTATACTGGTGAAGGTCATTTATACTGGTCAAGGTCATTTATACTTGTCAAGGTCATCATTGTTGAGGATTTGAAAGGAAAAGCGACAGGCCATCGCCTCGGAGCGCATGCTATAGGGTGCCATTTTTCACGATTTCGGAGGATCTGAAAATATCGGAAAAGCGACAGGCCATCGTCTCGGAGCGCATGCTATAGGGTGCCATTTTTCTCGATTTCGGAGGAATTTAAAAAAAGGTGAAAATCACGGAAAGCGACAGGATATAGTCCATCGTCTCGGAGCACATGCGGTAAATACAACACATTGAGCAGGGCACTGCAGGGAGTTGAACCCCGTTCTGGTAAACCAGGAAGTACCACACCAGTGCCTTAGTATGTTTTGTTGTAATTTACAGGTCCAACAGCAATCACATTCATTACATTTCAACAGTAGTCATTTCACAATTTACACCGTAGGCAATAATAACTGTAAAATAATTACACATTAGTCCATCGTCTCGGAGTGCATGCTATAGGGTGCCATTTCACAATTTTGCTGGCCTTCTTTATAATTTGATTGAGCCTGTTGAGCTCACCGGCCTTGATGCCCCCTCCCCAGCATACCACTGCATAGAAGAGCACGCATTACCATTATCAAGGCCTGTCAAAACACATTTTAGTCGACTTTAAACTAAAACTAGACTAAACACAAGAACATTCCAGGTGACTAAAATGTGACTAAAACTAAGTGAAAACTATTGAAGAGACTACGACTAAAACTAAAATAGAAATTTGCTGCCAAAAACAACACTGACTTCCGATATCCGAGATCTGTATCTCTCACTCTCTCAGACTGTTTCCCTTCCTGCTATTTGTTTTAGTCCCACCCTGTATGGCGTCTATTGAGCCCATAATGTTCAGAAAGCCTGGAGTATTACTGTCAGATTCAGTGATTGAATGTCTCCATGTTTGCTCCTTGGTGAACATGATGGGGTCTCCCTCAGTGGGGTCGCCCCATCAGTGCCATCCTGGGCCTCAAATAAAGCTTGACTTATTTCAGTTTTATATCGCTCAGTTCTGTGAAAAGTGTCAGCAACACAAACATGCTCCCGTCGAATGTTGTGGGTGGTGGGGTGGCCCTGTGGGGTTTTTGACTCACCAAAGACTGACTCACCATAAAGTAACTTATATATATATATATATATATATATATATGTAGCTACATACGTATGTATGTCAGCGTGAATCCACATTGCCAAGGCCTCGCTCTGAAGTACACCGTGGCGCACTGACCTGACTAGGTTTCCACAATGCATGCTATCATAGTATTTATTCCATTTAAAAAACCATAAGGCTACAGTTGACTGGTTTTAAGCAGTCTCTCTCCACAAGGCCCACCAGAATACACCAAGTGACCAAACAGCCAGGATGCAGGGACGTCTCCTCAGAGCGGTCCCCCCGGATGCTCTTGTGTGGCCAGGCGGTCTCAAGTGGCAGTGTTGTTTTCGTCGACTAAAACTAAGGCGAAAAATGTTCCTCGACTACCTTTTTCCACTGACGAAAACGAATGGAAACTAAATTAAAACTAAGCTACGGTGACTAAAACTATAAGACTAAATATACTGACAATTTAGTCAACAAATAAAAACTAGACTAAAATGTTAGGAAGGGACTAGTGGACAAGAGATCCAGTATAAGTCATTTTACACTTGGTTGCAAGATCTACAAGCTCACAACGCTCAACGCTCATAGCGCGCCACCGTGTGGCGCACTACGAGCTTGTAGGTCTGCTATATTTTTTTTATCGAAGAACCACTGACATAGAGAAACATACCTTTAGATTGTGGGGACCTAAATAATATAGTAGAAGCGTTTTTTATCAAGATTTGATGAATGTCACCGCATGGTCCACACACTACACATTAAAGGTATATTCAGTGATTTCACTTAATTCAAATATCACTTATTTTTTTGTTTTGTTGTGATAATCCTCCCTACTATAGAGTGTGCTGGCCATATAAGGAGTTCCTCCCTGTCCCCAGTTAACCCATGGGGGTCAAAAAACCTTAGGTTTCGTTTTTGACTCTCTATCCTGATTGGACGAAAGGCTGGGTCCCACAGCCAAAAACGAAACCTAAGGTTTTTTGAGTGAAATCACTGAATATACCTTTAAGAAAAAAAAGAAAGCCTTTTTTTTTTGTTTTTTTTTACAGCAAAATTGCCAAAAGGGCTCTAGCACCCCCTAGTGTCTATCTGTGCACGCCACTGGTGTGTGCGTGTGTGTGCGTGCATGTGTGTAGGGGGGGTTTGGGGGGGTGTAACATAACATTCAAAAATCCAATCAACTGAAGGCCAAGCCCAGCAGGATGCGGGAGGGAGGGAGGAAGGGGCTTGTGGGTGATGAGGAGAACCTCAACTGAGGTTTCCACTGGGCCTGCTGTGCTCCTCCTGACGCAGCCTTGGATGTAATCGGGTCCCAGAAGGCTGTTCATTATTATCTGGGGATGAGGCGAGGCAACGCAACAGAAAAGGGAGGGAATGGAGGAAGAAAATGCCTCGTTCTTCTCTCTGTGCGTCCGTTCGTCCGTCCGTCCGTCCGTCCGTCCGTCCCAGCAACCACTATGGGACAAGGAGTTCATTATCCCATTCTGAACGGGAACCCATGTTGGTGTTAGCATCATGTCGTGCTTTAGCTATTTAAAAATAGCAGACCTACAAGCTCGTAGCGCGCCACCGAGTGGCGCGCTACGAGCTTGTAGGTCTGCTATTTTTGAAAAATCGAAGAGCGACTGACATTTTTAAGAATCTGATCTCAGGTCAGAATGGGTTCATCGGACCAGTGTGTGTCCGCAGTGGAAACCTCGTATGAATCTGATCTCAGGTCAGAATGGGTCAATCAGACCAGTGTGTGTGTCCGCAGTGGAAACCTCGTATGAATCTGATCTCAGGTCAGAATGGGTTAATGTAAGCGCTGCCGCTGTCTTCTCTTTTTGGGGGGGGGGGGCATATGCTCATCTGAGAGGTCTTTGCACCTATAATCCGAGCCTCGGAGGCCATTTTAATTCCCTCCATCATTACGGGGACCTTACCCTGGAAAGCTTTGGTAAAGGTGACTGCAGCTGATGAACGTCATTCACAAGGACTATTTCAAAATGTCAGCCCATAGCTATAAGATTTGTCTCATTATAGTTGGTGGGAGTCCATTAGGTCTGTCCCTTAATCCCTTCTTCCGTCTGCCTGCCATCCTGCAATCACGATAGCTTGGTGACTTGAGGGGTTCAAGCCTTGAACCTCAAGGGCACTATACTCACAATCTCTATTAGTATGTGTCTTATACATTGAGCCTGAGAAAAACACTATAACCAACCAACAAGAAAGGGTTTTTTATAGATGGATTCTTCCTCCATGTATACTAGTAGTCAAGACAGTTCCCTCTTGAACGAATCACAGTCAAACTGGCTTTCCTTTTGTCTTTCGCTCCAAATGTTTGCTAGCTATAGAAAGCGAGGCTTCAACATAAGACATAAGTGTGATGAAGCCAGCTATAGCACTACCATACATTCAGCCCTTCCCCCCCCCCCCCCTTTAACTATACAGTCAGTCCGTGACCTGAAGACATACAGCTTCAATGCTCAAGATCCACCCTGACCCACACCAGTGTTGTTTTCGTCGACTAAAACCAAGACGAAGAATGTTCGTCGACTACCTTTTTTCACTGACTAAAACTAAATAAAAACTAATCTGTGATGACTAAAACTATGACTAAATATACTGACAATTTCGTCAACAAATAAAAACTAGACTAAAATGTTAGTAAGGGACTAGTGGACAAGAGGTCCAGTTTTATGCTGGGTGCTGCGACGCGTTGTGATATTGTATATCTGCTATTTTCAGCATGCAACCAAAGTGTAAAATATGTCATTACGACGACATCAAGGCCTGTCAAAACACATTTTTGTCGACTAAATCAACTGTAGATTTAGTGGACTAAAATCTCATGACATTTAGTCGACTAAAACTAGACTAACACTAACACATTCAAGGTGACTAAAATGTGACTAAAACTAAATGAAAACTATTCAAGACTATGACTAAAACTAAAATAGAAATTTGCTGCCAAAAACAACACTGGTGTCCATTTCATTATGACCACTGGTTATAAATCCTATACCAAAGCTACACATTATTTCAGTTTATTGGCCATGCCTATATTTGGAAATGCTGTAGAATAACTTTTCACCAATTGGCCAATACGAAATGGCAGTAAAGGGCTCTCTTTAGACCAACAAATACTGTGTTCTAGTCAGCTGACAGCAGTGTTGTTTCCGTCGACTAAAACTCAGACGAAAACTGCTCGTCGACTACCTTTTTCCACTGAAGAAAACTAAATGGAAACTAAATGGAAACTAAATGAAAATGATGCTATGGTGACTAAAACTAAGACTAAATATACTGACAATTTCGTCAACAAATAAAAACTAGACTAAAATGTTAGGAAGGGACTAGTGGACAAGATATCCAGTATAGTAGATGGGTCAAGTGGTCAACCCAAAAACTCAAAGAAGTCGACCAGCCAAACACAATATGAAACACAATTCCCAGTTAGTTTTGAAACAATACCCACAAAATAACTAATATCTGGAACAACCACAAAGCCTGCAGAATTACCATTAAAAATACACGCCTGCCCCTCTAACAAACCAGTTTTTAGAGATTGAGTGCAATATTAATATATTACAGCATTGTTCTTTTATTTCTTATTAAACTATCAAAAAAAGAGTTGCTCTATAACAGACACAGACATGACAGCAAAATGGTACAAAAACAATGTTATATTCCTACAGCAGTATTTGTATTTGATTTTTATTATTATTGTTGTATTAAATCACTTCAGGGGTTTTGGTACACTGTTGTGACACGTCATGAGTGTTGTATAAAAATATAAATATCAGATCGGGAAAAATCAGTACCGGCATTTCTCTAAATCAAATGATCGCAATCGGATCGGGAGCAAAACAAACGTGATCAGGACATCCCTAATAATAATAACAACAACAACAACAACAACAACAACAACAACAATAATAATAATAATAATAATTAGAAGTGCACTCTGTCGAGTGCCTACTTGCTTGTTGCACTCAAGTAGGTCATAAATGGCCTACTAGTGCGCAAGCAGAGCGCGCAAGTACCGTCGACCGCTACGAACTCTCAAATCTCAGCTGGCGACGTATATATGTCGAGCAGTGTCGGGTGGATTAACCCATTCTGACCCGAGATCAGATTCTATAAAATGTCTTCTACATCCTGACAGTTTTCTGAAAAAGCGATGTTTCTATGTCAGTGGTTCTTCGAAGGAAATGCCTCTATGTATATGTATATGTAATTTGTAAGTTGATTAGCGGTATACTGTGGTTACTCTGCGTTTGATGCGTATCATAGCAGCATGTGACGTCAGGGTATAACTGGTACAACTAGCTCTCAATGATGACGTAATAAAGATGTGGATTAAAGGACCCAATGCCAGAGGGTAATTGGTTTTCCATGGTGACGTAATGACGATATGTTTCAGTGTCGGGGAGGATTAAAGGTAATGCCCCTATGTATACATGTAATCTGTAATAATGACGATATGTTTTAGTGTCGGGGAGGATTAAAGGTAATGCCCCTATGTGTACATGTATGTGTACATGTATGTAATCTGACACCACTGCCATATCAAGCAGAGTAGTCATCACGTCGCATAACGCATAAAACCGCGACATACGCACTTGACGGAAACTATTACTTGCGCGCGCTCTATATAGTATTGTTATCCTTTTAGCTCTATATAGTATTGTGTTATCCTTTTAGCTCTATATAGTATTGTGTTATCCTTTTAGCTCTATATAGTATTGTTTTATCCTTTTAGCTCTATATAGTATTGTGTTATCCTTTTAGCTCTATATAGTATTGTGTTATCCTTTTAGCTCTATATAGTATTGTTTTATCCTTTTAGCTCTATATAGTATTGTTTTATCCTTTTAGCTCTATATAGTATTGTGTTATCCTTTTAGCTCTATATAGTATTGTGTTATCCTTTTAGCTCTATATAGTATTGTTTTATCCTTTTAGCTCTATATAGTATTGTGTTATCCTTTTAGCTCTATATAGTATTGTGTTATCCTTTTAGCTCTATATAGTATTGTGTTATCCTTTTAGCTCTATATAGTATTGTGTTATCCTTTTAGCTCTATATAGTATTGTGTTATCCTTTTAGCCTTAATGTCTGACCGTACCTCTGTTTACATTGATGACTAATACAGTATTCAATTGACCAATCACAGTCACCGCTAGACGTCCATGGAGCTCCAGAACTCATACCTGGGGAAAAAAACCCTCCATAACCCATACCTGGAAAAACCCCATAACAAGCTTATGGAGTACCTGTTTATCAATAAGCTTTGGGCTTATGGAGTACCTGTTATCAATAAGCGTTGGGCTTATCCAGTACCCGTTATCAATAAGCTTTGGGCTTATCCAGTACCCGGTATCGATAAACTTTGGGCTTATCGAGTACCCGTTATCAATAAGCTTTGGGCTTATCCAGTACCCGTTATCAATAAGCTTTGGGCTTATCCAGTACCCGGTATCGATAAGCTTTGGGCTTATCGAGTACCCGTTATCAATAAGCTTTGGGCTTATCCAGTACCCGTTATCAATAAGCTTTGGGCTTATCAAGCCTGTTATGGAGCATAGCGGTCCATGACGTCATGTTTAAACAATCAAGACAAGAGGTGATTAATAAATAAATGTAATCATCCACGCTGGAACAAACATGTGGGTCTGAAAGTGTATCGATACCTGACAACCAGCGCTGCCCGGGGAAACTACACTACGGTTTTAAAAGTGACATCCGGCCTTAAGGTTTATTTTGCTATTTTGCTTCCTAAACATGTTTTCTTTCAAACTAAAGCAAAATACACATTAAAAATACAGATTTAGATGTTTATTTTGATAGTTTATTTTAGCCAATGACAGCTCGTTTTTCTGGGTGAAAATCCACCATCTCTATTTTCATGATTGGTTGTTGGTACAAAGGAAGTGACCATATTTGGATCAGACCACAGTCAGCTCGAGGTCCAGACCTTTCCAATGATATATGCCATTATATGTTGTTGCCAAGGTTTGGATGAGATATTTGTCTCCAAATAGTGGCTTCAAATAAAACATTTTGGAATTTTACAATACAAATCTTTAAAGGCCGTTTTCTCAAAATAAGTTTTCCTCATAATAGAGATAATAATAATAGAGATAATTAGAGATATCAAAAATCCCATCTGTAATTGTCTTTGTCTCTAATGTGTCAACAAAATGAAATGATAATTTTGAACCTGGCTTTATCCGATCTTCAGATTTATCGTCCCGAAATGTATGCAAATTAGCGCATATAATGCCCTAATTTGCATATTTAAACATATCATTTCAGAAAACTTGTAATACAAAAAAATCTTATTTTTTATATAAGTAATCAACTGGAGAAGTTTCATTGTGATAGCTATTATTTAACTTTTTTTCCCTATTCACCTGGGGTGTCTCGCCTTAACTGAGCAAGCTCGATATCAATAAAACAAACGAGCTACAGTAGATAATTTCCTAGATGTCCTAGATGTCCTCAGTCCTAGATGTCCTCAGAGATGTCCTAGATGTCCTCAGTCCTAGATGTCCCCAGATGTCCTAGATGTCTTCAGAGTCACTGAGGTCGCTCAGAGACACCAGGCTGCTCTTCAGGGTACTTCCTGTTGTCCCTGCGTCAGTCGGACCTGAGGAGAGACGATGAAGATGAAGATGAAGATATCATCAGATCAGAGAGATGATAATCATGAACTCGTTCACCAATGAGTCAACATTATTCCAGTGGAGAGGACTAGATGGTTCCCTGTTGGAGTTCTCCAACTCTGCCCGACCCGACCAGGCCCGACCCGACCCCAGCGTTGATTAGAACCCGAACCGACCCCAGCGTTGATTAACTCACCAGATCTCTGGTTCTTCCCGGTGGAGGCTCCTATACTCTGGTTCTTCCCGGTGGAGGCTCCTATACTCTGGTTCTTCCCGGTGGAGGCTCCTATACTCTGGTTC
>NC_139712.1:12827180-12839680 GCF_964188405.1 Protomyctophum parallelum | reverse complement strand
ATCCTCAATGATACCGGGCGAGATAAGAATATTCCGAATTTTTTCCTATTTTTTTTTTGTGGCCGGTTCGCCTTTCGGCTGCCGTATGCTAACGCTCTGGGCTCATATTAGCTTATACCGTTGACTTACATCCTGGGGAAATAACAAATCAATTGTATAATGTGTTGAAAGTGATTTTTTGCTATGTTTTTCTTTGTTTTTTATTTCTCCTATGTTTTTTATTTTCTTATTTTATATTTTAATTTACTATGTTTTATTTTGAGTTAGTGTTTGTAAACAATTGTATGTATTGCCTTTTGTTAAATGTTAAATGTTTTGTCTGTGTCGGACCCCAGGAAGACTAGCTTTTGTCAAGGCAAAAGCTAATGGGGATCCTTATAAACAATACACAATACATGTTATAGCGCGGCGGAAAGAATGACTCGTAATCTCGTATCTCCTAATCCAGGGCGCTCTCCGTGGTTATGAACGGATCGATGTACTGGCGCTTCATTCAAATATGAAAGCTTTTTGGATCATATATCGTCGTATAAATCAAAATGATCGCAACGTAAGCTAGCAATGTAAAGTCAACTTTTGTTTTAGTAGATTGTTTCCGGGTCATGGCTTTCAGAGTAAAAGCGCTCAGACAACCCCCGGCCACCCCAGAGCCCTTATTTTGAAGCGTGACTTCCGGCACCGATAGCCCATTCTGGGCGGGAACCCATTTTGGTGTTAGCATCATGTTATGCTTTAGCTATTGAAAAACAGCAGATCTACAAGCTCATAGCCCGCCACCGAGTGGCGCGCTATGAGCTTGTAGGTCTGCCATTTTTGAAAAATCGAAGAACGACTGACATAGAAACATAGCTTTTTCAGAAAACTGTCATTTTCAAACGGACATTTTTAGAAACTGATATCAGGTCAGAATGGGATAGGTAAAGAAGCGGGCCTACTTGGGGGTGGCGGTCTTGTAGCTGTGGGGGGTGGAGGTCTTGGTGGGGGGGGGCGGGGGGTCCCGTCTTGGTCCGTGGTGCCGGCTGGGGGGTCCGGACCACCTGTTGGACCACCTGGGTCACATGGCCCGCCCGTAGACCCCCTGTCTGGGGTCTGCTCTGATGAGAGGCTACGCACACACACACACACACACACACACACACACACACACAGAGACACACACACACGCACGCACACCAAGGTTCATGTTTTAGGTTGTTATTAGAAAGGGCATCTTTGAAAAGTGGGGGTCCGGGGACCCCCGCTAGGGGTCCTTGAGGGAGTTCCAGGGGGTCCCCATGCAGCTCAATTAGAGGTAGTTAGGAACCAAATGGACCCTTATGGGTCTGTAACTCAGAGAGTGTACAAATTGTTCCATTTATACACTAAATTAAGAGTGGTTTTACAATATAAATTGGGGTACCAGAGATAGAAATGCCATTAAATCGGGGGTCCGCAAATCTTTGAATATCCCTGGAACTGAAATAATGTCATGCACATGTGTCCAGTGCATAGCCTATACTGCAGGCCTGGTAGACTAGATTTAGAAGTCTCTATGCTTTCAGTCTGAGTGTCAGGCTAGGGTGAACTCCCTTAGAGGGGGGGGGGGGGGGGCTTTCAGTCTGAGTGTCAGGCTATGGTGAACTCCCTTAGAGGGGGGGGGGGGGGCTTTCAGTCTGAGTGTCAGGCTATAGGGTGAACTCCCTTAGAGGGGGGGGGGGGGCTTTCAGTCTGAGTGTCAGGCTATAGGGTGAACTCCCTTAGAGGGGGGGGGGGGGCTTTCAGTCTGAGTGTCAGGCTAGGGTGAACTCCCTTAGAGGGGGGGGGGGGGGCTTTCAGTCTGAGTGTCAGGCTATGGTGAACTCCCTTAGAGGAGGGGGGGGCTTTCAGTCTGAGTGTCAGGCTATAGGGTGAACTCCCTTAGAGGGGGGGGGGGCTTTCAGTCTGAGTGTCAGGCTAGGGTGAACTCCCTTAGAGGGGGGGGGGGGGCTTTCAGTCTGAGTGTCAGGCTATGGTGAACTCCCTTAGAGGAGGGGGGGGCTTTCAGTCTGAGTGTCAGGCTAGGGTGAACTCCCTTAGAGGGGGGGGGGGGGGGGGGGGGCTTTCAGTCTGAGTGTCAGGCTAGGGTGAACTCCCAAAGATGCTTCAGTTGAAATGGACTTTTTTTTTTACCTTGTGGCGACCTTCTGGCCCTGGGCTCTGTGGGATGGCGGTCCCGGGTCCCATGGTGGTCCTGGGTCACCTGGTGGTCCCGGGTCCCCTGGTGGTCCCGGGTCCCCTGGTGGTGGTCCCTGGCTCCCTGGAGGTCCCTGGCTCCCTGGGTGTGGTCCCTGGCTCCCTGGTGGTCCCTGGCCCCCTGGTGGTCCCTGGCTCCCTGGAGGTCCCTGGCTCCCTGGAGGTCCCTGGCCCCCTGGTGGTCCCTGGCTCCCTGGAGGTCCCTGGCTCCCTGGAGGTCCCTGGCTCCCTGGGTGTGGTCCCTGGCTCCCTGGTGGGGGTCCCTGGCTCCCTGCCTCACCCGGGCCTCCAGGGCGCGCGTCACGGCCTCTCGGTGGAGCCAGTAGTCAGGCGTGCTCCTGGCCGTGTTTTCCCTGTCGGAGCGCAGGCGAGCCAGGACGGAGCGGAGCTGCTTGCTGCTCAGACCTCTCTGGCCCTGTGGAAGACACGGGACGGATCCGTTGAGTTATCGGAACGGATCCGTTGAGTTGTTACTAAACCCTAACCCTGGAAGAGACGGAACGGATCCGTTGAGTTGTTACTAACCCCTAACCCTGGAAGAGACGGTACGGATCCGTTGAGTTGTTATTTGCAGTATTTATGGTCGCGTTGTGAGCTTGTAGATCTGCAGCTTGTAGATCTGTAGATCAGCAGCTTGTAAATCTGCTTGTAGATCTGCTGTGTGTGTGTGTGTGTGTGTGTGTGTGTGTGTGTGTGTTTTACTACTAACTGCACTCAACAGAGTTCCTACTAACCAGTGTTACCAACGCTGCGACGCGTTGTGAGATTGTAGATCTGCCATTTTCAGCATGCAACCCAGCATAAAACTGGATCTCTTGTCCACTAGTCCCTTCCTAACATTTTAGACTAGTTTTTATTTGTTGACGAAATTGTCAGTATATTTAGTCTTAGTTTTAGTCATCATAGATTCGTTTTTATTTAGTTTTCGTCAGTGGAAAAAAAGGTAGTCGACGAACATTTTTCGTCTTAAGTTTTAGTCGACGAAAACAACACTGGCACCCTGCAGTACCTACCTTCACCCCCAGGTGCTCCATCTTCTCCAACAGGGCGTGCTCTAGGACCGGTCTGAGCTCCTTCCTGATGTTCGGGTGGTTCCTCCTCATCAGAGCGTTGGCCGTCGTCATGACCCCACGACCTCTGACCTCTGACCTCTCCGACGACCTCATCTTCAACACCGCAGGTCGTTCGGAGATGCTGCTCGAGTCTGCTATAGGGAGCCAATCACATCCGAGCACACGTCAGTCTAACCAATCACATCCGAGCACACGTCAGAGGACTCTAGCCAATCACATCCCAAAGAACACACGTCACGTCGTCGGGGAAAAACCTGCTACAAATGTGACGTTGGGTGGACGAAGCGACCGTCATGACGAGAAGCATGATGGTCAGTGGCATGCACAGATAGACACTAGGGGGTGCTAGAGCACCCCCTGCACTTTTGGCAATTTTGCTCTTAAAAAAAACAAAAAAAACAAAAAAAAAGTTTATTATTTTTTTTCTTAATTTGTAGTGTGTGGACCATGCGGTGACATTGATCAAATATTGATAAAAAAAACGCTTCTACTATATTATTTAGGCCCCCACAATCTAAAGCTATGTTTTTCTATGTCAGTGGTTATTCGATAAAAAAAAAAAATAGCAGACCTACAAGCTCATATAGCGCGCCACCGAGTGGCGCGCTATATGATGTATATGATGTGCTTATATATATGCTTGTAGGTCTGCTATTTTTCAATAGCTAAAAAAGCACCAAAATGGGTTCCCGCCCCAAAAGGTGCCCTTTTTGCACTTGAGCACCTGCCCCTCTAAATGTCTGTGCACGCCACTGGTAATGGACATGCATACTGAGGACCCAAAACACTCCTCGGGAGGGAAACAGCCATAATGTGATGAAGGTCGGCACATTTGAGCGGATAGTGGATATGGCCGGATTCAGCCCATTTAGGAAATGCTTGGAATGGATTCAGAATCATGAAAACCCCTTAGTTTCATATGTCACAATCATGCTACTTAAAGGGACACTTCACCCTTTTTGCAAAAAATATATATGTTAATGACCTTTAGAAGCTTTAGAACACTTTCCTGGGGGTCTTTATGTGTGTAATATGTGGTTTTAGATATTTTAGATTGTAGCAGTGAGCCTGTTGTCTCTGATGTCATGGACACTGGACTCACTTCCTTCCTGGACCTACATGTTGTCTCAGTAAGACAGCTTTCCCCCTATCCACAAGGAGGAGCAGTGCAGCAAAAAAATATGGGAATTGTAGTCCAGGAAGGTAGTGAGACCAGTGTCCATGACATCAGAGACACTGTGCTCACTGCTACAATCTAAAATAGCTAAAACCTCATATTACACACATAACGACCCCCAGGAAAGTGTTCTAAAGCTTCTAAACATCATTAACATATATTATTTTGCAAAAAGGGTGAAGTGTCCCTTTAAATAATGATGACATTTTGACTTTCTTTTTCCTTATGTAGGATGTAAAGTTTAAACACGATCGGTGCCGGAAGTTCTTCAAAATAGGAGCTCTGGGGTGGCCGGAGTTGTCTGAGCGCTTTTACTCTGAAAGCCATGACCCGGAAACAATCTACTTGACTTTACATTGCTAGCTTACATTGCAATCGTTTTAATTTATACGATATGTGATCCAAAAAGCGTTCATCTTTTGCGGGAGAGAGACGGATGAGGAGCAGAAATGAAGCGCCAGCATATCGATCCGTTCATCACCACGGAGAGCGCCCTGGATTAGGAGAGTCGAGTCATTCTTTCCGCCGCGCTAACAGCTAAGTCAACGGTAAGCTAACATGAGCCCAGAGCGTAGCATACGGTAGCCGAAAAAATATTAAATTCTGAATATCCTTATCTCGCCCGGTATCATTGAGGATGTGGTATGTGGCGCTATGACGTGTGGCAACGTCCTATGTACGGAATGGGTTTTAATGCTATGGTCAGATATTATGCCAATAACTCAAATTGCTCAACATGCAACTTTTAGCAACCATGCTGAATTGCATCCATTAGGCCTAGTGGCGTGCACAGATAGACACTAGGGGGTGCTAGAGCACCCCCTGCCCTTTTGGCAATGTGCTAAAAAAAAAAAAAAAAATAATTTGTAGTGTGTGGACCATGCGGTGACATTGATCAAATCTTGATAAAAAACGCTTCTACTATATTATTTAGGCCCCCACAATCTAAAGCTATGTTTCTGTCAGTGGTTCTTTGATAAATAAATGAAAATAGCAGACCTACAAGCTCGTAGCGATCTGCTATTTTTCAATAGCTAAAGCTCCAAAATGGGTTCCCGCCCCAAAATGCGCTGCACAAGGTGCCCTTTTTTTCCACTTGAGCACCGTGCCCCTCTACATGTCTGTGCACGCCACTGATTAGGCCTATACTGTAGATACAATGTCTATCATAAAAGTTTACATTAACCACCATGTCTGGGTTCATGGGATTTCCAGTTTCCACGACAGACGTGCATGCATGCATCACTTGGACGTGCATGCAGGCATCACTTGGATCATGCAGAGAGCATCGCAGCAATGCAGCATCGCAGCAATGCAGCATCGCAGCAATGCAGCAATGCAGCATCGCAGCATCGCAGCAATGCAGCAATGCAGCATCGCAGCATCACAGCATCACAGCAATGCTGCGATGCTGAGAGAATAGTTCGGGAAAGTTGGCGAAGATTGTGTCTTCATCTGCTAAATGAATGCTTATAGTTATATACCACTAGATTTCTTCATGAAGGGGTTCATCAGACCAGTGTGTGTCCAGTGGAAACCTCGTATGAATCTGATCTCAGGTCAGAATGGGTTTTAATCAGACCAGTGTGTGTCCAGTGGAAACCTCGTATGAATCTGATCTCAGGTCAGAATGGGTTAATCAGACCAGTGTGTTGTCCAGTGAAAACCTTGTATGAATCTGATCTCAGGTCAGAATGGGTTAATCAGACCAGTGTGTGTCCAGTGGAAACCTTGTATGAATCTGATCTCAGGTCAGAATGGGTTAATCAGACCAGTGTGTGTCCAGTGGAAACCTCGTATGAATCTTATCTCAGGTCAGAATGGGTTAATCAGACCAGTGTGTGTCCAGTGGAAACCTCGTATGAATCTGATCTCAGGTCAGAATGGGTTAATCAGACCAGTGTGTGTCCAGTGGAAACCTCGTATGAATCTGATCTCAGGTCAGAATGGGTTCATCAGACCAGTGTGTGTCCAGTGGAAACCTCATATGAATCTGATCTCAGGTCAGAATGGGTTCATCAGACCAGTGTGTGTCGGATGTCCAGTGGAAACCTCGTATGAATCTGATCTCAGGTCAGAATGGGTTCATCAGACCAGTGTGTGTCCAGTGGAAACCTCGTATGAATCTGATCTCAGGTCAGAAGGTGTTAAATTAAGGTGTCTACTATATCTATCAGCTCTCGATTTGTTCCAAGCCAACTTCCTTCATGGTGGAAACTCTGTTGCGACCGCTGCTGAGAGATGGGCCACCATCAACAACAACCTATATAAACTCTGTGACGGCTGCTGAGAGATGGGCCACCATCAACAACCTATATGAAGTAATTGACCTCTGACCCCCATCTGAAAATATCTTGTCCCCCCCCAGAAGCAAAGATTTGAGCTCAAAACGTTGGCTCAGAAAGAAGATATATTTGAAGATTAAAAAAACAGCAGACCTACAAGCTTTGGGGTTTTATCAGGCCTTTTTTATTACCATAACCCATTCTGACCTGAGATCAGATTCTATAAATGGTCTTCTACATCCTGAGTTTTCAGAAAAAGCTATGTTTCTATGTCAGTCATTTTTCAAAAATAGCAGACAGCTTGTAGATCTGCTGTTTTTCAACAGCTAAAGTATGACGTAATGCTTGAAACACTAATAGGGGTTCCCGGGCCAGAACGGGTTAAACTAGGTCATGTGACATGTCAAACTAGGTCATGTAACGTGTCAAACTAGGGGGGCTAGGAGGGGACTAGGGGGGGGGGGGGCTAGGGTGGGCGGGGGAACAGGGGGGCTTTCATGATTCTGAATGCACTGCAAACATTTTGTTTTGCAAGACAGAAAAACACCCCTCGGACTAAACACGTCCATCTCCACTGCATTAAGGCTGTCCTCAAACATTCACTAAACACGTCCATCTCCACTGCATTAAGGCTGTCCTCAAACATTCACTAAACACGTCCATCTCCACTGCATTAAGGCTGTCCTCAAACATTCACTAAACACGTCCATCTCCACTGCATTAAGGCTGTCCTCAAACATTCACTAAACACGTCCATCTCCACTGCATTAAGGCTGTCCTCACACATTCACTAAACACGTCCATCTCCACTGCATTAAGGCTGTCCTCAAACATTCACTAAACACGTCCATCTCCACTGCGTTAAGGCTGTCCTCACACATTCACTAAACACGTCCATCTCCACTGCGTTGGCTGTCCTCAAACATTCACTAAACACGTCCATCTCCACTGCATTAAGGCTGTCCCCAAACATTCACTAAACACGTCCATCTCCACTGCGTTGGCTGTCCTCAAACATTCACTAAACACGTCCATCTCCACTGCGTTGGCTGTCCTCAAACATTCACTAAACACGTCCATCTCCACTGCGTTGGCTGTCCTCAAACATTCACTAAACACGTCCATCTCCACTGCGTTGGCTGTCCCCAAACATTCACTAAACACGTCCATCTCCACTGCATTAAGGCTGTCCTCAAACATTCACTAAACACGTCCATCTCCACTGCGTTAAGGCTGTCCTCAAACATTCACTAAACACGTCCATCTCCACTGCGTTGGCTGTCCTCAAACATTCACTAAACACGTCCATCTCCACTGCGTTGGCTGTCCTCAAACATTCACTAAACACGTCCATCTCCACTGCGTTAAGGCTGTCCTCAAACATTCACTAAACACGCCCATCTCCACTGCGTTGGCTGTCCTCAAACATTCACTAAACACGTCCATCTCCACTGCATTAAGGCTGTCCCCAAACATTCACTAAACACGTCCATCTCCACTGCGTTGGCTGTCCTCAAACATTCACTAAACACGTCCATCTCCACTGCGTTGGCTGTCCCCAAACATTCACTAAACACGCCCATCTCCACTGCGTTGGCTGTCCTCAAACATTCACTAAACACGTCCATCTCCACTGCGTTAAGGCTGTCCCCAAACATTCACTAAACACGTCCATCTTCACTGCGTTGGCTGTCCTCAAACATTCACTAAACACGTCCATCTCCACTGCGTTAAGGCTGTCCCCAAACATTCACTAAACACGTCCATCTCCACTGCGTTAAGGCTGTCCCCAAACATTCACTAAACACGTCCATCTCCACTGCGTTGGCTGTCCTCAAACATTCACTAAACACGTCCATCTCCACTGCATTAAGGCTGTCCCCAAACATTCACTAAACACGTCCATCTCCACTGCGTTAAGGCTGTCCCCAAACATTCACTAAACACGTCCATCTCCACTGCGTTGGCTGTCCTCAAACATTCACTAAACACGTCCATCTCCACTGCGTTGGCTGTCCTCAAACATTCACTAAACACGTCCATCTCCACTGCATTAAGGCTGTCCTCAAACATTCACTAAACACGTCCATCTCCACTGCGTTGGCTGTCCTCAAACATTCACTAAACACGTCCATCTCCACTGCGTTGGCTGTCCCCAAACATTCACTAAACACGTCCATCTCCACTGCATTAAGGCTGTCCTCAAACATTCACTAAACACGTCCATCTCCACTGCGTTAAGGCTGTCCTCAAACATTCACTAAACACGTCCATCTCCACTGCATTAAGGCTGTCCCCAAACATTCACTAAACACGTCCATCTCCACTGCGTTGGCTGTCCTCAAACATTCACTAAACACGTCCATCTCCACTGCGTTGGCTGTCCCCAAACATTCACTAAACACGTCCATCTCCACTGCGTTAAGGCTGTCCTCAAACATTCACTAAACACGTCCATCTCCACTGCGTTGGCTGTCCTCAAACATTCACTAAACACATCCATCTCCACTGCGTTGGCTGTCCTCAAACATTCACTAAACACGTCCATCTCCACTGCGTTGGCTGTCCTCAAACATTCACTAAACACGTCCATCTCCACTGCGTTGGCTGTCCTCAAACATTCACTAAACACGTCCATCTTCACTGCGTTAAGGCTGTCCTCAAACATTCACTAAACACGTCCATCTTCACTGCGTTAAGGCTGTCCTCAAACATTCACTAAACACGTCCATCTTCACTGCGTTGGCTGTCCTCAAACATTCACTAAACACGTCCATCTGTACTGCATTAAGGCTGTCCTCAAACATTCACTAAACACGTCCATCTCCACTGCATTAAGGCTGTCCCCAAACATTCACTAAAAACGTCCATCTCCACTGCATTAAGGCTGTCCTCAAACATTCACTAAACACGTCCATCTCCACTGCATTAAGGCTGTCCTCAAACATTCACTAAACACGTCCATCTGTACTGCGTTGGCTGTCCTCAAACATTCACTAAAAACGTCCATCTCCACTGCGTTGGCTGTCCTCAAACATTCACTAAACACGTCCATCTCCACTGCATTAAGGCTGTCCTCAAACATTCACTAAACACGTCCATCTGTACTGCGTTGGCTGTCCTCAAACATTCACTAAACACGTCCATATCCACTGCGTTGGCTGTCCCCAAACATTCACTAAACACGTCCATCTCCACTGCGTTGGCTGTCCCCAAACATTCACTAAACACGTCCATCTCCACTGCGTTAAGGCTGTCCTCAAACATTCACTAAACACGTCCATCTCCACTGCGTTGGCTGTCCCCAAACATTCAAGGTTCGAATGTTCGCTCGTTAGGGTTGGCACTCAAATCTTTTTTCTTTTATTTTGTATTTTTTTATCCCGTTATTCCAATTATTTCCGCCTTTTTTCGCGATTCTGAATTTTGACGAGTTCAAATCATGCTGAATCGGCGAAAAAAGGGCGGAAATAGACGGTCCTTCCGGTTGCTTCAAAACGCCACTGAGCAACTTCCACTGACACTGATCTCAGGTCAGAATGGGTTAATACTCTATGCAGTAGACACCTTTTTGTGAAGAAAGCTAGTGGTAAACACTAACTTGTTTTGCAGATTGATTTTCCACAGATTTAGCTACATTTCCCCAACTAGAATTCACAGAGGGCATGCGGGGTACCTCTCTCCTCCTCAGACATCTCCACTATAGGCTCCAGCTTAGGGGGAGGAGCCTCCTCTGATTGGACAGCAGGTGGGGGGTCAAAGGTGAGGGGGGGGGGGGGTCACGGTGTCAGACAGTTCCAGGTGCTCCCAGGAGGAGGGGCTGTTTTACATGACTCGGTGGTTTTGGTGAAACATTGACTCATTTTCACGATTTTTCAAAATCAGCAGACCTGCAAGCTCATAGCGCGGCACTCTGTGCTGCGCTACGAGCTTGTAGATCTGCTGTTTTTTCAACAGCTAAAGCGTAACATGATACTTTCTCTAATAACAACCTAAAACATGAACCTTGGTTGAAAAAAAAACGAAGGTTTTCCTTTAAGGTTCCCGCCCCGGAATGGATTGATGTATAACTCACCCAGGAGGACTCTCTTGGCTTTGGGCTCGGGTGCTGCAGCAGTCAGGATCACTGGGGAACATTTAGGAGGAGGCACCATTACAGTCAGGATCACTGGGGAACATTTAGGAGGAGGCACCATTACAGTCAGGATCACTGGGGAACATTTAGGAGGAGGCACATTACAGTCAGGATCACTGGGGAACATTTAGGAGGAGGCACATTACAGTCAGGATCACTGGGGGACATTTAGGAGGAGGCACCATTAGTCAGGATCACTGGGGAACATTTAGGAGGAGGCACATTACAGTCAGGATCACTGGGGAACATTTAGGAGGAGGCACATTACAGTAAGGATCACTGGGGAACATTTAGGAGGAGGCACCATTAGTCAGGGTGCCTGGGGAACATTTAGGAGGAGGCACATTACAGTCAGGATCACTGGGGAACATTTAGGAGGAGGCACCATTAGTCAGGATCACTGGGGAACATTTAGGAGGAGGCACCATTAGTCAGGATCACTGGGGAACATTTAGGAGGAGGCACATTACAGTCAGGATCACTGGGGAACATTTAGGAGGAGGCACCATTAGTCAGGATCACTGGGGAACATTTAGGAGGAGGCACCATTAGTCAGGATCACTGGGGAACATTTAGGAGGAGGCACCATTAGTCAGGATCACTGGGGAACATTTAGGAGGAGGCACCATTAGTCAGGATCACTGGGGAACATTTAGGAGGAGGCACCATTAGTCAGGATCACTGGGGAACATTTAGGAGGAGGCACATTACAGTCAGGATCACTGGGGGAACATTTAGGAGGAGGCACCATTAGTCAGGATCACTGGGGAACATTTAGGAGGAGGCACCATTAGTCAGGATCACTGGGGAACATTTAGGAGGAGGCACATTACAGTCAGGATCACTGGGGAACATTTAGGAGGAGGCACCATTAGTCAGGGTGCCTGGGTGAGTGGGTGTGTGGGTGAGTGGGTGGGTGGGTGGGTGAGTGAGTGAGTGAGTGAGTGAGTGTGTGAGTGAGTGGGTGGGTGGGTGGGTGGGTGTGTGGGTGGGTGTGTGGGTGAGTGTGTGAGAGAGAAAAGGGAACCTGTCACACCTGGAGGAGTCTTGGCTGATTTAGCCGGAGGAGGATTTGAGGAAATCTTCTTCATCTGAGAGAGAGAAACAGAACACAGTGGTTCAATATTAAAGGTATATTCAGTGATTTCACTTAATTCAAATATCACTTATTTTTTTGTTTTGTTGTGATAATCCTCCCTACTATAGAGTGTGCTGGCCATATAAGGAGTTCCTCCCTGTCCCCAGTTAACCCCTGGGGGTCAAAAAACCTTAGGTTTCGTTTTTGACTCTCTATCCTGATTGGACGAAAGGCTGGGTCCCACAGCCAAAAACGAAACCTAAGGTTTTTTGAGTGAAATCACTGAATATACCTTTAACCATTAATCGATTAATCGTTTGGAGGGGGCCAATCGTTTTATGAACCCTACAAATAAAATAAATCTTCCCCCCAAGGGGTACCCAAGTCAAAAAGGTTTGGGAACCCCTGATGTAGATGATTATAACAATCATTTTAACTCTTGAGAGTTAATAAGGGTCCATTTGGTTACTAACTCCATCTTTTAAATGAGGACCACTGGTGGTCCCTGGACCACTGTTGAGCTAATTCATCACCATAGCAT
>NC_139712.1:12734680-12824680 GCF_964188405.1 Protomyctophum parallelum | reverse complement strand
ACATCGCTGATGAGCAGCACTTTGTAGGCGAGGAGGGAGGCTTGTTCAGGAACTCCATTATATCATAATTATATGGCTCTGCATCAATGTAATAAACATATGCGCTGTGATCCAACGTGAGCCATGATGTCATAAGTTTTGCGGATTCACCGTTTTGCCTGTTTATATGGAGACCATAGGAAACGGTGTTCTGAAAGATTTCCACTCTGGAAGGCGGTTTCACTTCGATGCGTTTTCACCTCCTGAGAACACCGTTCTCGTCTAAATGACAGCGCTAAACGGTACTTTATTTTGCCGTTTTTTATGAACACCATCCTCGTGTAAATAGCACCTTATATCATGTTATGTAGACAGCACTACAGTTGCATTGTATGTAGTCATAGCACGCCATAGAATATATGAATAGTATGGAGCAGTCCTGCCCCCTTTCATGACGACGCCTGGCCCAGGAAATGATTCCCGATGCATTTTTCCTCATAGACATTTCAAAAAGTATTTATTTAACCCATTCTGACCTGAGATCAGATTCTATAAACGTCTTCTACATCCTGACAGTTTTCTGAAAAAGCTATGTTTCTATGTCAGTGGTTCTTCGATTTTTCAAAAAAATAGCAGACCTACAAGCTCGTATCGCGCCACTCAGTGGCGCGCTATGAGCTTGTAGATCTGCTATTTTTCAATAGCTAAAGCATAACATGATGCTAACACCAAAATGGGTTCCCGTTCAGAATGGGTTAAACAGTAACAGACACCAGTACCTGTCTCTATTTAAACAGTAACAGACACCAGTACCTGTCTCTATTTAAACAGTAACAGACACCAGTAACAGACACCAGTACCTGTCTCTATTTAAACAGTAACAGACACCAGTAACAGACACCAGTACCTGTCTCTATTTAAACAGTAACAGACACCAGTAACAGACACCAGTAACAGACACCAGTAACAGACACCAGTACCTGTCTCTATTTAAACAGTAACAGACACCAGTAACAGACACCAGTAACAGACACCAGTACCTGTCTCTATTTAAACAGTAACAGACACCAGTAACAGACACCAGTACCTGTCTCTATTTAAACAGTAACAGACACCAGTACCTGTCTCTATTTAAACAGTAACAGACACCAGTAACAGACACCAGTATCTGGCTCTATTTCAACAGTAACAGACACCAGTAACAGACACCAGTACCTGGCTCTTCTCGGATTCGTGCTGGTCTTCCATTTCTTGCATCCTTGATTCCCATTTCCTGTCCTGGAAGAAAATTAAGGAACGTTTGATTTTGCGTTTTTTTGATTAGACCAAAACCTCCGGGCAATCAAGTTGTAATTAATTATTTATTCTACACATTTAGACACCCTCATGTTTCTATGTCGGTCGTTTTGAGTGAAAAACGTCCGCTCTGAAAGAATAATATATTCAAAGATTTGAGTGAAAAACGTTCGCTCTGAAAGAATATACATTCAAAGATTTGAGTTAAAAACGTTCGCTCTGAAAGAATATATATTCAAAGATTTGAGTTAAAAACGTTCGCTCTGAAAGAATATATATTCAAAGATTTGAGTTAAAAACGTTCGCTCTGAAAGAATATATATTCAAAGATTTGAGTTAAAAACGTTCGCTCTGAAAGAATATATATTCAAAGATTTGAGTTAAAAACGTTCGCTCTGAAAGAATAATATATTCAAAGATTTGAGTTAAAAACGTTCGCTCTGAAAGAATATATATTCAAAGATTTGAGTTAAAAACGTTCGCTCTGAAAGAATATATATTCAAAGATTTGAGTTAAAAACGTTCGCTCTGAAAGAATAATATATTCAAAGATTTGAGACACATTTTAAACGATTAAAAAAAATCACACCCGTGTGAACAGAGTGGTGCCACTCCCCTCTCTCTCTCTCTCTCTCTCTCTATCATTAGCAGGCAACAGTGTCAGCACTGTCTCACTCTCTCTCTGTTTTTTGGCACAACAGCGCCCCTACTGGTACTCATACTGACAACACATAATGTGAACGCGGACATTCCTGTTCCTTGGAGTGGTTGCACCACTCAAAAATAGCAGACCTAGAGCTTGTAGTGTGTGTCCAGTGGAAACCTCGTATGAATCTGATCTCAGGTCAGAATGGGTTAATTAAAGTGTGTGTCGTCTAACGAGTTGATGAGAACGACGGCCTCGTTATAATCACCTGGTCCTTCTCAGATTCATGCTGCACTTTGACCTCCTGCATCCTCGACTCCCACTTCCTGTCCTGGAAGGAAAAAAAGGACAGGTGTTATTAAACCTATTTAGACCTAAAGGCAGATTCTTTATTTATTTATTTTTATATATATATTTTTTTTATCCCACGATTTTGTAACCCATTTTTCACCCCTGTGTCATCATCTAATGTGATCCTGGGCTCTACACACCCTCCACCAACCTAGTCCCCATATATGGGGGACAAGGGGAGACCAACCTAGTCCCCATATATGGGGGACAAGGGGAGACCAACCTAGTCCCCATATATGGGGGACAAGGGGAGACCAACCTAGTCCCCATATATGGGGGACAAGGGGAGACCAACCTAGTCCCCATATATGGAGGACAAGGGGAGACCAACCTAGTCCCCATATATGGGGGACAAGGGGAGACCAACCTAGTCCCCATATATGGGGGACAAGGGGAGAGCAACGGACTTGAACTCATGCTTCCTTCATGCCTGAGTGTCCAAGTTGCTCCTTTACACCTGACAGGGGGGAGTTTCCCTGGTTGGACGTAGCGCGTGGAAGGAACACGTTATTCCAACCAGTTCCTTTCCCCTCCATCAGGCTGGCCAGGGGGAGGCTAAAGGCCGATTCTAAAAGAAAGAAAAAGTATATTCTAAATGAGAAAACGTTTTTCTGAAATCCCTACGTTTCTATGTCAGCGGTGCTTCGCTCTGAACGAATATATATATTCCAAGATCTGCACCACATTTTCACGATCTTAAAAAAAAAAAAAATCTGATCTACAAGCTCGTAGCATGACACCGAGTGCTCTCTCACACACACACACACACACACACACACACACACACACACACACACACACACACACACACACACACACACACACACACACACACACACACACACACACACACACACACACACACACACACACCTGCTCCTTGAGTTGCTGCTCCAGTTTGAAGATAGCATGAGTCTGTAGCTCTCTGTCCACTTCCTGGTAACACAGTGAAAAAAAAACAAAAAAAAACAACATATTTTAACATTATATTAACATATATTAACATTACCTCTCTGTCTCTACTGTCTCTCCTCTGTATTAAAGGTATATTCAGTGATTTCACTTAATTCAAATATCACTTATTTTTTTTGTTTTGTTGTGATAATCCTCCCTACTATAGAGTGTGCTGACCATATAAGGAGTTCCTCCCTGTCCCCAGTTAACCCCTGGGGGTCAAAAAACCTTAGGTTTCGTTTTTGACTCTCTATCCTGATTGGACGAAAGGCTGGGTCCCACAGCCAAAAACGAAACCTAAGGTTTTTTGAGTGAAATCACTGAATATACCTTTAACCAGTATAATATTACCTCTGTCTCTGTATTAACCAGTATAATATTACCTCTGTCTCTACTGTCTCTCCTCTGTATTAACCAGTATAATATTACCTCTGTCTCTACTGTCTCTACTGTATTAACCAGTATAATATTACCTCTGTCTCTACTGTCTCTGCTCTGTATTAACCAGTATAATATTACCTCTGTCTCTACTGTCTCTCCTCTGTATTAACCAGTATAATATTACCTCTGTCTCTACTGTCTCTCCTCTGTATTAACCAGTATAATATTACCTCTGTCTCTACTGTCTCTGTATTAACCAGTATAATATTACCTCTGTCTCTGCTGTCCTCTCTGCTGTCTCTGTCTCTGCTGTCCTGTCTCATCCAGGCTGCTTCTAGAGCCTTCAGTGCTAACCTCTACATACATCAGTATAGTGTTACCTCTCTGTGTGTGTCTCTGTCTCGGCTGTCCTCTCTGTCTCTGCTGTCTCTGTCTCTGCTGTCCTCTCTCCTCCTGTCTCTGCTGTCCTCTCTCCTCCTGTCTCTGCCGTCCTGTCTCCTCCAGGCTACTTCCAGAGCCTTCAGATGCTCCAGTTCTTTCTGCAGTTCGTTGTATTTACACTGGTGCTCTTTTTCCTGGAAAAACAAAAACCGAACCGTTCAGTTTCACTGTTCCATGACAGAAGGGTTTAGTCAGACCAGTGTGTGTCCAGTGGAAACCTCGTATGAATCTGATCTCAGGTCAGAATGGGTTAATCAGACCAGTGTGTGTCCAGTGGAAACCTCGTATGAATCTGATCTCAGGTCAGAATGGGTTAATCAGACCAGTGTGTGTCCAGTGGAAACCTCGTATGAATCTGATCTCAGGTCAGAATGAGTTAACCACTGAACTGTTCCCTGACAGAAGGGTTTAGGGTCTGAACTGTTCCATGACAGAAGGGTTTAGGTTCTGAACTGTTCCATGACAGAAGGGTTTAGGGTCTGAACTGTTCCATGACAGAAGGGTTTAGGGTCTGAACTGTTCCATGACAGAAGGGTTTAGGGTCTGAACTGTTCCATGACAGAAGGGTTTAGGTTCTGAACTGTTCCATGACAGAAGGGTTTAGGGTCTGAACTGTTCCCTGACAGAAGGGTTTAGGTTCTGAACTGTTCCATGACAGAAGGGTTTAGGGTCTGAACTGTTCCATGACAGAAGGGTTTAGGGTCTGAACTGTTCCATGACAGAAGGGTTTAGGGTCTGAACTGTTCCATGACAGAAGGGTTTAGGTTCTGAACTGTTCCATGACAGAAGGGTTTAGGTTCTGAACTGTTCCATGACAGAAGGGTTTAGGGTCTGAACTGTTCCCTACAGAAGGGTTTAGGGTCTGAACTGTTCCCTACAGAAGGGTTTAGGGTCTGAACTGTTCCATGACAGAAGGGTTTAGGGTCTGAACTGTTCTATGACAGAAGGGTTTAGGGTCTGACCTGTTCTATGACAGAAGCGTTTAGGGTCTGACCTGTTCCATGACAGAAGGGTTTAGGGTCTGACCTGTTTCATGACAGAAGGGTTTAGGGTCTGAACTGTTCCATGACAGAAGGGTTTAGGGTCTGAACTGTTCCATGACAGAAGGGTTTAGGGTCTGAACTGTTCCATGACAGAAGGGTTTAGGGTCTGAACTGTTCCATGACAGAAGGGTTTAGGTTCTGAACTGTTCCGTGACAGAAGGGTTTAGGGTCTGAACTGTTCCATGACAGAAGGGTTTAGGGTCTGAACTGTTCCATGACAGAAGGGTTTAGGGTCTGAACTGTTCCATGACAGAAGGGTTTAGGGTCTGAACTGTTCCATGACAGAAGGGTTTAGGGTCTGAACTGTTCCATGACAGAAGGGTTTAGGGTCTGAACTGTTCCATGACAGAAGGGTTTGGGGTCTGAACTGTTCC
The DNA here is from genome assembly GCF_964188405.1 of Protomyctophum parallelum. Lineage (NCBI taxonomy): Eukaryota > Metazoa > Chordata > Actinopteri > Myctophiformes > Myctophidae > Protomyctophum > Protomyctophum parallelum. The sequence goes on along the minus strand of NC_139712.1, from coordinate 12,819,215 downwards.
ATGACAGAAGGGTTTAGGGTCTGAACTGTTCCATGACAGAAGGGTTTAGGTTCTGAACTGTTCCATGACAGAAGGGTTTAGGGTCTGAACTGTTCCATGACAGAAGGGTTTAGGGTCTGAACTGATCAACTAGTGTTTTTTTTCCGTTCTCTATAGGTTATTTTGTCTTTGTTGTTTTTCTTTCATGAGGATTATTTCTAACAACAGTATCTGTACAGTGAATCTATGAGTATACACTAGAGAGTGATCAGAATCAGAATCAGAATATCTTTATTGTCATTGTACGAGACAACAGAATTGATTTGCAATCCAGCTCAGTGCATTTAAAACAAAAGACATAATACTCTATATATAAAACACAAAATACAAACATTGAACGCATATTGCACAGTAAGTCCTTTTAGTTCATAAAGTGTCGAGTGTCAGAGTTCAAGTGTTTAGAGCTATGACTGCTCTGGGGTAGAAGCTGTCCTTCAGTCTGTTAGTCCTTGTCTTGATGACTTTATAGGGCCTCCCTGAGGGCATGAGCTGCAGCAGGTGACCTGGGTGGGATGGGTCCTTGAGGATGTCTACATATCTAAGTATACACTAGAGAGTGATATGTCTACATATCTAAGTTCCACAAGTCGAGCCTTTGCGTACGCCTGTGAGCGCATACGACGCGCTACGACAGAGATATGGACTCACCTGCTCCGCCTTGAGCAGCAGGGTCAGAGATATGGACTCACCTGCTCCGCTTTGAGCAGCAGGGTGTGCTGCTGTTGGATCAGAGATATGGACTCACCTGCTCCGCCTTGAGCAGCAGGGTCAGAGATATGGACTCACCTGCTCCGCCTTGAGCAGCAGGGTCTGCTGCTGTTGGATCAGCTGTTCCTTCAGAACCACGTTCTCCTTCCTCAGGTTCTCCACCTGGAGCCGGGAGTCGCTGTCCGACTGGACCTCTGAAACATTACAGTAATTATGTCACTAGGTTTTAGGTTTAGGTTTATTTATTTAGCATGTAGTACAAAAAATAGACAATAACATATCAAAGAACAAAAATACAACGCAAGGAAGGGAAGAAGCCAGAAGGCTTATTTGGAATCCTTTCCTGTAGGAAGAGGTCATTGGTTTAAAAGATTAAAAGTTCATAAAGAACAGTACATAAGTCTACAAAGGGGGGCAGCTGTGCAGTAAAGAAATAAAAACACAGACTGCACAAAAAACAGAAATAAACAATACAACAACAAACACACAAAAGAAAATATAACGCATCAAGGTAAAACATGTAATCTACAGAGAGGAAAAAATAAGATATTTCTTTAGATGTTTTTTGAATATTGGCAAGGATAATGAGGATTTAAGTGAGTGAGTGAGTGAGTGAGGGAGTTCCATAGATGAGAGCCTCTAAATTTGATGAAAGATTGATGTTTGGAAGTGCGACAATAGGGTCATTCAAAATGATCTCTTTGCCTTGTGTGGTATCTGTCTGGAGATCTGAAACATGACATTAATTATGTCACTATCTGAAACATGACATTAATTATGTCACTATCTGAAACATGACATTTATGTCACTATCTGAAACATTACATTAATTATGTCACTATCTGAAACATTACATTCATTATGTCACTATCTGAAACATGACTAATTATGTCACTATCTGAAACATTACATGAATTATGTCACTATCTGAAACATTACATTAATTATGTCACTTTCTGAAACATGACATTTATGTCACTATTTGAAACATTACATTAATTATGTCACTATCTGAAACATGACATTTATGTCACTATCTGAAACATTACATTAATTATGTCACTATTTGAAACATTACATTAATTATGTCACTATCTGAAACATTACATTAATTATGTCACTATCTGAAACATGACTAATTATGTCACTATCTGAAACATTACATTAACTAGAAAAAGGTTATCCACAGATCCGTGCAGTTAGAGGTAAAAACACTTTTCGGCCAGTTATAGCGCCACCTTGAGGCTGAGTTGAAATTGTTCATGTGGCATTTCGTCCTCGGCCTAGTGGGAATGTGGGTGCACAATTTCACGGAAATCACGCGATGTGTTCATGATTTGCAGCATTTTGTTTGAAACTGAGCACTCCTGTGAACTTTGGAAGCCAATCTTAACCAATCAGGATGGAGTCTGATACATCTGAAAGACCCGTTTCGTTGAATGGCTGTAGAGAGACTGTGTAGCAATTTGCGTGATGTTTGGACAAAATCTGTAGGTGTACTGTGCAAAAACTTGTTTTGCACAAAGCGGCCTCCTGGTGGCGCTATAACAGGCCGTTCTGGAAAGTTTGGGGCAGAGGTTCATGGTTGGCATCCAGCGAGTGTGTGTGCAAAATATGGCATCGACCGGGTTAACGGTGGCCGAGATTAGCTGTTCACGGACACACGGACACACGGACACACACACGGACACACGGACGGACACGCGGACGGACGGAGTGCAAAACATACTCTCCCCACATGCCTTCGGCCTGGTGGAGACAATTATGACACTATCTGAAACATTACATTAATTATGACACTATCTGAAACATGACATTAATTATGTCACTATCTGAAACATTACATTAATTATGTCACTATCTGAAACATGACATTAATTATGTCACTATCTGAAACATTACATTACCCGGTAATGATGTCACTATCTGATACATTACATTAATGATGTCACTATCTGAAACATTACATTAATTATGTCACTATCTGAAACATGACTAATTATGTCACTATCTGAAACATTACATTAATTATGTCACTATCTGAAACATTACATTAATGATGTCACTATCTGAAACATTACATTAATTATGTCACTATCTGAAACATTACATTAATTATGTCACTATCTGAAACATGACTAATTATGTCACTATCTGAAACATTACATTAATGATGTCACTATCTGAAACATTACATTAATTATGTCACTATCTGAAACATTACATTAATTATGTCACTATCTGAAACATTACATTAATTATGTTCTCCAGGTGGGATTTAACACGTTATCATCAGACATTATTACATGGCTTGGTTGAATGCTTGATTCTGATTGCTTAATTCAGCGGTGAGTTTAACCACATCGGTGGTTAAACTCCCTGTCGGTGAATTCTATCTGGACAACGACCACCTAGCCAGATGTTATCCCTTATGAAATGTATGAGGTACAGTGAGACAGCGAGGGGTTAATGAGGTACTTACGGGTGTCGTATTCATCAGGGTGTCGACGCTGCATGTGGTTCTGAAGGAAGCCGGCGTTGATGAAGCTTTTGTCACAGTGTGGACACTGAGGACAGACAGAGGACAACCTTTAGTCACACTGAGGACACTGAGGACAGACAGAGGACAACCTTTTGTCTCACTGAGGACACTGAGGCCTTCGGCCTGGTCTCCACCAGGCCAGGTCAGGTTGTGGCCTCCTGGTGGCGCTATAATAGGACAGGTCTCCACCAGGCCAGGTCAGGTCGTGGCCTCCTGGTGGCGCTATAATAGACCAATGTGAAAAGGGTGCAATTTATTCTCACGCCTCTGATATGCAATTGGATGATTTTGAGGCATTTTGTTCCAAAAATGTGTTTCGCAAAAATCCACCTGTTGGTGGCGCTATAACAGGCCAATGTGAAAAGGGAGGGATATATTCCTCAGCTTAGTAGTAAAGTGTGTGAAAGATTTCAGGTAAATTGCACGCTGCGTTCATGATTTGAGGCTTTTTGTTCAAAACGGGACAATCCTGCCAACTTTGAAAGCCAATGTTAGCCAATGAGGATGGAATACGAAATATGGGACAGATCCGCCTTGAACACATGACTATAGAGTGTGTAACGATTTGCGGGATTTTTGGACAGAATCTGGAGGAATAATATATAAAAAAGACGGCCTCCTGGTGGCGCTACAACAGGCCATTCTGGAAAATGTGGGGCAGTGGTTCATCGTTGGCATCCGGGGAGTGTGCGCGCAAAATGTGGCATCGACCGGGTTAACGGTGCCGGAGATTAGCTGTTCACAGACGGACGGACGGATGGACGGAGTGCAAAACATACTCTCTCCCAATGCCTTGGGCCTGGTGGAGACAATAAAACATACTCTCTCCCCATGCCTTCGGCCTGGTGGAGACAATAAAACATACTCTCTCCCCATGCCTTCGGCCTGGTGGAGACAATAAAACATACTCTCTCCCCATGCCTTCGGCCTGGTGGAGACAATAAAACACACTCTCTCCCCATGCCTTCGGCCTGGTGGAGACAATAAAACATACTCTCTCCCCATGCCTTCGGCCTGGTGGAGACAATAAAACATACTCTCTCCCCATGCCTTCGGCCTGGTGGAGACAATAAAACATACTCTCTCCCCATGCCTTCGGCCTGGTGGAGACAATAAAACATACTCTCTCCCCATGCCTTCGGCCTGGTGGAGACAATAAAACATACTCTCTCCCCGTGCCTTCGGCCTGGTGGAGACAATAAAACATACTCTCTCCCCATGCCTTCGGCCTGGTGGAGACAATCATTAACCCATTCTGGGCGGGAACCCCTTTTGGTGTTTTAAGCATTATGTTATAATTTAGCTATTGAAAAAAAGCGAGCTTGTATTGAAAAAAAACGAGCTTGTATGTCTGCTATTTTTGAAAAATCGTGAAAATGTGCCTCAAATCTTTGAATATATATTGTTACAGAGTGAACATTTTAACTAAAATCTTTGCTTGCTTGACTAGTATTAAATGACTATAGTACTTAATGACTAGTATTAAAATGTTAGTCTTTTTGTGTCCAATGTAGTTATGTTAACATTTCATAAAGTTAACACAACTATAACTAAATGCATTTGCATACTTTTCAGGATTCCATTTAAAAAATAGCAAAAAATAATCTGGTTTTCAATTCAAATATAGCAAAAATAGCTGATCTACAAGCTGTAGATCAGCTATTTTTGCTACGACAGTAATATGCAATATATTGGCCCTCTGGAGTGATTGTGGAAATATAGTGGCCCTCGCCATCGTCAAAGTTGCCCACCACTGGTCTATATCTAAGGCTCTGCTCCTAGCAACCCTGCTGTCACCAAACACTACAGCTGTTTCCATGACAACCACTGGGTCAGCTCCCCTACACACACGCTTGACTAGAGGAACACAGACAGGCAGGCAGGCAGGAAGGCAGACAGGCAGACAGACAGACAGACTTGCAGGCAGGCAGGCAGGCAGGCAGGCAGGCAGACAGACAGACAGGCAGGCAGGCAGACAGGCAGGCAGGCAGGCAGGCAGGCAGACAGACAGGCAGGCAGGCAGGCAGGCAGGCATATCTACGCGTTATAGATCTGTGCTATAAATAGGTGAAGTGAAACTAGAGCGACCCCCGGAATGATTTGAAATGCAAATGATTTGAAATGCAAATGATTCCAGGAGAATTATTTCCATTTAGACCCGAGGATGAGGCTTCTAAGTCAGATAGTTTTCTGAAGAATGTTTCTATATCAGTGGTTCTCAAACAGAATTACATGTAATTGGCCTCAGACCCCATCTGAAAATACTCTGTTCCAGGGGAAAATCCTTCAAAAGAGTTTGAGAAATGTTGAATAATTGAACTTCTTTTTTTTAAAGCTTGAAATTAATCCACTGATTTAGAAGCCTGTGAAATTCTTAAAGGGTTAAAAGGGTGGGTGGGGGGAGGGGGCAGTGACATCATAATTTTGTAAGTGGATTAAAAACAAACTGACACCATCTGTTCTGGAGCTGTAAAACCAAACGCACCCTATCTGTTCTGGAGATGAAAAAACACTCTTTTACTAAAACTACAACATGACGTCACTGAGCCGCGGTGGTAAGAGACTCACCGCTCACCCAAACACATCTCTCTGTTTTTACTAAAACTACAACATGACGTCACTGAGCCGCGGTGGTAAGAGACTCACCTCTCACCCCAAACACATCTCTCTGTTTTTACTAAAACTACAACATGACGTCACTGAGCCGCGGTGGTAAGAGACTCACCTCTCACCCCAAACACACCTCTCTGTTTTTACTAAAACTACAACATGACGTCACTGAGCCGCGGTGGTAATAGACTCACCTCTCCCCCAAACACACCTCTCTGTTTTTACTAAAACTACAACATGACGTCACTGAGCCGCGGTGGTAAGAGACTCACCGCTCACCCAAACACACCTCTCTGTTTTTACTAAAACTACAACATGACGTCACTGAGCCGCGGTGGTAAGAGACTCACCTCTCACCCCAAACACATCTCTCTGTTTTTACTAAAACTACAACATGACGTCACTGAGCCGCGGTGGTAAGAGACTCACCGCTCACCCCAAACACATCTCTCTGTTTTTACTAAAACTACAACATGACGTCACTGAGCCGCGGTGGTAAGAGACTCACCGCTCACCCATACACATCTCTCTGTTTTTACTAAAACTACAACATGACGTCACTGAGCCGCGGTGGTAAGAGACTCACCGCTCACCCCAAACACACCTCTCTGTTTTTACTAAAACTACAACATGACGTCACTGAGCCGCGGTGGTAAGAGACTCACCGTTCACCCAAACACATTTTTCTGTTTTTACTAAAACTACAACATGTCACTGAGCCGCGGTGGTAAGAGACTCACCAGATCTACAAGCTCATAGCGCGCCACCGAGTGGCGCACTACGAGCTTGTAGGTCTGCTATTTTTGAAAAATCGAAGAACGACTGACATTTTTTTAGAATCTGATCTCAGGTCAGAATGGGTTAATCAGACCAGTGTGTGTCCAGTGGAAACCTCGTATGAATCTGATCTCAGGTCAGAATGGGTTAATCAGACCAGTGTGTGTCCCAGTGGAAACCTGGTATGAATCTGATCTCAGGTCAGAATGGGTTAATCAGACCAGTGTGTGTCCAGTGGAAACCTGGTATGAATCTGATCTCAGGTCAGAATGGGTTAATTACCTTCCTGTTGCTGACGACCCCCGGGGCGAACATGCTCTGCTGCGTCCTGATGATCTTCTCCCTCTGCTCCAGCTCGGCCAGCAGCTCGCGGGTCTTCGTCTCGCGTCTCCGCTGCGCCGCCTTGCTCTTGTCGCGCTGCGCGGCTAGCTGCGCGCGCTGCGCCTCCTCCCGCGCCTTCTGGCCCGCGGCTAGCTCCTCGCGGCCGCGCTCCGCCGCCTCCGCTCGCTCCTCCGTGGCCTGTTGTGGCGGGATGACGAAACGAACTGGACGTTTGTTTTTCGTTCATTTTTGGTTCATGATGTAGGCGTTTTATATCAGACTCTTGAAAAAATATATATTATTATTTTTTATTAAAAAAAATAAAATAAAAAAAGAACCACCATTCTTCTGTGCGTTAGAATCTGGTCTCAGGTCAGAATGGGTTAAACTATGAATATAATCTTTATATTTACAGGACCCCCCAAACAGTGTTGTTTTTGGCAGCAAATTTCGATTTTAGTCTAGTCATAGTCTTTGGACTGAAACTTCATTTAGTTTTAGTCACATTTTAGTCACCTGGAAATGTCTTTTAGTCGACTAAATCTACAGGTGATTTAGTCGACTAAAATGTATTTTGGCGGGTCTTGATGCCGTTGTAATGAGTGTTTTTACACTTGCTGAAAATAGCCGATCTACAAGCTCACAACGCGTCGCACCGCGACGCTTTGTAGATCTGCTATTTTCAGCATGCAACCAAAGTGTAAAATGAGTTATACTGGATCTCTTGTCCACTAGTCCCTTCCTAACATTTTAGTCTAGTTTTTATTTGTCGACGAAATTGTCAGTATATTTAGTCTTAGTTTTAGTCATCATAGCTTAGTTTTCATTTAGTTTCCATTTGTTTTTGTCAGTGGAAAAAGTTAGTCGACGAACATTTTTCGTCTTAGTTTTAGTCGACGAAAACAACACTGCCCCCAAAACCCCCCAAATGGGGGGGTCCCCCTTGTGTACCTGCAGGTTGTACAGTTAATCAGACCAGTGTGTGTCCAGTGGAAACCTCATATGAATCTGATCTCAGGTCAGAATGGGTTAATCAGACCAGTGTGTGTCCAGTGGAAACCTCGTATGAATCTGATCTCAGGTCAGAATGGGTTAAACTATGAATATAATCTTTATATTTACAGCACCCCTAAACCCCCATGGGGGGGTCCCCCTCCCCGTGTACCTGCAGGTTTACAGTTAAACTATGAATATAATCTTTATATTTACAGGACCCCTAAACCCCCATGGGGGGGTCCCCCTCCCCGTGTACCTGCAGGTTGCGGGCCAGGAAGGCCTGGCAGTGCAGCAGCCACTCCACGGTGAGCTGGGCCAGGCGGAACAGCTTGAGCAGCGTCGGGTCCACGGCGGCCTGGCAGCGCTCGCAGCGCTCCGCCTCCACGCTGCAGAACGTCACCGCGTTCACGTGGCGCTGCAGGGCCTCCACGTCCACCTCGGAGACCACGCGCTCGATGCTGAGGCCCCCCAGGCCCCGCCAGTCCACCGGCTCCCTGCGCGACTGGAACCTGAAGACATGACATGTACAGGATGGTGTTTAGAGACCACTGAGGCCCCCCAGGCCCCAGGATCCCTGCGCGACTGGAACCTGAATACATGACATGTACAGGATGGTATTTAGACACCACTGAGGCCCCCCAGGCCCCAGGATCCCTGCGCGACAGGAACCTGAATACATGACATGTACAGCATGGTATTTAGAGACCACTGAGGCCCCCCCAGGCCCCCCCAGTCCACGGGCTCCCTGCGCGACTGGAACCTGACAGAGATATGACATGTACAGGATGGTATTTAGCCCCATACAGTATGTGCCCTATACGCTCATTCTGTAGCTCCGAGTTGATGAGGTCACACACTGGGCCCCTCCCACCGCGGTTCAGAAACGGCGCACGTTTCCACAATACACGCTTCTTACCCTTTTCGCCACAATGAATCCAAAACGTGAAGGGGCAGAAAGGGTTTACACTAATTCAAACTTAATAACAACGCCAAAGAAAATCCAACTAGCCATTTGAACTGAGCCTTTACGTCCCGTCTTTTGTCAGTCGCTTCCATGTTTTTCAAGGAAGTTGAAAAGCTTTAGCGCCTCCCCTGGTCGAAAATTTTCAACTGACTTCAGTTCACTCGACATGCACGCTTTGGTTATTTTTGAATTGGAATCCTGAAAAGTTACTTTTATAGAATTTCAAATGCATTTAGTTATAGTTATGTTAACTTTATGAACTGTTAACATAACTACAGTGGACACAAAAAGACATTAACATTTTAGTACTAGTCATTTAATACTAGTCATGAAGTAATTCAAGCGGGTTTTGGAATTGTAAACAGCTGCAATCAGTACTATATCAGTATTCTGATATTAACATGCGGGCCACATTAAGTGAAGGTGGGGGGCCGCATGTGGCCCCCGGGCCGCCAGTTGCCCACCCCTTATACAGGATGGTATTTAGAGAACACGGCTTCGATGCTGAGCAAAAAAACAAAAAACATACGTCGTTTCGACCGAATCGACGTATGTTTTTTGCCTGCCTGTCGCTTGTAGATCGGCTATTTTTGGCTACGACAGTGCAACATAGTACAATCCTGTTCTTTCATATATAAATGCACTTAAAGGATCACTTCGCCACTATTACATGGCCTTTGTCATGCTTTAGTATGATATCCGTTCATGAAAACAAAAATAATTTTTAGATTTGATAAAACCGCTGCGGAGAACAAGTCATGTAATTAGCCGAGGCACGGTAATATCATTTCCTACAATACCCACAGTGCATTGCGCGACAGACAGACCGGCACTGGGAGACAGTGAGGCAGCCCCTTAGGGGCAGCCACCCAGGAGGAACCTGAAAGTTTCTCGTGTTTGTTGTTGAAAGCGATAGAAGTAATAATAATAGCTAATATTTAGCGGTAGTAATAGTAACAGCAGTAGTGGTGGTATAGTAGTTAGTAGTCTCTGGTAGTAAGTAAGTAGCGTAATAGTAGTGATTTCGAACGTGCGCACTGCTGCGCAGCGTCCGACTCGAAATTCCACTGGCTGGCTTTGTTTTTAGAACTATGAAGTACAGATGCAATCCCAGCTGTACTCAAACCACTTTGAGTGTGCAGTGAACATTTCACCAACGCAGATATCTTCCAGTTCGACCGCAATCTAATGGAATAATTGACGCGGAACATCATCATCGAAGCATAAGTTGCAGAACAGAGGTATGTCGTAATAAACTAAATAAGCTACAATGCTGTGTACACCAGACACTGAATGAATGGCGATTGCAATGCATTACAGGAGACCACATGCATTTCCTTTCAAAATACATGGTTGTTGTTACACGTGGTTGTTGTGATGTTTATAAATTAATTTGACATACCGAGTGTCTGATGCTTACAGCTAAAGAGCTTTTTTGCTTCCACCATTTTACTAGCTTGTACATTTGCTATTTAAAAAAATTTGCTAAAATGAAAAACCTTATTGTTTACCATATTGTCTCATGATTGGTCAGAGGCACATAATTGCATAATACTTTATTTGATGCAGGAGCTGGTGGCTGTCTTCGACTCAAGAGATGAAGAAGTGGCTTTCAAGGAACTCCCAAGTATACAGTATATTATATAGATATACAATTTACTTTGTATGTTGCTATTGAACACAATCTGTATTGATAAATCAATGTGATCTCATTTTTAAATATTAGACATGTACTACTCCTAAGCCTTTACCAATATGGTTGTGCTTTTACTGAAGTACATTTTTAATTCTGGACTTTTACTTGTAACAGAATATTTCTATATAGCAATATTATGTTGATCCTTTTTATTCTGGGATTCTTGCACACTGTCCGATTTTTGTAATCTGAGTAGGAGGACAAACTTTGCCTGTGTGGCCTTGTTTTTTAAACCCTATGTTACAGTACAATAAAACACATTCACTGACAAAGTCACACTTATTGTCTCCACCAGGCTGACAATATTCATCCTCCCTTAATTCAGCCGTACCACTCTTAGCCAGTTCTCCATAAAAGTCAGAGGTTCTTTACTCTGGAATTCACACATACTTATTGCCAACTCCTCATCTTCACTCTGTAACTTTAATCATAGATTGAGGGCCAGCCTCTTGAAGCAACCATCTCCACTTGATTCTAACGTAATGTAGCCTTATTGTGCATACTCAGACATACTCGGACTCAGACACGCGCACACGCACACGCACACACACACACACACACACACACACACACACACACACACACACACACACACACACACACACACACACACACTTCACAAGTGTAAATAATGTATTTCTTGTTGTTTTTGTTATTTTCCATACCTATGTTTGATTACTTTGTCTTACTATTTGTATATTATCTTTGGTGAGAACCACATATAAGGTTTCATTTCTCACCTGCACACACTTCTCTTTTATCGATGTTACCTTTTTTTGTACTGTTTTTATTGTGCGAATAAACTAAACTAAACTAAATGTGCACTGTGGCCCCTCGGGAGTGAGAAATAACGGCCCTTTCCATCTTCAAAGTTGCCCACCCGGCAGTGTTGTTTTTGGCAGCAAAATTTCGAAATGTAGTTTTAGTCATAGTCTTTGGACTGAAACTTCATTTCGTTTTAGTCACATTTCAGTCACCTGGAAATGTGTTAGTCTAGTTTTAGTCGACAAAATGTCATAAGATTTTAGTCGACTAAATCTACAGGTGATTTAGTCGACTAAAATGTGTTTTGGCGGGCCTTGATGCCGTCGTAATGAGTGTTTTTACACTTGCTGAAAATAGCTTCTTGTAGAGATCTTGTAGATCTGCTATTTTCAGCATGCAACCAAGTGTAAAATGACTTATAGTGGATCTCTTGTCCACTAGTCCCTTCCTAACATTTTAGTCTAGTTTTTAATTTGTCAACGAAATTGTCAGTATATTTAGTCTTAGTTTTAGTCATCGTAGCTTAGTTTTCATTTAGTTTTAGTTTTCGTCAGTGAAAAAAGGTAGTCGACGGACATTTTTCGACTTAGTTTTAGTCGACGAAAACAACACTGCACACAACAACACATGGAACCAAATGGACCAATCACAGGTCCGTAACCCACCTGAAGGGGGCGGCGCCGCCGGCGCTGGAGGGCGGGGTCATGCTGGCTGGAGGGGCGGAGGAGTAGTAGCCTTTGGATGACGATTGGCTGAGAGGAGAGTGGAGCAGGGAGGGGGGCGTGGTCCCCGAGGGGGGGTCCCCGGGGGGGCCGGGGGAGGGGTAGGCGTAGAACACACCGTCACGGAATGGCTGGGAGAGAGAGAGAGAGAGAGAGAGATCAGAAGACAAGAGGCAGGATTTAGGATAAAGACAGTACAGTACAGCACAGCACAGCACAGTACAGTACAGTACAGTACAGCACAGTACAGCACAGCACAGCACAGCACAGCACAGTATATATATTTTTAAATACATTTTGGAGAAATAAATAGCTCATATGCAATGTGAAATGCCACCTAATTCTTAATCCTTTTCCTTGTCTTTATTATGGGCCAACTTGTGAAAGCTGCATGCTTTTATTGTGAAAAGGGTCTCAGTTCTCACAGCCTGCATATCTCCACGTGCTAAACATAGCTGATCGACAATCTCACAACGCATTCAGTCCAATTCTAACCAAAGATCCTGTGTTCCGTCGCTAGTCGCGGTAGAATTAATCATGCCTCACGTTGTTGTCGATCGCCTCAAGAGTGTTTTGGCTACATTTAGCTACTTCAGCCACATCCGGGATAACATCCGGTCTGTCGCTAAAGGTGCTGCGCTGCTATAAATCGCTGGGAGCTCTGATTTAATGGATTAAATAACCTCTGATTTAATGGATTAAATAACCTCTGATTTAATTGATTAAATAACCTCTGATTTAATGAATTAAATAACCTCCGATTTAATGAATTAAATAACCTCTGATTTAATGGATTAAATAACCTCTGATTTAATGGATTAAATAACCTCTGATTTAATGGATTAAATAACCTGTGATGTAATGAATTAAATAACCTGTGATTGAATGAATTAAATAAACTCTGATTGAATGAATCAAATAACCTTTGATTTAATGAATTAAATAACCTCTGATTGAATTAATTAAATAACCTTTGATTGAATGAATTAAATAACCTCTGATTGAATTAATTAAATAACCTCTGATTGAATTAATTAAATAACCTTTGATTGAATGAATTAAATAACCTCTGATTGAATTAATTAAATAACCTCTGATTGAATTAATTAAATAACCTTTGATTGAATGAATTAAATAACCTCTGATTGAATTAATTAAATAACCTCTGATTTAATTAATTAAATAACCTTTGATTGAATTAATTAAATAACCTCTGATTGAATTAATTAAATAACCTCTGATTGAATGAATCAAATAACCTTTGATTGAATGAATCAAATAACCTGTGATTTAATGAATTAAATAACCTCTGATTTAATGAATTAAATAACCTCTGATTGAATTAATTAAATAACCTCTGATTGAATGAATCAAATAACCTTTGATTGAATGAATCAAATAACCTGTGATTTAATGAATTAAATAACCTCTGATTTAATGAATTAAATAACCTCTGATTGAATTAATTAAATAACCTCTGATTGAATTAATTAAATAACCCCGGGCGTTCGGGGGGTTGTTTTAAATGTGGACGACACGGCGATGACGAAGCATTGTTTACAACAGGGACCCCCCTTTTCAATTAATCAGGTCAGCCACAACAACACCACCATGATCATCTCTACCTATTATCCCTGCATCTGCTCTGAGTCCATGATACCACCACCATGATCATCTCTACCTATTATCCCTGCATCTGCTCTGAGTCCATGATACCACCACCATGATCATCTCTACCTATTATTCCTGCATCTGCTCTGAGTCCATGATACCACCACCATGATATCTCTACCTATTATTCCTGCATCTGCTCTGAGTCCATGATACCACCACCATGATCATCTCTACCTATTATTCCTGCATCTGCAGAGTCCATTTAGAGCAGATCAGAGACGCGACGGCAGCGGTGTCTCTGTCCATCTGACCATGTCTGTCTCCTCTGTCCTTACCATGTCTGTCTCCTCTGTCCTTACCATGTCTGTCTCCTCTGTCCTTACCATGTCTGTCTCCTCTGTCCTTATGACCATGTCTGTCTCCTCTGTCCTTACCATGTCTGTCTCCTCTGTCCTTACCATGTCTGTCTCCTCTGTCCTTATGACCATGTCTGTCTCCTCTGTCCTTACCATGTCTGTCTCCTCTGTCCTTATGACCATGTCTGTCTCCTCTGTCCTTACCATGTCTGTCTCCTCTGTCCTTACCATGTCTGTCTCCTCTGTCCTTACCATGTCTGTCTCCTCTGTCCTTACCATGTCTGTCTCCTCTGTCCTTACCATGTCTGTCTCCTCTGTCCTTATGACCATGTCTGTCTCCTCTGTCCTTACCATGTCTGTCTCCTCTGTCCTTACCATGTCTGTCTCCTCTGTCCTTACCATGTCTGTCTCCTCTGTCCTTACCATGTCTGTCTCCTCTGTCCTTACCATGTCTGTCTCCTCTGTCCTTAGTCCTTACCATGTTTGTCTCCTCTGTCCTTATGACCATGTCTGTCTCCTCTGTCCTTAGTCCTTACCATGTCCGATGGCTCCTATCCTCCTGGCTGTGAAGAGGACATTTATCCTCCTGGCTGTGAAGAGGACATGTTATCCTTCTGTGTGGAGAATTAATTTATTCTCTGCGTGCCGAATTAGATTGACGGCGTCCTCCCGTGTGTAGAACCAACGTATGGACGCGTTCTTCTTCTGTGTGGAGAACGTAGAAGCCTTCTTCTCTCTATCTGTGTGTGTGTGTGTGTGTGTGTGTGTGTGTGTGTGTGTGTGTGTGTGTGTGTGTGTGTGTGTGTGTGTGTGTGTGTGTGTGTGTGTGTGTGTCTCTCTCTCTCCCTCTCTCTCTGTCTCTGTGTCCTCTGTGTCTCTGTGTATCTGTCTCTGTCTCTGTCTCTCTCTGTCTCTCTCTGTCTCTCTCTCTCTCTCTCTCTCTCTCTCTCTCTCTCTCTCTCTCTCTCTCTCTACAGTGAGTGAATGCAGCTCTATCTATCTATATACTGTAAAAGCGAGCAGGTTTTCTGCCTCTGTGTTCTGTTCTCTCTACAGAGCGTCAGAGCGTCCTTCCTTTCTGTCACCATACCGGTTACCATGGAGACCGAAACAAGCGTCCCTCCCTCGGGTACACACACACACGGGCACGCGCGCACGCGCACGCACACACACACACACACAGGGGAAGGGAACTCCCCCTGGGGAGACATAATGTTGTCCAAACACAGCCTCTAATGATCTACTACAACGCTTCAGACCTAAAGAATTGAACATGGTGGAGCCTGTAGTAATGTAAACCAGTAGTAATGTAAACCTGTCTAAAGACTTATAGCATGTTATGTAGACAGCACTATAATTGCATTGTATATAGTCATAGCACGTCATAGCACATATGTATAGCATAGTAGTATATATATATATAGCTTCATTATATAGATATTCCACTGTTACGTTCTTAGCTTACGCATGTTTCATGATAAATGTTTTTATGTGATGTATTCCCATGCTTTTTTGTTCTTGCTTAATGTAAGTCGCTCTGGATTTAAGAGCGTCTGCTAAATGACTAAATTGTAAATTGTAATGCTTTATGGTTTCTGTAGTAATGTGCTTTACATTACTACAGAAACCGTAAAGCATTAGACTGGTTAATTTAGTTAAATTACTCTAATGCTTTATGGTGTCGTCCACTCACAGTTAACAGGTTTTTGTATCGAGTTGTGCTTAATGAAATGTACTGTAATTTCTGCAAATAAACACTTCAAATCAATCAAACGTTAAACCTAGTATTAAACATTTCCATGTAATTCACCCTGACAGTGTATTTACAAATGGAATCAAATGGACCCTTAGCCTACTTAGCGTTAGAACCTGTATTAACCAAATGGACCCTTAGCCTACTTAGTAATATAAACCAGTCTAAACCTATTATTAAACATTTCCATGTAATTCACCCTGACAGTGTATTTATGAATGGAACCAAATGGACCCTTAACCTACTTAGCGTTAGAACCTGTATTAACCAAATGGACCCTTAGCCTACTTAGCGTTAGAACCCGTGTTAACCAAATGGACCCTTAGCCTACTTAGCGTTAGAACCCGTATTAACCAAATGGACCCTTAGCCTACTTAGCGTTAGAACCCGTGTTAACCAAATGGACCCTGAATTCCTGTTCTGTTCTTTAAAGGAGAATTCCATGCTAGAAGGCTTTCTTACCTTTATTTGTACTTTATTTGTGTACGTCCCCACCAAAGAGGTCCAGGTGTTATTTTGTGCAAAAAGTGCATTATTGGCTATTTCCCCTACCATAAACCCTCAATGAATTGCATTGAAATGGCATTGAATTGAATGGGGCTATGGGGTGTTGTCGCTCAAAAATAACAATAAATTGTATATATCCTCTCTTCATAATGTAAATAGTATCCCGAGCGGCACACTTTACGTATTTTGATGGAAATAAGCGAATTAGCACAAAAACCCAACCCCCATTGAGGGCTTATATTAGGGGAAATAGCCAATAAGGACCTTTTGCACAAAATAACACCTGGACCTCTTTGGTGGGGACGTAACGACTACAAAGAAAGGTAAGAAAGCCTTCTAGCATGGAATTCTCCTTTAACGATATAGAAGTGTATTTGTACGTCTCTAAATGTTTTTATGAATTGAACATGGTGGACCCTCTTGTAAACAAGTGTAATGCTTAATTGGGTCGTCCACTCACAGTTAACAGTCTTTGTATTGAGTTTGTGCTTGAAATGCATACTGTAATTCTACAAACTGTTAATAAATATTTCAATCAATCAATCAAGCCTACTTAGTCGTTAGAAGAACCCATATTAACCAAATGGAATCTGCAGGATCATGGCATGTGTTTTCGTGATACAACAGGCATGTCACTCAGTACACACTGACACACACAATACACACACACACACACACACACACACACACACACACACACACACACACACACACACACACAGTGGTGTTTAAACTACAACTCTACTACTACAACTTGTTAAACTGCAGATTGTTTGCGACACCGCACCGTATCGTCCTCTGGACTACCGCTTGCCGCTTGGAGAGAATGTTTTTGGTTTTCCAAAGTCCCAGGACTGAACTAGCTCTGGTCCATAGCTCTAATGCGTTTCATTTAGAGCTATGGACCAGAGCTAGGACTGAACTATAGCTCTGGTCCATAGCTCTAATGCGTTTCATTTAGAGCTATGGACCAGAGCTATAGACCGATTCCGTAGCGGGTCTCATGGTCGCAGCCTACGTATTTCCTGTAGGCGGACTCGACGTAGCTGAGGGGGTAAAACCCTCACCAGGCGCACCTCTTCCACTACAGTGAACGGCAGAGTGACTGATGTTAGTTTGCCTCAAACTTTACTCCTTTACCTGCTTTTTTACTAACACTAACAGTACAAAGATGCCCAGAACATCGAGATGAACCTGTGTAGTTTATGGCTGCTCCAACAGTAGTGGCAACATAAAAAAAAAAAAAAAACGGAATGTCTAATATTCACCGCGGTGGCGGAGACAAGAGCCATTGAGTAATGGTTGAGACGAAGCAGTGAAAGATACATAACGCCAGTCTTACCCAATACCAAATATTTCTGTTTTATTAACACAAGGCTGCTGTACTTTATACCTCATACTTTAAATGCTTAGTATGAGGTATAAAATACAGCAGCCTTGTGTTCATAAAACAGAAAGATTGGGTATTGGGTAAGACTGAAATTATGTATCTTTCAGGACCCTTCACTGCTTTGTCTCAACCATTATGGCTCTGGTCTCAGCCACCACGGTGGATATTTTGACATTCAGTTTTTTTATTTTTTATGTTGCCACTACTGATGGAGCAGCCATAAACTACACAGGTTCATCTCGATGTTCTGGGCATCTTTGTAATGTTAGTGTTAGTAAAAAAAAAGGTAAAGGAGTAAAGTTTGAGGCAAACTAACATCAGTCACTCTGCCGTTCACTGTAGTGGAAGAGGTGCGCCTGGTGAGGGTTTTACCCCCGCAGCTACGCCGAGTCCGCCTACAGGAAATACGTAGACTGCGACCATGAGACCCGCTACGGAATCGGTCTATAGGACTGAACTAGCTCTGGTCCATAGCTCTAATGCGTTTCATTTGGAGCTATGGACCAGAGCTATAGGACTGAACTAGCTCTGGTCCATAGCTCTAATCTCTAATGCGTTTCATTTGGAGCTATGGACCAGAGCTATAGGACTGAACTAGCTCTGGTAAATAGCTCTAATGCGTTTCATTAGAGCAGTGTTGTTTTTGGCAGCAAATTTCTATTAGTATTACGACTACGACTATTAGTTTAGTCGTAGTCTTTGGACTGAAACGTCATTTAGTTTTAGTCACATTTTAGTCACCTGGAATGTCTTAGTGTTAGTCTAGTTTTTCGACTAAATGTCATAAGATTTTAGTCGACTAAATCTAGTTGATTTAGTCGACTAGTATTTTGGTGGGTCTTGATGCCGTCGTAATGAGTGTTTTTACACTTGCTGAAATTAGCTGATCTACAAGCTCACAACGCGTTGCGGATCAGCTAATTTCAGCATGCAACCAAGTGTAAAATGACTTATACTGGATCTCTTGTCCACTAGTCCCTTCCTAACATTTTAGTCTAGTTTTTATTTGTTGACGAAATTGTCAGTATATTTAGTCTTATAGTTTTAGTCATCGTAGCTTAGTTTTCATTTAGTTTCCATTTATTTTCGTCAGTGGGAAAAGGTAGTCGACGAACATTTTTCATCTTAGTTTTAGTCGACGAAAACAACACTGCATTAGAGCTATGGACCAGAGCTAGGACTGAACTATAGCTCTGGTCCATAGCTCTAATGCGTTTAATTTAGAGCTATGGAGCAGAGCTAGGACTGAACTAGCTCTGGTCCTTTATTAATGGAGCTATATGAATCAGAGCTAGGACTGAACTGAACTAAAGTCAAACTAAACATGCTCCAACTCGCTCTGACCGAGGAGGAGAAAATGCATCCTTCCCTCCATAATAACATCCCAGATTAAAGACACAGATAATATGCTAACAGCGAGCAGCCTGGACATGGTCGCTGTTTAAACGTTATACAAACATCTTAAATGTCAACCAGCAGGGCATGAGGCAGACTATGAAGAAATGTTGTTCAACTTTCAACATTACTTAATAAGGTTTGTTTTATTATAATTAAATAAAAAACAGTTCCTCCAACCAAACCATTTGTTTGGGTTTTGGAGCCGTTATAGACAAGTCTGTCCGTTTAAGGAATCGGTTAGGATTGCATGCTGGAAAATAGCTGATCTACAAGCTCACAACGCGTCGCGTTGTGAGCTTGTAGATCGGCTATTTTCCACGGACGGGGTTAAGCTAACGGACAGTTTGAACAAAAACTCCTCCAACTTTTTAGGCTACACCTCAGAGTAGTACCGCCCGGTGTGTGTCTGCGTTCAAACTAAACTAAACACATCACTACAACTACAACTACAACACGAACACATGTGTTATAGTTTATAAAAAAATAATTGGAGTTGAAACGAAGCGCTTTGAAGTTTAAACTCACCATGTTGTGTTGTTGTTTTGGGGGAGAGAAACAGGGGGAGACGTTACTTTACAGAATGAACTGGGCTCCACATTCCTAAAGCCTGCTTAGAGGAGGGGGGAGGAGAGGAGGGGGGAGGGGACACGCGCGCGCACACACACACACACACACACACACACACACACACACAAAGGCGCGCGCGCGCACACACACACACCCCCACAGTAAATATATGGAAGTAAAAATATGACATTATTCGGCACACAATTTCAATTCAATTCAAAGGGCTTTATTATAAATAAATATATGAATAAATATATAAATAAATATATAATAATATATAATAAATAAATATATAAATAAATATATGGAAGTAAAAACATGACATTATTCGGCACACACTTCAATTCAATTCAATTCAAAGGGCTTTATCAGCATGAAAAAACATACGTTTACATTCTGCCAAAGCAGAATACAACAATACAGCAATGCAATCAAAACAAAAATGATGTACATTTGAAGGTCAGAATCTACAATAGATCAAATTCTATGTACCAAGGTCATTCAATGCAGGTATAGTGCAGGAATATTATACACAATGACCCCTTTTCCACCAGTTGGTTCCCAGTGGGAACCGGTTCAGTTCTTTTTGGTTTTTAGTCCATGAGCCAAGCTCCAAAATTGGTGGGCAAACTATACCCTATATTAAATTGTTTATAGGATCAATACAAGTAAATTAATACATGATAACCCTTCCACAGTAGTAGCTTTTTCATGTTTTTGATTATTTTGCATATTTTCCTACATAATTCCTCATTTGCATATTTAAAAATGTAAAATTTGTAATACAATAAATCATTGTCTTTGTGTAAGTACTCAATTGGGAGAGTTTAATGGTGCTAACAATCTAATATAGGTATGGTTTTGCCCACTCAATTCATAATTCACGTTTCAATTTTGGAGCTCTGGCTCATGGACTAAAAACCAAAAAGAACTGAACCGGTTCCCACTGGGAACCAACCGGTGGAAAAGGGGCCAATGATTAGTCTTTAGGGTGGTTGTGTTCCATTTGATACATCATACATGACATTATTAATCGGCACACATACCATCATTCGTCACGTGTATTTTAGGTCTCCTCTCTTGTGTTTTAAACCTCGCAAATCACACGTCGCAAATGTATATTCACTGCTTCACTTTGTCTGCAAAATAGGCCTATACAACTCGCAAAGATTTGCACTCCCTCATGTGTTTTACTGTTTTATAGCGTTTGCAAACAACTTCATAATTTATTTATTATTTACACATTTGTCGTTCCGTTTTTTTTTTTTTTTACAAGTGAAGCACCAATTTCACATTAAGTGCAATAATGTCTCATTTGACCCTCGATCGCAGACTTTGTATTTTAATTACATTTTGCAAATCAACTTTGTGACTTTGTAATTAACCGGGAAGATAATTCACACATGTTTTCCGTGTTTTCCAGATCCTGCAAATTAATGTGTGCATGTGACGTCACACACACAAAGGATCTGTAAGCACGTCATCACCTTATGTACAGTCTTGCGGCTCTGAGTCTCTTTTCTACACTTGTGGAGGTTTCCAATCGCTTTGTGGCCACGTGACATTTGTGCCCCCCCCCCCCCCCCCCATTCGCCCGGATGCAATTCTTTCACAGTCCAGCAGGTGGTGTCAGTTTTAACTTCTAAGTCAGACTTCAATACACATAATATATATAATTGCCCTCTATAATTACATTTAGACATGATATAGACAGTTATTGTTTTAACCCATTCTGACCTGAGATCAGATTCTATAAAAATGTCAGTCGTTATAGCAGACCTACAAGCTCGTAGCGCGCCACTCGGTGGCGCGTTATGAGCTTGTAGATCTGCTATTTTTCAATAGCTAAAGCATAACATGATGCTAACACCAAAATGGGTTCCCGTTCAGAATGGGTTAAAAGGCCAGCTTCTTATTTTAATCGGGTGTTAGGGTGTTATTGGAAGTGAGCTGCGATGAAGAAGTGAGCAAATTAAGATAGGCTTTTTTAATCAGACCAGTGTGTGTCCAGTGGAAACCTTGTATGAATCTGATCTCAGGTCAGAATGGGTTCATCAGACCAGTGTGTGTCCAGTGGAAACCTTGTATGAATCTGATCTCAGGTCAAAATGGGATAATTACCAGGTGCTACGCCGTGCAGATTTCGGCAATGGGTGTCATCACTTTATACCTGATGTTTTCTGAGTGGCATTTCTTCCTCAGCCTATATATAGTGGGAATAGGCATGCACGGCTTGGGAAGCCGTGGATATATTTACGGCTTGGGATACACTGCCATGTCTTCCTTCTCAGAATGCATTTCTTTCATGTGGATTCCAAGGGATTCGATTTCCCAAAAGTTGCGTAACTGATCTGACAGTGCCTGTTCCTCTCCGACGCTGATGTGCATCACTTCAATGTCCACAACTTCAGTTATGATATTTAGCGTGGTGACTTCTCCTTGCACCAGCCATCCAAATACACTTTCCAGTCCAGACCAGACCTAAAATACACGTGACGAATGACGGTATGTGTGCCGAATAATGTCATGTTTTTACCTCCATATAAATAAGCCATGCCGAACCTGAATGGATGAAACACGAAAACCACAGCTTTGTAAACCACATGTCCGTTTGGTTGCATATATGTTACACTCTCAAGCTATGAGCTTGTAGATCTGCTATTTGTCAATAGCAAAAGAATAACATCATGCTTTAAAACACCAAAAGGGGTTCCCGCCCAGAATGGGTAATATATAAATAGGACTGATTGATTGATTGATTGAAATATTTATTAACAGTTTGTAGAATTACAGTACATTTCAACAGTGTTGTTTTCGTCGACTAAAACTAAGACGAAAAATGTTCGTCGACTACCTTTTTTCACTGACTAAAACTAAATAAAAACTAAATAAAAATGAATCTATGTTGATCAAAACTAAGACTAAATATACTGACAATTTCGTCAACAAATAAAAACTAGACTAAAATGTTAGTAAGGGACTAGTGGACAAGAGATCCAGTTTTATGCTGGTTTGCATGCTGAAAATAGCAGATATACGATCTCACAACGCGTCTTGTGAGATTGTATATCTGCTATTTTCAGCATGCAACCAAAGTGTAAAATATGTCATTACAACGACATCAAGGCCTGTCAAAACACATTTTAGTCGACTAAATCAACTGTAGATTTAGTCGACTAAAATCGTATGACATTTAGTCGACTAAAACTAGACTAAACACTAGAACATTCCAGGTGACTAAAATGTGACTAAAACTAAGTGAAAACTATTCAAGAGACTATGACTAAAACTAAAATAGAATTTTTCTGCCAAAAACAACACTGTATTTCAAGCACAAACTCAATACAAAGCCTGTTAACTGTGAGTGTAGCAAATCAAAGCAAAGTTCTTTGTTTACCCTGCAGGGAAGTGGACTAATCTCGAGATGCTTGTTTACAGTCATGCCCTGCTCATAGAAACATTTCATGGTATAGGGGTTCAATGCCTTGCTCAAGGGCACTTCAGCGGTGGTGTTTTAACGTGCCGGTCCGGGGATTCGAACTAGCGACCTTCCGATATCAAGACCGCTCCGCAAACCGTTCGGTCACCGCTGCCCCCCCTAGTGGACGACCCAATTAAGCATTAAACTTGTTTACAAGAGGGTCCACCATGTTCAATTCATCAAAACATTTAGAGACGTACAAATAGACACTTCTATATAGACAAAGAACAGAACAGGAATTCATCATAAAAGGTGTTTGCATGTTCTCCACGTGTCCCCTAGGGTAGGTATACCCTCACAAAAACATGCAGTAATCCTGGTCTCTATACTGCCTCCCCCTGGCCAGCCGGGGCGCCTGATGGAGGGGAAAGGAACTGGTTGGAATAACGTGTTCCTTCCACGCGCTACGTCCAACCAGGGAAACTCCCCCCTGTCAGGTGTAAAGGAGCAACTTGGACACTCAGGCATGAAGGAAGCATGAGTTCAAGTCCGTTGCTCTCCCCTTGTCCCCCATATATGGGGACTAGGTTGGTCTCCCCATGTCCCCCATATATGGGGACTAGGTTGGTCTCCCCTTGTCCCCCATATATGGGGACTAGGTTGGTCTCCCCTTGTCCCCCATATATGGGGACTAGGTTGGTCTCCCCTTGTCCCCCAATGCCCCATATATGGGGACTAGGTTGGTCTCCCCTTGTCCCCCATATATGGGGACTAGGTTGGTCTCCCCTTGTCCCCCAATGCCCCATATATGGGGACTAGGTTGGTCTCCCCTTGTCCCCCATATATGGGGACTAGGTTGGTCTCCCCTTGTCCCCCATATATGGGGACTAGGTTGGTGGAGGGTGTGTAGAGCCCAGGATCACATTAGATGATTGACACAGGGGTGAAAAATGGGTTACAAAATCGTGGGATAAAGAATATATAATAAAAAAAATAAAAGGTAAAAAGGGTAAAAAGTGGGAGGGACGATATAATGAATGCGGTAATTGGAGGACGGACGGAAATAATGAATTGTCGGTTTTGCGGGCGACAAAAATGACTCCATTTCCAGGTCTCTCTGTGTGTTCAACAAACACAGCCACGCAAAAAATAACACTGACAGATTCTCAGTCGTTCGAAAGATTTATTGGCAGGTTCAGAGAAAAAACACAATAAATAAATACATAAATACATACACCACAGGACAGAAAAGCACGTCACTGAAATTAAATTACGAAATATATATTATATAAACATATAAGAGAGATAATAATAGAACACAGCACTGATCTACAACAAACAAAAGGTTTGGTCAAACCATAATATGGGCTTCCATTGGAAATGCACTGGAGCGGCCATTAAACACAGACAGACGCAAGACAGGTGTTTTGAATTTGTGAACGCAGCCCAGTAAGGCGGCCATCTTGGATCCTAAAACACAGAGGAGAGAGAGGTGGGGCCGAGAAAGGCCCTTAAATGGACCCCCCTTCCCCCCTCTATCTCTCTCTGCATCATCTAGGCCAGGGGTGGGCAACTGGCGGCCCGGGGGCCACATGCGGCCCCCCACCTTCACTTAATGTGGCCCTCAGGTTAATGTCAGAATACTGATATAATGTTGGTTCCAATTCCACAACATGCAAACATGACCCGCTTTAATTACTTCAGTCTAAATTAGTAGCTCAATGCTTCAACACACGTATAATTAAAGGCATTTGAAATTACATAAAAATGTACATTTTCAGGATTCCAATTCGAACATAGCAAAAATAGCCGATCTACAAGCTCAAAACGCGCGCTGCGACGCGTTTTGAGCTTGTAGATCGGCTATTTTTGTTACGACAGTAATATTATGGCCCTAGGGAGTGAGTGTGGAAATATAGTGGCCCTCTCCATCGTCAAAGTTGAGTGTGGAAATATAGTGGCCCTCTACATCGTCAAAGTTGAGTGTGGAAATATAGTGGCCCTCTACATCGTCAAAATTGCCCACCCCTGGTCTAGGCCTACAGGGGTCAAACCTTTTCATGCCAAGGACCCCCAAATTGACGCAAATTAGCCCCGCGGACCCCCCGTTTGTAGAGATAATTATGCCAGGGACCCCCCGTTTGTAGAGATAATTATGCCAGGGACCCCCCGTTTGAAGAGATAATTATGCCAGGGACCCCCCGTTTGAAGAGATAATTATGCCAGGGACCCCCCGTTTGTAGAGATAATTATGCCAGGGACCCCCCGTTTGAAGAGATAATTATGCCAGGGACCCCCCGTTTGAAGAGATAATTATGCCAGGGACCCCCCGTTTGTAGAGATAATTATGCCAGGGACCCCCCGTTTGAACAGATAATTATGCCAGGGACCCCCCGTTTGTAGAGATAATTATGCCAGGGACCCCCCGTTTGAAGAGATAATTAAGCCAGCGACCTCCATGAGAGAACTTTTTGTTTTACGGATCTAGCAATGATTCTCAACCTGTTTAATTTCAAGGACCCTCCAGTTTGACATGCATTAGTTCTACGGACCCCCCATTTAATGGCATTTCTATCTCTGGGACCCCCAATTTACATTGTGAATTTAACTCTGAGAGTGTACAAATGGAACCAAATGGACCCGTTAGGGTCCATTTTGTTGCATTTGTACACTCTCAGAGTTACAGACCCATGAGTGTCCATTTTGGTTCCAAATGATCATTTAGCTGGGCACCCCCTGGAACTCCCTCAAGGACCCCTGGGGGTCCCCGGAACCCACTTTGGGAACCAGTGTTATACTGATTATGGGGGAATTCTACATTAATGCAACCCATTCATTATTTACTGTGTGCATCAATGAAAACATGAAACGGAAACGGAGCGAACGGAATCGCGCGCGATGCGCGACCACGGCACAAAACATGAGACGGAACGGAGCGAACGGAATCGTGCACGATGCGCGACCAACGCCACAAAACAAACGACTTCTTTCAACACACAAGACTATATCGTCTTATACAAACACGACGGACACAAACACAGCGGTCTTCACGTACATCGCTGCGTAAAATGCGATATTTGGGGCTTGATTAGAAGCTTAATTTGACTATATTAAAATCAACGATGACTGTGCATCTGAGTGCAGAAAGCTATAGCGGATGTTTACGTCTGTTGAACCGGAAGTGCCATCGCCAGATTCGCTCTGATTGGTCAAAATCGGCATAATGGTGAAGTTACCGCCACCATCAGGAATGGGTATAATACTATAGGATTGCCGTGTTAAAATGAGATATAGTGTGTATATTACAGATCTTTCTATTGGCATTAAATAGACGAATTAAACATATGAATAGTGCAGGTAGATTAAAGGCACAATCCACTGTTAATTAAACATATGAACAGTGCAGGCAGATTAAAGGCACAGTCCACTGTGAATTAAACATATGGATAGTGCAGGGAGATTAAAGGCACAGTCCACTGTTAATTAAACATGTGAATAGTGCAGGTAGATTAAAGGCACAATCCACTGTTAATTAAACATATGAATAGTGCAGGCAGATTAAAGGCACAGTCCACTGTGAATTAAACATGTGAATAGTGCAGGTAGATTAAAGGCACAATCCACTGTTAATTAAACATATGAATAGTGCAGGCAGATTAAAGGCACAGTCCACTGTTAATTAAACATGTGAATAGTGCAGGCAGATTAAAGGCACAGTCCACTGTTAATTAAACATATGAATAGTGCAGGCAGATTAAAGGCACAGTCCACTGTTAATTAAACATAATGAATAGTGCAGGTAGATTAAAGGCACAGTCCACTGTTTATTAAACATATGGATAGTGCAGGCAGATTAAAGGCACAGTCCACTGTTAATTAAACATATGGATAGTGCAGGTAGAAGGACCAATCCACTGTTAATTAGGGTGGCCATAAGGGGGTGCTGTTTCGTGCATGGGCAGTGTGACAAGTCCGCTCTACCAAACATGATTTGCACGATTCAGTGGTGGAAAAAAGTACTCAATTGTTTTACTTGAATAAAAAGTACCAATACTGCAATAATTTAGAACTAAACGTACGGAATTGAAAATGTACCTGAGTAAAAGTACAAAAGTATCGGCATCAAAATGTACTTAAAGTACTAAAAGTAAAATAAGTCACAAGTGCAGAATGTGTACAACATCTTTTGAAAATAGCAGATCTACAAGCTCACAGTACGTCGCGTTGTAGATCGGCTATTTTCAAATGGCCGAAATGTGTATATAGGGTTGAAGTGGTCAATGTATGTTTTTCTAAAATCTCCAAAGTATAACTATAGTATAACTATAAAGTTTTCATAATAATTGTAATGGAGTAAAAGTACAAAGTTTGGCTCCGAGTTGCAGCGGAGTAGAAGAGCAACAACGGGTCGTCACGGACGGGACTCGAACACGCGGTGCGCTATCAGAACAGGGCCCAGTAATAGAGCTGGTTCTGGAGCCAGCAGAGAGTTGGAGAGAGAGAGAAGATGCGTGTGTGTGTGTGTGCGTGCGTGCGTGCATGCATGCGTGCGTGCGTGTGTGCGGCTGAAGACCGCGTATCCCAGCATGCATCACTCATGCCTCCTCCTCCACGTCCTCCACCCTCAGCCTCTCTCGTTCTCGGTGCCTCTGGATCGCCCGCCAGACGCGACACAGCACCCCGCCCCTGAGGGAGAGACAGACAGACAGACAGACAGACAGACAGACAGACAGACAGACAGACAGACAGACAGACAGACAGACAGACAGACAGACAGACAGACAGACAGACAGACAGACAGACAGACAGACAGACAGACAGAGAGAGACAGAGAGAGAGAGAGAAAGAGAGAGAGATAGAGAATTTAACAGATTTACAGATTAACAACAGATTAATACGACAGATTAATTAATATGTGTGGACCAGTGGACCCCTAGGGGTCCCAGTGGAACAGTGGACCACTAGGGGGTCCCAGTGGACCACTAGGGGGTCCCAGTGGAACAGTGGACCACTAGGGGGTCCCAGTGGAACAGTGGACCCCTAGGGGGTCTCAGTGGAACAGTGGACCCCTAGGGGTCCACTATTCCACTGGGACCACTAGGGGGTCCCAGTGGAACGGAACATTGGACCCCTAGGGGGTCCCAGTGGACCCCCTAGGGGTCCCCAGACAGTGGACCCCTAGGGGGTCCCAGTGGAACAGTGGACCCCTAGGGGGTCCCAGTGGACCCCTAGGGGGTCCCAATGGAACAGTGGACCCCTAGGGGGTCCCAGTGGACCAGTGGACCCCTAGGGGGTCCCAATGGACCAGTGGACCCCTAGGGGGTCCCAATGGAACAGTGGACCACTAGGGGGTCCCAATGGAACAGTGGACCACTAGGGGGTCCCAGTGGACCCCTAGGGGTCCCCAGACAGTGGACCCCTAGGGGTCCCCAGACAGTGGACCCCTAGGGGGTCCCAGTGGACCCCTAGGTCCCAGTGGACCCCTTGGGGGTCCGCGGACCACAGCTTGCCTACCGGAGGCGCAGGAAGTGCAGGTCGTCCTTGGTGACGTCGTTGAGAATGTCTTGCAGCTTGAAGTCCTCCGCCACGAACTGACAACACAGAACATGTCATTAAACATGTTATTAAACATGATAACATACAGAACACATGTTATAAAACATGTTATTAAACATGGTAACATACCGAACACATGTTATTAAACATGGTAACATACAGAACACATGTCATTAAACATGTCATTAAACATGGTAACATACAGAACACGTTATTAAACATGTTATTAAACATGGTAACATTAACACATGCTATTAAACATGTTAACAACATGCTAACTCATATAAAACATGTTAACACACATATAAAACATGCTATTAAACATACTAACTCATATAAAACATGTTAACACACATATAAAACATGCTATTAAACATACTAACTCATATAAAACATGTAATGTAGCGAGAACTGTTTCTCACCTTCTCTATGGTGTCGGGATCCGCCCGCTGCTCTTTTAGCCAATCAGCGAGCTGCTTGTCAGGCTCGTGGTCAGCTGACACGTGGAAGATGGAGGGAGGCGGAGCTACGTCTGGAGGGAGAGAGAGAGAGAGAGAGAGAGAGAGAGAGAGAGAGAGAGAGAGAAACAGAGAGAGAGAGAGAGAGAGAGAAACAGAGAGAGAGAGAGAGAGAGAGAGAGAGAGAGAGAGAGAGAGAGAGACAGAGAGAGACAGAGAGAGACAGAGAGAGAGAGAGAGAGAGAGAGAGAGAGAGAGAGAGAGATCAACCAACAAACCAATCGATCAAATCAACCAAACCAACGAATCACTCAAATTAGTCAATCGATCAACCAATCAGTCAGTCAGCCAATCAGGAGCTCCGCACCTGCAGGTCTGTGTCGGAGGCGGGCCAGCTCCAGGTCATGTGACCTCTGCTGCAGCGTGCTCTTCAGGATGTGTTGGTACTCCTTCTCCTTGTGGAGCAGTTCCTCTAGCAGCCTGAGGGGGGCGGCAGAGAGACAGGTTTATACTGCAGTTCCTCTAGCAGCCTGAGGGGGGCAGCAGAGAGACAGGTTTATACTGAGGAGGGGGGGGGGGCAACAGAGAGACAGGTTTATACTGCAGTTCCTCTAGCAGCCTGAGGGCGGCGGCAGAGAGACAGGTTTATACTGAGGAGCAGTTCCTCTAGCAGCCTGAGGGGGGGGTGGGGGCACTAAATGCCTCTTTAACAGTAGTTTCCATTTAGTTTCCGTTTAGTTTTCGTCAGTGACAAAAAGGCAGTCGACGGACATTTTCCGTCATAGTGTTAGTCTACAAGATTAGTACAAGATCTACAAGCTAGCAGAGCTTGTAGATCTGCTATTTTTCAATAGCTATAAGGCATAACATAATTTAAACAACCAAAAAGGGGTTTTCTGGTCCAGGATGGGGGTTAGCGCTTAGAGTATATATGAATAGAGACGGGTCACCCAGAGGAAACGCTGAGGCCAAATGGACATAGTGGCCGAATTAAGGTATTGCAGCCTGGCCCCAAACACATGAACGCACTGTCCGTTGACTATCATTGTGCACGTTCACGACGGCAGCACGCTCGTGCGCGTTCAACGGCAGCGCGTTCATGTGTTTGGGGCCCACTCACCATTGCAATCCATCCCAGAATGCACTCTGTTCCTATACCCGGAAGGAGGAGTGAAATCGCCTCATGCGCTTTTGAGCAACTTAATGCAAGTGGATGGGAGGAGAACTACAACTTAATGCAAGTGGATGGAAGGAGAACTACAACTTAATGCAAGTGGATGGAAGGAGAACTACAACTTAATGCAAGTGGATGGGAGGAGAACTACAACTTAATGCAAGTGGATGGGAGGAGAACTACAACTTAATGCAAGTGGATGGAAGGAGAACTACAACTTAATGCAAGTGGATGGAAGGAGAACTACAACTTAATGCATGTGGATGGAAGGAGAACTACAACTTAATGCAAGTGGATGGAAGGAGAACTACAACTTAATGCAAGTGGATGGGAGGAGAACTACAACTTAATGCAAGTGGATGGGAGGAGAACTACAACTTAATGCAAGTGGATGGAAGGAGAACTACAACTTAATGCAAGTGGATGGGAGGAGAACTACAACTTAATGCAAGTGGATGGAAGGAGAACTACAACTTAATGCAAGTGGATGGAAGGAGAACTCGGATGTCATCTCTATTCATATATACTCTAAGCTAAGGGTTAGCGTAGCGTATACCTGTTGGTCTCCTGCTTCAGGCGTCCCAGCTGCGCCCCCAGTGGCTGGTAGTGGTGGTGCAGCGGCAGCGGCGGCGAGCGCTGAAGCAGAGGCTCATGGGAGAGGCTGTGGGCGGAGCTCAGCGCGGAGCTCACCCCTGAGGTGGAGGAGTGGGAGGGGTCCGCGCTGTGGTGGTGGGCGTGGTGGTGCAGGGCGTGGCCTAACCCCCCCGGGGGCGGGGTGTCGTCGTTGGGGGCGGGGCCGATGAACTCCGCCTCCTCCACGTCCACCTCGTCGTCCTTGTCCACGCCCTCGCTCTCCGACGCCGGGCCGAAGTGCGTGTGCAGCTCTGTGGGGGGGGGAGGGGTCACAGTTCACAGGTCAGAGGTCATTCTAACCATGGACATACGTAAAGGGTTAGGAGTCTCTGACGCAGTTCACGCGGCGGCCATCTTTGCTTCGGGGCTACAGTACAGTACAGTACAGTGCAGTGCAGTACAGTACAGTACAGTACAGTGCAGTGCAGTGCAGTGCAGTGCAGTGCAGTGCAGTACAGTACAGTACAGTACAGTACAGTACAGTGCAGTGCAGTGCAGTACAGTACAGTACAGTACAGTACAGTACAGTACAGTACAGTGCAGTGCAGTGCAGTGCAGTGCAGTGCAGTGCAGTGCAGTGCAGTGCAGTACAGTACAGTGCAGTACAGTACAGTACAGTACAGTAAATAATAATAATAATAATAACTTGGATTTATATAGCGCCTTTCAAGAAACCCAAGGAAAATCTAAAAACAAAACTAGTTGCCAAAATCCAAAGTGAAGCGTAAGTACAGTACAGTACAGTACGGCAGCTCAAACTAAAACAGTCACAACTCCTCAAATCTTGCCGGATTTACAAACTGGTTGGTTTAATTACAAACGTTGTCAACGTGGCTATGATTCAGGACGCTTATCTGCCTAATTTAGTTTTTTATATGAACGTCATATAAAAGCATATAAGTGTATGACCCATGTGACCCTGTGACCTCTGTGACCTCTAGGACTCACCAGGGATGAGGATAGTGACCTCTGTGACCTCTAGGACTCACCAGGGATCAGGACAGTGACCTCTGTGACCTCTGTGACCTCTAGGACTCACCAGGGATCAGGACAGTGACCTCTGTGACCTCAGTGACCTCAGTAACCTCTGTGACCTCTAGGACTTACCAGGGATCAGGACAGTGACCTCTGTGACCTCAGTGACCTCTGTGACCTCTAGGACTCACCAGGGATGAGGACAGTGACCTCTGTGACCTCTGTGACCTCTAGGACTCACCAGGGATGAGGACAGTGACCTCTGTGACCTCTGTGACCTCTAGGACTCACCAGGGATGAGGACAGTGACCTCTGTGACCTCTGTCACCTCTAGGACTCACCAGGGATGAGGACAGTGACCTCAGTGACCTCAGTGACCTCTAGGACTCACCAGGGATGAGGACAGTGACCTCAGTGACCTCAGTGACCTCTAGGACTCACCAGGGATGAGGATAGTGACCTCAGTGACCTCTAGGACTCACCAGGGATGAGGATAGTGGCCTCAGTGACCTCTAGGACTCACCAGGGATCAGGATAGTGACCTCAGTGACCTCTAGGACTCACCAGGGATGAGGACAGTGACCTCAGTGACCTCTAGGACTCACCAGGGATGAGGATAGTGACCTCAGTGACCTCTAGGACTCACCAGGGATGAGGATAGTGACGGCGGCCTGCACAGCCCTCCTGATGATGTTATCCATGGCGAACATCCAGTGAGGTTTGATGTGGTGGTTCCTCAGGACCTTGTTGACCTGGACGTGCATGCACGCACACACACACGCACACACACACACGCACGCACACACGCACACACATGCACACACACACACGCACACACACGCACACACACATGCACACACGTACGCACACAACACACACACACACACACACACACACACACACACACACACACACACACACACACACACACACACACACACACACACACACACACACACACACACACACACACACACACACACACACACACACAATCTGATTTACATTTGGTTGCAATGCTGCTGAAAACAGCAGATCTACAAGTTCAAATGGAACCAAACATTTTGGTAACATTTGAACACTCTCAGAGGTAAATTAATTTTTACAACATAAATCGGGGGTCCCTCAGAGATAGAAATACCATTAAATGGGGGGTGGGTCCGTATAGACTAATGCATGTCAAACAGGGGGGGGTCCTTGAACTTAAACAGGTTGAGAATCACTGCTAAAGCCTTCTCTTATGGGGGGGAGGGGGGGTTCCCGGCATATCTTTAACAAATAGCGGGGCTAATGAGGGGGTCAATTTGGGGGTCCTTGACGTGAACAGGTTTTGGGAACCCCCCGCTGGGTCTGAATCAGTGTTGTTTTTGGCAGCAAATGTCTATTTTAGTTTTAGTCATCTTTAGTCTCTTGAATAGTTTTCACTTAGTTTTAGTCAAATTTTAGTCACCTGGAATGTTCTAGTGTTTAGTTTAGTTTTAGTCGACTAAAATGTCATACGATTTTAGTCGACTAAATCTACATTTTGATTTAGTCGACTAAAATGTGTTTTGACAGGCCTTGATGTCGTTGTAATGACATATTTTACACTTTGGTTGCATGCTGAAAATAGCAGATATACAATCTCACAACGCTTCGCAGCGCGACGCGTTGTGAGATTGTAGATCTGCTATTTTCAGCATGTCGACTTTTTAGTTTTTTAGTCGACGAAAACAACACTGGTTCTGAATGGACTGACTGACCGAGTCCTGGAAGCCGAACAGGACCAGCTGTATCTAAATGGACTGACCGAGTCCTGGAAGCCGAACAGGACCAGCTGTATCTAAATGGACTGACCGAGTCCTGGAAGCCGAACAGGACCAGCTGGATCTAAATGGACTGACCGAGTCCTGGAAGCCGAACAGGACCAGCTGGATCTAAATGGACTGACCGAGTCCTGGAAGCCGAACAGGACCAGCTGGATCTAAATGGACACTGACCGAGTCCTGGAAGCCGAACAGGACCAGCTGGATCTGGTTGATGGAGGTGGAGTCAAAGTCCAGGTCCAGCTTGAGCTTGGAGATGGTGGAGGCCATGACGCGTCTCTCCGGGCTGTGGATGAAGTCTCTGAGGATGCAGATGATCTGCTTGATGTGGTCCACCGACAGCTGGAGCTCCTCACTGCCCTGGTGGGGGAGAGAGGTCAGCACATGTGAGTCACTAGACTCCTTCAAAACCTCACTGCCCTGGTGGGTGAGAGAGGTCAGCACATGTGAGTGAGTCCCTAGACTCCTTCAAAACCTCACTGCCCTGGGGGAGAGAGGTGATCACATGTGAGTCCCTAGACTCCTTCAAAACCTTCTCTCAGAGAGCGCCTGTCCTATTCAGTATTTTAGCTGTGACGTGAGCGCCCCCTCCTGAGATACTTCCGGGTCCTACTTTTGTGTCGCTTTTGTGTCCCCATGGAGTTATACTGTGACGCTCCGTCAGACTAAATCTGAGACGAAAACAACCACGAAAGTCTCATTTTACCGCTTTCCTCGCAACAACAAAGCTGCGCTGCTCTCCAAAATCTGGCTGTTACAGGCCGTCTGCCCCACATGGAATACTATCGCCATTTTATTTGGTTGTGTCAACTAAATCCTCATTAATGCAAACTAGATTCAACATACTCAAGCCTGCACACATTGTAAATATCCCCCGAAATATTTTACCGAGCAAATGGACTGTTGCCACCTTCAATAATAATGATAATAGTCTTTATTGTCTCCACATCATATATTATTTATTGTTGTCATGGACACTTGTACAAAATATTAATAATTCCACTCGAGTTGGAAGCATTAAGACCCATTTTAACCCTCCATGGCTTCCTTTCTGAAAAATAACGTCAATTTAAAAAGATTCACGCGTTTAGATATTCTATTTACAATGGGATGCGGACGGGAGCTGGTGCCACTTGGACCCGGACGTAACGTAGCACTACAAAATGACGTCGGACTTAAATACTGAATACGGACAGCTGGAGCTCCTCGCTGCCCTGGTGGGGGAGAGGTCATAGCACATGTGAGTGAGTCCCTAGACTCCTTCAAAACCTTGATGATCTGCTTGATGTGGTCCACCGACAGCTGGAGCTCCTCACTGCCCTGGTGGGGGAGAGAGGTCAGCACATGGTGAGTGAGTCCCTAGACTACTTCAAAACCTCACTGCCCTGGGGGAGAGAGGTCAGCACATGTGAGTGAGTCCCTAGACTACTTCAAAACCTCACTGCCCTGGGGGAGAGAGGTCAGCACATGGTGAGTCCCTAGACTCCTTCAAAACCTCACTGCACTGGGGGAGAGAGGTCAGCACATGTGAGTCCCTAGACTCCTTCAAAACCTTCTCTCAGAGAGCACCTATACCAGGGGTGGGCAACTTTGACGATGGAGAGGGCCACTATATTTCCACACTCACTCCCTAGGGCCATATATTACTGTCGTAGCAAAAATAGCTGATCTACAAGCTCAAAACACGACGCGGCGACGCGTTTTGAGCTTGTAGATCAGCTATTTTTGCTATATTTGAATTGAAATCTTTAAATTTTTGCTATTTTTGAATTGGAATCCTGAAAATTAAGATTTTTATGTCATTTCAAATGCCTTTTGTGTTGAGCAATGAGCAAGTGATTAAAGCAGGTCATGTTTTGCATGTTGTGGAATTGTAAACAGCTGAAACCAATATTATATCAGTATTCTGATATTAACCTGAGGGCCACATTAAGTGAAGGTGGGGGGCCTCATGTGGCCCCCGGGCCGCCAGTTGCCCACCCCTGACCTATACGGACGGCTGCAGCTCCTCACGGCCCTGGTGGGGGAGAGAGGTCATCACATGTGAGTCACTAGACTTCCTTCAAAACCTTCTCTCAAAGAGCAAACCGGCCCCTGTGAATTAGGTCCGAGCCGACCGGCCGGTTCCTGGGAATCTGGATGTTCCGGGGACCCCCCAGGGGACCCCCCCGGTGACCCCTCAAGCCGGAAACCGGAAGCCGGCAGGTCGACCTGGAACCGGCCCGGTTGGGTCTGGAACCGGTTGGGTCTGGAACCGGCCCGGTTGGGTCTGGAACTTCCGTTACATGTAAAAGTCTGGGATTCAGAATGTATTTGAGTGAAAGCACAAACATATTATTGGTAACAAAATGTAAGTACCAAAAGTTAAAGTACTAATTATGCAGAATGTCCATTTCAAATGTATACAAATAGTTTGATAAATAGCAGATCTACAAGCTCACAATGTGTTGCATCGCACCGCAGTGATTTATAAACCCCACACAAAAGCGCGCACGCACACACACACACACGCAGGCGCGCACACACACACGCAGGCGCGCACACACACACACACACACACACACACACACACACACACACACACACACACACACACACACCCCTATACCTGGATGTGGTTCTCCAGCAGGTTGAAGATGACCTTTGACCCAGTGTTGTTTTTGGCAGCAAATTTCTATTTTAGTTTTAGTCATAGTCTCTTGAATAGTTTTCACTTAGTTTTAGTCACATTTTAGTCACCTGGAATGTCTTAGTGTTAGTCTAGTTTTAGTCGACTAAATGTCATAAGATTTTAGTCGACTAAATCTACAGTTGATTTAGTCGACTAAAATGTATTTTGTCGGGCATTGATGCCGTCGTAATGAGTGTTTTTACACTTGCTGAAAATAGCCGATCTACAAGCTCACAACGCGTCGCGCTGCGACGCGTTGTGAGCTTGTAGATCATGCAACCAGGTGTAAAATGACTTATACTGGATCTCTTGTCCACTAGTCCCTTCATCACATTTTAGTCTAGTTTGTATTTGTTGACGAAATTGTCAGTATATTTAGTCTTAGTTTTAGTCATCGTAGCTTAGTTTTAATTTAGTTTCCATGTAGTTTTCGTCAGTGATAAAAGGTAGTCGACGAACATTTTTCGTCTTAGTTTTAGACGACGAAAACAACACTGGTTGGAGATGACCTTTGACCCGGTGGTCCTCACCTGGATGTGGTTCTCCAGCAGGTTGGAGATGACCTTGTCCTGGTCCTCGTTGAGGACCTTGTAGAGGATGGCCCGCCGCTCGCTGTCCTTCTTCAGGAGAAACAGACCGCCGTCGCGGTCCTCCGGGGACGGGGTGGCGCTGCCGCGACCCTCCTCCGACACCGAGCCCTCGTCTGGGACGCTGAGGCAGAACCATTAACGAGTTATAGCTAACCCATCTGGGACGCTGAGGCACAACCAATAACGAGTTATAGCTAACCCATCTGGGACGCTGAGGCAGAACCATTAACGAGTTATAGCTAACCCATATGGGACGCTGAGGCAGAACCATTAACGAGTTATAGCTAACCCATCTGGGACGCTGAGGCAGAACCATTAACGAGTTATAGCTAACCCATCTGGGACGCTGAGGCACAAACATTAACGAGTTATAGCTAACCCATATGGGACACTGAGGCACAACCATTAACGAGTTATAGCTAACCCATCTGGGACGCTGAGGCACAACCATTAACGAGTTATAGCTAACCCATCTGGGACGCTGAGGCACAAACATTAACGAGTTATAGCTAACCCATCTGGGACGCTGAGGCACAAACATTAACGAGTTATAGCTAACCCATCTGGGACGCTGAGGCACAAACATTAACGAGTTATAGCTAACCCATATGGGACGCTGAGGCACAAACATTAACGAGTTATAGCTAACCCATCTGGGATGCTGAGGCAGAACCCTTAACGAGTTATAGCTAACCCATCTGGGACGCTGAGGCAGAACCATTAACGAGTTATAGCTAACCCATATGGGACGCTGAGGCACAACCATTAACGAGTTATAGCTAACCCATCTGGGACGCTGAGGCAGAACCATTAACGAGTTATAGCTAACCCATCTGGGACGCTGAGGCAGAACCATTAACGAGTTATAGCTAACCCATCTGGGACGCTGAGGCAGAACCATTAACGAGTTATAGCTAACCCATCTGGGACGCTGAGGCAGAACCATTAACGAGTTATAGCTAACCCATCTGGGACGCTGAGGCAGAACCATTAACGAGTTATAGCTAACCCGTCTGGGACGCTGAGGCACAATTTAACTTAACGAGTTATGGCTAACCATTATGGTGCTATAGCCAGTGTTGTTTTTGGCAGAGAATTATCTATTGTAGTTTTAGTCATTATAGTCTCTTGTATAGCTTTTCATGTTTTAGTTTTAGTCACATTTTAGTCACCTGGAATGTTTTAGTGTTTAGTCTAGTTTTAGTTGACTAAATATCATAAGACTTTAGTCGACTAAATTTACAGATGATCATCAAGATCCTTTAGTTTCCATGTAGTTTTCGTCAGTGGGAAAAAGGTAGTCGTAGTTTTAGTCGACGAAAACAACACTGGTTATGGTTAAACCCATCTGGGACACTGTGGCAGGACCATTAGGCTGTTTAGATAGTTAAACCAGAGCCATCCAATAGAAGAGTTGCGACATTGAGGGGGCAGAAACTGAGCGCTGTTCATGCAGCCTGAACTGAGACAAGCTGGAGTAGAAAATATAAAATAAATAGGAGCTATTTTAAGCATGTGTGCAACATTACAACTGTTTTAAAGTATTGTACAGTAACAACTACAGTCTCTGTAATGTTTATGTTGTACTATTACTATACAAAACAATCTAAAGAAATTAGTTCAGGCACTTTTTAATATCGACAGGAACAAAATTATGTTTATTACAATATAAATAAACCATGCACACGCACACGCACACGCACACGCACACACACACACACACACACACACACACACACACACACACAAACGCACGCAAAGCGGAACAGACCTGATCTGATTTACGACTGAATGATAAACCAGCCTGTCTTTCTGTCTGTTTGCAAAATACAAGCTTCACCTGGAGACACTGTGTGCACAGGAGAGAGAGAGTGTGCGTGTGCTTGTGTGTGTGCTTGCGTGTGTGTGTGTGTGTGTGTGCGTGCGTGCGTGAGTGTTCCGTGCCTGTGTGCGTGCACGTGTGTGCTTGTGTGTTCAGTGTCTGCCGACTGGAGCTCGTAAACGAATCACAAGTCATTCTAACAGCGGTTGTAAAAATCACTGGAGCATGAGGTCAGAGGTCACAGTGACCTCCCATCCCACTCCCTCCATTGGCTCCCGGTCGCTGCCCCTCCCCCCCCCCCCTTCTCCTCTCCCTCCATTGGCTCCCGGTCGCAGACACTCTTAATCCAGAGCGATTTACATTAAGCAAGAACAAAAAACCATGGGAATACATCACATACATACAAAGAAGTTATTAAGTTAGTTAAACATACGTAAGCTAAGAACGTAACAGTGGAATATCTATGTAATTAAACACTTTGTCTTTCTTTTATCTGTATAGTATTGTGTTTTTGTATGGACGTGGTGTTGGGTGCTTGCACATTATGCACACATGGCATCAACGCATGGTGTTGTGTGCAGGCACACTACACTTTGTCCTTCTTTTTATCATTCATTGTTTAAGAGCCTGCCCAGGGACTACAGATGAAATTTAGCTATAACTCTGGCCCATTTACATTGATGTGAAAACTGACATGTTGATTAATGAGCGTTGTCCCTGT
Organism: Protomyctophum parallelum; assembly: GCF_964188405.1. NCBI lineage: Eukaryota > Metazoa > Chordata > Actinopteri > Myctophiformes > Myctophidae > Protomyctophum > Protomyctophum parallelum. Next base: position 12,779,664 of record NC_139712.1, on the reverse strand, counting down.
CAAAAAAGAAACACACACACAGACCTGAGGTAGCTGGCGCTGGTCGGTTTAAAACACACACAGACCTGAGGTAGCTGGCGCTGGTCGGTTTCAGCAGGTTCTCCGAGCTGGACCGGTTCTTCTTGTGGAAGAAGACGTCGTGTTTGGAGTCGCAGTCTGGGCTGACGGAGCCGTGCTCACTGCTGCTGCTGCCCCCCCCGGTGGCCTCGCACTGCAACTGCACCGGCAGGGACACGCTGCGGATGTAGTCTGTTGGAGACGCACCGCGGCGAGGAGACTCAATATACAGTATGTAGAAATACATGTAATGATATATCAATATTTGATGTATTAGAAATATATATATAAATGAATATAAAAACAATAAATTAAGATATGATTAATCTCATTTGCAATCATTGAGTAGACTCAATATAAGATTTTTGTCAGGTGAAACTTGACCAATGAAAGCTCATGAAATGTAAGCAGCCTAGTCATCAATGGGAGTCGCCCCCATGCCGCCTAAACGTCGCCAGCCAATAGCGTAGCAGCGACCTAGTCATGAATGGCTGCTTTATAACCTTGTAACCACCGTAAAACACACAGTAACACACACACACACACACACACACACACACACACACACACACACACACACACACAGACCTCTGAACTTTGCAAAGCAGAGATTCTCAACAATTTTACATTAAAAGATGAAACTACATACTGATAGCTTCAGCGCACGCACGCACACACACGCACACAGACACAGACACACACACACACACACACACACACACACACACACACACACACACACAGACACAGACACAGACACACACACGCAAGCACACACGCACACAGACACAGACAGACACAGACACAGACAGACACACACACACACACACACACACACACACACACACACACACACACACACACACACACACACACACACACACACAGAGTCGGATACAAACCTTGCCAAACTGAAACCACGATCCGGAGAGCAGAAAGAGATGAAGAAAACACAACAAGTCAACCGTCGTTCAAATTATTGTCCGAGACGAGAGGAAATGAAATGGGGGCTTATCCAGTACCCGGTATCGATAAGCTTTGGGCTTATCCAGTACCCGGTATCGATAAGCTTTGGGCTTATCCAGTACCCGTTATCAATAAGCTTTGGGTTTATCCAGTACCCGGTATCGATAAGCTTTGGGCTTATCCAGTGCCCGGTATCGATAAGCTTTGGGCTTATCCAGTACCCGTTATCAATAAGCTTTGGGCTTATCCAGTACCCGTTATCGATAAGCTTTGGGCTTATCCAGTACCCGGTATCGATAAGCTTTGGGAGCTCTCCATGGTTTAGTCAATTAGCGCGATGTTCGGAGGTCTTTGCTGATATTCCGGTGGTCTAGATGGAAACATTGGTGCTTTCTAGAGCAAGGATGGCTATATTTTAGCTCGCTAGCATTGACGCTATTTATTTAGCACAAGATGGACGCCCACAACATCCGTTTCTGTGCTGCGTGCGCAGCCTCTAAATCGCCCCCACAGACCGTGGCAGTCAGAAGTTGGATTTGCGTCCAGCAGGTGGCAGCCAAATGGTTATTAAAGTACTGTATAGTTGAAGGCCTTAGTAAAAGATACCGGTTCTGTTCAGAATGTATCGTCTCCCGTCTTTCCACAAAACAATATAAAGTGTTTGACAGTGGTCTCCATCAGAGCCCAGTGGTCTCCATCAGTATGTAGATACGTACCTGAGGGCTTGAAGGCGATCTTGCTCTTCTTGCCCTTGGTGCTGTGTCTGACGAAGGTGTCCTTGAGGAGGTCCGACGCGTTGGCCCTCTTGTGAGGATCCGGCTCGAAGGACCGCAGGATGAACGACTTCGCCTCCAGCGAGAGAGACTCGGGGATCTCCGGGTGGATCTTGAACATGCCCACCTGGATCACACACACGGATGCACGCACACACGGATACACGCACGCACGGATACACGCACGCACACAGATGCATGCACGCACATACAGTACCATACAAACAGTAGTCTCGTGAGCCAGACTGTTGCATCCAAGAGATTTCTAATGCTTCCAGTCAAAGAGTCTGTCTGATAGATGCAGACGTGTCTATCCTCCCCACTTCCGTTTTTCTTTCTTTACAGCCGCGGCCGATATAAATCAAAATCATCAAAGCATTAATATACACAGTAGCTTGCCGCTGATCAGAAACGGAAATTCTGCCTGGGCCACGGCTCAATGGTCCAGGCACCTTGGCTGGTACTGCCGGTGTGCCGCGGGTTCGACTCCCGATCCCGACGGCCTTTACTGCATGTCTTCCCCCCCCCCCCCCCCCATCTCTCTCCTCATTTCCTGTCAGCCTACTGACACTAACCTTAAACATGGCCGCCTGGGGCTCCCCCAGCTCGTGGAAAGGGGGTTTCCCGGTAGCCATCTCGATGATGGTGCAGCCCAGGGACCAGATGTCTGCCGGGGCGCCGTAGCCCCGCGGGCCCTTGTCGATGATCTCTGGAGCCATGTACTGAAGAGTACCTGTAGACAGAACACATGTACTGAAGAGTACCTGTAGACAGAACACATGTACTGAAGAGTACCTGTAGACAGAACACATGTACTGAAGAGTACCTGTAGACAGAACACATGTACTGAAGAGTACCTGTAGACAGAACACATATACTGAAGAGTACCTGTAGACAGAACACATGTACTGAAGAGTACCTGTAGACAGAACACATGTACTGAAGAGTACCTGTAGACAGAACACATATACTGAAGAGTACCTGTAGACAGAACACATGTACTGAAGAGTACCTGTAGACAGAACACATGTACTGAAGAGTACCTGTAGACAGAACACATGTACTGAAGGTACCACCCTGTACCACCCGGTACCCATGTGTGTTCGGTTCGGTACCTGCTTGGTCCTGAAGTTCGGGACCAGTGTTGTCGAGTAACTTAAGTAATATACTATAGTAATATTACTTTTTTCCAGTAATATGTAACTTAACTAGTTACTTTCACATTTTGAGTAATAATATTACATTTACTTTTTTCCAAAAGTAATATTATTACTATTTTTATGAGGGTCATGCGGCATGCCTGCTCGCTTTGCCTAAAAAAATGCCAACTGAAAAATACGGGGAAGCAGCTTTTTGCTTCTAGGGGCCGACGGCATGGAACAAGCTCCCACTGTACCTTCGTCAGGCAGCCTCTGTAGACATTTTTAAAGCTCAGCTCAAGACCCACTTCTACAACATTGCTTTTAATTGATCTTTTATTTTTTGTTATTCATGTCCTCACTGTATTGCATTACTGCTTGTTTTTTGATGTCGTTGCCTTGCTTTTCTTTTATTCTCCATTGTTCTGTGAAGCACTTTGAGCTGCATTTCATGTCATGAAAGGTGCTATACAAATAAAGTTTTATTATTATTATTATTATTATTATTATTATAAGGTCAGGGGTCATAGGGTCAGGGGTCATAGGGTCAGGGGTCATAGGGTACCTGTGAAGGTCTCGGTACACGGGTTGACCCCGGCCAGACGCTTAGGGTTAGGGTCATAGGGTCATAGGTCACAGGGTACCTGTGAAGGTCTCGGTACACAGGTTGACCCCGGCCAGACGCTTAGGGTTAGGGTCATAGGGTCAGGGTCATAGGGTCAGGGGTCATAGGGTACCTGTGAAGGTCTCGGTACACGGGTTGACCCCGACCAGACGCTTAGGGTTAGGGTTAGGGTCATAGGGTCAGGGGTCATAGGGTACCTGTGAAGGTCTCGGTACACGGGTTGACCCCGGCCAGACGCTTTGACGTCCCGAAGTCTGAGATCTTCAGAACCCCACTGTAGGTGTTCACCAGGACGTTGTCCCCCTGGGAGAGAGACATAGAGACACACAGAGAGAGAGAGAGAGAGAGAGAGAGAGAGAGACATAGAGACACAGAGAGAGAGAGAGAGAGAGAGAGAGAGAGAGAGAGCATTACGTTGTGCTTTGGCGCGCTATGAGCTTGTAGGTCTGCTATTTTTTGAAAAATCCGAAGAACCACACTGACATAGAGAAACATAGCTTTTTCAGAAAACTGTCAGGATGTATAGAACAGTGTTGTTTTTGGCAGCAAATTTCTATTTTATTTTTAGTCGTTGTCTCTTGAATAGTTTTCACTTAGTTTTAGTCACATTTTAGTCACCTCGAATGTTCTAGTGTTTAGTCTAGTTTTAGTCGACTAAATGTCATACGATTTTAGTCGACTAAATCTACAGTTGATTTAGTCGACTAAAATGTGTTTTGACAGGCCTTGATGTCGTTGTAATGACATATTTTACAGTGCGACGCGTTGTGAGATTGTAGATCTGCTATTTTCAGCATGCAACCCAGCATAAAACTGGATCTCTTGTCCACTAGTCCCTTCCTAACATTTTAGTCTAGTTTTTATTTGTTGACGAAATTGTCAATATATTTAGTCTTAGTTTTAGTCGTCATGGAGTCGTTTTTATTTAGTTTTAGTCAGTGAAAAAAGGTAGTCGACGAACATTTTTCGTCTTAGTTTTAGTCGACGAAAACAACACTGGTATAGAAGACATTTTTTTTAGAATCTGATCTCAGGTCAGGCTTTTTTCGGGCTGGTTTCCGTTTACCTTGATGTCTCGGTGGACGATCTGGTTCTCGTGCAGGTAGCGCAGACCCTCCAGGATCTGCCGCGTGTAGAAGATGATGGTGGCCTCCTTCAGAGGACCCCACTTGGAGCGCAGCAGAGCAGACAGGCTCCCTGCAACGGGGAACAGGAGTTAAACACAGAGCAGACAGGCTCCCTGCAGCGGGGAACAGGAGTTAAACACAGAGCAGACAGTCTCCCTGCAACGGGGAACAGGAGTTAAACACAGAGCAGACAGGCTGTCTGCAACGGGGAACAGGAGTTAAACACAGAGCAGACAGGCTCCCTGCAACGGGGAACAGGAGTTAAACACAGAGCAGACAGGCCCCCTGCAACGGGGAACATGAGTTAAACACAGAGCAGACAGGCTGTCTGCAACGGGGAACATGAGTTAAACACAGAGCAGACAGGCCCCCTGCAACGGGGAACATGAGTTAAACACAGAGCAGACAGGCTGTCTGCAACGGGGAACACGAGTTAAACACAGAGCAGACAGGCCCCCTGCAACGGGGAACAGGAGTTAAACACAGACAGGCTCCCTGCAACGGGGAACAGGAGTTAAACACAGAGCAGACAGGCTCCCTGCAACGGGGAACAGGAGTTAAACACAGAGCAGACAGGCTCCCTGCAACGGGGAACAGGAGTTAAACACAGAGCAGACAGGCTCCCTGCAACGGGGAACAGGAGTTAAACACAGAGCAGACAGGCTCCCTGCAACGGGGAACAGGAGTTAAACACAGAGCAGACAGGCTCCCTGCAACGGGGAACAGGAGTTAAACACAGAGCAGACAGGCCCCCTGCAACGGGGAACATGAGTTAAACACAGAGCAGACAGGCTCCCTGCAACGGGGAACACGAGTTAAACACAGAGCAGACAGGCTCCCTGCAACGGGGAACACGAGTTAAACACAGAGCAGACAGGCTCCCTGCAACGGGGAACAGGAGTTAAACACAGAGCAGACAGGCTCCCTGCAACGGGGAACACGAGTTAAACACAGAGCAGACAGGCTCCCTGCAACGGGGAACACGAGTTAAACACAGAGCAGACAGGCTCCCTGCAACGGGGAACAGGAGTTAAACACAGAGCAGACAGGCTCCCTGCAACGGGGAACACGAGTTAAACACAGACAGGCTCCCTGCAACGGGGAAACACGAGTTAGACGCATGCAGAGCAGACAGGCTGTCTGCAACGGGGAAACACAAGTTAAACGCAGACAGAGCAGACAGGCTGTCTGCAACGGGGAACACGAGTTAGACGCATGCAGAGCAGACAGGCTCCCTGCAACGGGAAACACGAGTTAGACGCATGCAGAGCAGACAGGCTCCCTGCAGTGTTGTTTTCGTCGACTAAAACTAAGACGAAAAATGTTCGTCGACTACCTTTTTTCACTGACTAAAACAAAACAAAAAACTAAAAAAAAACGAATCTATGATGACTAAAACTAAGACTAAATATACTGAGAATTTCGTCAACAAATAAAAACTAGACTAACATGTTAGGAAGGGACTAGTGGACAAGAGATCCAGTTTTATGCTGGGTTGCATGCTGAAAATAGCAGATCTATAATCTCTAAATAAGATATTGTAGATCTGCTATTTTCAGCATGCAACCAAAGTGTAAAATATGTCATTACAACGACATCAAGGCCTGTCAAAACACATTTTAGTCGACTAAAAATCAACTGTAGATTTAGTCGACTAAAATCGTGTGACATTTAGTCGACTAAAACTAGACCAAACACTAGAACATTCCAGGTGACTAAAACTAAGTGAAAACTATTCAAGCGACTATGACTAAAACTAAAATAGAAATTTGCTGCCAAAAACAACACTGGCTCCCTGCAACGGGAAACACGAGTTAGACGCATGCAGAGCAGACAGGCTGTCTGCAACGGGGAAACATTCAATTAAAGATGTATTTTTCCCATCCTAAAACATGATCATCAGGAGTTATAAGGAGGGCGAGACGGAGACGGAGACGAGACAGAATAAATGAAAACGTGTACTTGAGACGAGTCAAGGACTGGAGTAACACTAGTAACCGTATAAGAGTCAAGGACTGGAGTCACACTAGTAACTAGGGATGCACCGAAAGGGAAATTCTTGGCCGAAACCGAATACCGAATATTGGAAACAGTTGGCCGAATATCCGAATATGATATATATATTTTTTCCTACCATTGCTGTCATGGCCGTACCTTAAAGCTACCTGATTTATGGCAAAATGAATGGTTATGGCAAAACTTAAATAACTGAAATAATAATCACATAAAACATTTATTCAGCTCTTTTGAATGCATTAATAGCATGCATTATTCGGTGATATATTTTCTGCCTATTCAGGCCGAAACCGAATAGGCCGAAAAAGCATTTTTAGCCATTTTCTGCCGAATATTTTCCGCGGCCGAATATTCGGTGCATCACTACTAGTAGTAACCGTATGAAGCCTAGCCTCAGAAACCCAGACGACGATGAAAAGGGTGAAAGAGACACAGACACAGACACAGACACAGACACAGACACAGACACACACACACACACACACACACACACACACCTCCGGGCACCTGCTCCATGAAGATCTTGATGTAGCCGTTCTCCGACACGGAGCCCAGATACTGGACGATGTTCCTGTGCTTCAGATACTTATGGAGGGCGATCTCCTCATGGAGGGGCTGGGAGTACCTGGCACACACACAGTGTTGGGCAAGTTACTTTGAAAGCGTAGCTTGTAAAGCTACAAGTAGCTCACCATGGCAGTAGCTTGATCAAGCTACATAGCTACCCCTGGAGAGATGTAGCTTGTAAAGCTACAGCTACATGGAAAAAGTAGCTCAAAGTAGCTCAGCTACTTTTTATTTTTCAGCGTTAAATTGAGAATGTACATGCGGGAGACCCCTCCTCCCCTCTGGGAGACCCCCCCACCCTGCTCCCCTCGGGGAGACCCCTCCTCCCCCTGCTCCCCTCTGGGATTCCCCCCCCACCCTGCTCCCCTCTGGGAGACCCCTCCTCCCCCTGCTCCCCTCTGGGAGACCCCCCCACCCTGCTCCCCTCTGGGAGACCCCCCCACCCTGCTCCCCTCTGGGAGACCCCCCCACCCTGCTCCCCTCTGGGAGACCCCTCCTCACCCTGCTCCCCTCTGGAGACCCCTCCTCACCCTGCTCCCCTCTGGGAGACCCCCCCCACCCTGCTCCCCTCTGGGAGACCCCTCCTCCCCCTGCTCCCCTCTGGGAGACCCCCCCACCCTGCTCCCCTCTGGGAGACCCCCCCCACCCTGCTCCCCTCTGGGAGACCCCCCCACCCTGCTCCCCTCTGGGAGACCCCTCCTCACCCTGCTCCCCTCTGGGAGACCCCCCCCCCACCCTGCTCCCCTCTGGGAGACCCCTCCTCACCCTGCTCCCCTCTGGGAGACCCCCCCACCCTGCTCCCCTCTGGGAGACCCCTCCTCACCCTGCTCCCCTCTGGGAGACCCCCCCACCCTGCTCCCCTCTGGGAGACCCCTCCTCACCCTGCTCCCCTCTGGGAGACCCCTCCTCCCCCTGCTCCCCTCTGGGAGACCCCCCCACCCTGCTCCCCTCTGGGAGACCCCCCCACCCTGCTCCCCTCTGGGAGACCCCTCCTCACCCTGCTCCCCTCTGGGAGACCCCCCCACCCTGCTCCCCTCTGGGAGACCCCTCCTCACCCTGCTCCCCTCTGGGAGACCCCCCCACCCTGCTCCCCTCTGGGAGACCCCTCCTCCCCCTGCTCCCCTCTGGGAGACCCCCCCACCCTGCTCCCCTCTGGGAGACCCCTCCTCCCCCTGCTCCCCTCTGGGAGACCCCCCCACCCTGCTCCCCTCTGGGAGACCCCTCCTCCCCCTGCTCCCCTCTGGGAGACCCCTCCTCCCCTCTAGGAGACCCCTGCTCCCCCCTGGGAGACCCCTCCCACCCTGTGATACCAGGGCCAATCAGAGGCCAATTAGAGGCAGCTGTCAAGTGCTGATATGCCCTCAAAGCAATCAGAAAAAGGAACAGTCCTTGATTTTTCAAAGGGGGTTCTAGTACAAGAATTAACACAGCAACCAATGGTCAAAATTAATATATTTCTTTCATGTTATTGCCCAAAATTGTAGCTTGTAACTTGAGTAGCTAAGCTACAAAAAATGACCCAAAAGGTAGCTGAGCTACTTGACGAGGTACACAAATATGAATGTAGCTAAAATACCACAAGCTACAGCAAAATGTAGCTCAGCTACGTAGCTCAGCTACATGTAGCTTAATACTCCCCAACACTGCACACACACACACACACACGCACGCGCACGCACGCACGCACGCACGCACGCACGCACGCACGCACGCACACATTATTTACTTTTGGAAAATAACATTGAATAAACTTTTAACTTTTAACTGTGTGTACGGTCACTTTATAAGCGTAGTGTAGTTTCCCCGGGCAGCGCTGGTTGGTCAGGTATCGATACACTTTCAGACCCACATGTTTGTTCCAGCGTGGATGATTACATTTATGTATTGATCACCTCTTGTCTTGATTAAACATGACGTCATCATGGACCGCTATGCTCCATAACAGGCTTGATAAGCCCAAAGCTTATCGATACCGGGTACTGGATAAGCCCAAAGCTTATCGATACCGGGTACTGGATAAGCCCAAAGCTTATCGATACCGGGTACTGGATAAGCCCAAAGCTTATCGATACCGGGTACTGGATAAGCCCAAAGCTTATCGATACCGGGTACTGGATAAGCCCAAAGCTTATCGATACCGGGTACTGGGTACCGGGTACATTGCAACGTGTAAAACAAAATTACATTTTACGATTCTACAAAATGCAGTTTTATGTTTCTATGTCAGTTGGTGCTCAACCTTTTTCATGTTAAGGACCCCCAGAATTATCTGTATTTGGCCATAGTTCGCTCTGAAAGAATGAAAAGAATTTGCGCCACATTTTCACGATTTTTCAAAAATAGCAGCCACCGAGTGGCGCGCTATGAGCTTGTAGGTCTGCTATTTTTCATTAGCTACTGTAAAGCATAACATAATGCTTAAAACACCACCTAAAGGGGTTCCCGCCCAGAATGGGTTAACCCATTTTAGGCGGAACACTTTTGGTGTTAGCATTACGTTATGCTTTAGCTATTTAAAAATAGCAGATCTACAAGCTCATAGCGCGCCACCGAGTGGCGCGCTATGAGCTTGTAGGTCTGCTATTTTTGAAAAATTGAAGAATGACTGACATAGAAACATGGGTTTTTCAGAAAACAGACATTTTAAGAATCTGATCTCAGGTCAGAATGGGTTAAGTAAAGATGGTGTGACACGGTCACGCGGAGAAAACACGCACACACGCATGTGCACACGCACGCACACACACGCACGCACACACACGCACGCACACGCACGCAACGCACGCAGAGCTTTATACCTGCTGTCTCTCTCGGGGATCTCCTTGATGGCGATGCGGACCTGGTTACTGACGTCTCTGCCCGCGTAGACCACCCCGTACGTCCCTCTGCCCAGGACCACCCTGTCGCCCGTCTCGTTGGTGTCGTACTCGTACTGGAACGCACGCACACACACACAGACACAAACGCAGACACACACGCAAGCCCGCGTACACACACACACACACACACACACACACACAGGCAGACATACACGCACACGCAAAAAAAAATTACCTCACGGCCAAGCTACACCAGGCTTTTCTCGCGCGTTTACTCTAAACGCGCGGACCGTGCGAGTGTAAGCCAAATGCCCTGGCCTGGCTACATCGATCTGTCAGACGCGCGGCAGGTTTGTGCGGGACCTTCCGGGAGGATATATAGATGCGCGCGCATGGGGGCATACATACGCACGTAAAATAATTAGAACCGATCCTATTTTTAGAGCACGCGTAGGATGGCCCGCGGTATCCGTGCGTCTGCTGTAGCTGGTATCATTGACATATATATTGGTCCTATCCAAACGCACTGTACGCGCGCAGTAAACGCATACGCACGCGCGCAAAATTGCCTGGTGTAGCGTGGCCGTCAAGTAACCAACACATTTCAGCATTATTCTACAGAGATCTTTAACTCACACACGCACGCACACTGTATGTGCACGTTCACACACACACCTCCAGCGTGTCCCCCTCCCCCTCTCCTTCCAGCTCCACCGCGTTTCCCGTTCCATCAGAGATCATCTCCTTCACCATGGAGCAGAACCTACACGCACGCACGCACACGCACACGCACGCGCACGCACATGCACACACACGCACACACACACACACACACACACACACACACACACACACACACATACACACACACGCACGCACACACACACACGCACGCACACACACACACACACACGCACACGCACGTCTTAAAAAAAAACATTCTAGATGACAATCTACTGAATTGCCTGGCAGGACATGTTTCGGGACAAAACCGTTTTTATCCCTTTCAGCGCTATAGCATATAAGTATATGTAACGCTATATAACACAAGTATATCTATAGCATGTATTGAATAATTAGGATCTCTAATCTTAACACATTGATTGCTAACTTTTGAAATTCTACTCAGGATTGCTTCTGCTAAGCGATTAACATTGGACTTTTTAACTTTTTAGGGGCCCACAGCGAGGGGCCTCTTATAGCACATCGCACATTGCATAAATCAAAAGGAAGCCAAACTAGTCCACTTCAATTTAAAAAAAAAAATATGATTCTACCATCTTCCATTCTGGAGATATTGACCTTTTTCTAAAACCTGCTTTTCACTGCACGCTGCTCTTTTGAAAAAACAGCAGAGATATGGAAGGTTGAAGTTGACAGACATTGACAGACAGATATAAAAATGAACACAAATAATATCATATACATACTACACACTGAATGAAAGCCCTGAATGTCTACTTTTAGGAGGAAAACAAATACACATGGTCCCATGTATAGTTTGTCAGTAATTGGCTGTTGAATGCAGCTTGCGCCCACCAGAGAGGATTTCAGAAAATGCATGGACCTGAAGAACCATTATTCACAAAATAAGGCCTATAGCGACATGTACATACTATATACCGTATGAAACAGAAGACTCTCTGCTTTCATAAGAAAAATACTTCTACTGTAATAATAATACAAATCACACCCCTGTGAAGTGAGCAGTGCAATGTTGCACAACATTGCACTGCTCACTTCACATGGGTGTGATTTTTATTATTATTACAGTAGAAGTATTTTTCTTATGAAAGCAGAGAGTCTTCTGTTTCATACGGTATATAGTATGTACATGTCGCTATAGGCCTTATTTTGTGAATAATGGTTCTTCAGGTCCATGCATTTTCTGAAATCCTCAGAGTATTTTAGACAAGACAAGGAACTGACAACTAAATATTCACAAAATAAGGCCTATACATACTATATACCGTATGAAACAGAAGACTCTCTGCTTTCATAAGAAAAATACTTCTACTGTAATAATAATGAAAATCACACCCCTGTGAAGTGAGCAGTGCAATGTTGCACTGCTCACTTCACAACATTGCACTGCTCACTTCACATGGGTGTGATTTTTATTATTATTACAGTATTAGTTTTTTTCTTATGAAAGCAGAGAGTCTTCTGTTTCATACGGTATATAGTATGTACATGTCGCTATATGCCTTATTTTGTGAATAATAGTTCTATAGGTCCATGCTTTCTCTAATCAGACCAGTGTGTGTCCAGTGGAAACCTCGTATGAATCTGATCTCAGGTCAGAATGGGCTAAAGTTCTCTCTGAAAAAGAGAATTTTATAAATGAAATGGATTCAATAGTCTAGTATTGACAAACAGTATATGGGATATGTGTATTTTATTTGTTTTCCTCCTAAAATTAGACATTTAGGGCTTTCATTCAGTGTGTAGTATGTATATGATAATTTATTTATGTTTATATCTGCCTGTCATGATAACGTCATGATGATGATGATTCTATGCACATATGTGATCATTGTCTCAGTAAACAAAATCAACAGATCGTTTGATAGCATAACAGTGACTTGAGAGGTTGACATGTCTGGACATGAACCACAGGAGCGACTCAACTCGCAGTGGGGGGGGGGGGTTCCACGACATGTCTGGACATGAACCACAGGAGCGATAAGCGTAGCCCGGCTGGCTGTGATTTCGACAAAATGACAGACAACACGATGGCTTCCGCAGCTTAGGATTGTATTAGTTATCCATTACAAACGGGTCGATTACGTCCCAGACGCCTTATCACTGCAATTGGCTGGCGAAGGCGCTATGGCGATTATGGTGATCAACTGCCGAGAATCTTTTTTCCGAGAATGAGAGTAGCATTGCAAACTGCAAAACGATCGATCGCAACTCGCAGTGTGGGGGGGGTTCCACGGTGTGATATCTGCTAGCCTAGTATACTGCTTCTTTGTCCAAACATGGCTGACGCGACGGCGAAAAAAAGACAGTTGGTCAGATGTATACTGCTTCTCCTATGGCGGTCCTTCGAGAATACGTCATTCGTTTCGCGTATACCTGTCCGTGTGCGTGAAATGGCGATCGACCGTTGGAGATTATTCTTGGTTTATATACGGGTTTATATTTCCGAGAATGAGGCGGCAGACCGGTGAGTTGTCGTTGGAAAGAATTAGAGAGGGCTGTGTCGAGTGGATCTGTGTGAATGAGTGGGGGGGGGGGGAAGAAACTGTAATGCGATGGAGAGATGCCTCGGGAGAAACCATGTAGAAACAGGAGGGGAAGGGTAATCGAGTGTATTCACAAATTTCACACACACTAGAAAATGGGTAGCTCCATTTTAGATCCCCTGATCTGCGTTGGTCTATGCCGTGTGCAGGACGGCGATGCCGCCTCCCCAGTACGTCGTAATGGATACGGCATGCCTGGAATGTGGTTAGACCAGGCCTCTTTTCAGGAGGTGGGGGGCTTTAAACTCCCGGATCTCACAGCGGATCTTTCTGGAGATGATCAGTGTTACATTATGTGTTGTCCGGGCGTCAGAGAAGTTGATGTACAGTATACAGTAAAAACACCAATAAAACGCTTTAGAGCGTGATGCGCAGACGGCGCTCGAGATTAATAAAACGCTTTAGAGCGTTTTGCGCAATCGATGAGTTAAAAAAGGGCATAATGTTGATGGTTCAATATTCAAAATCACGCCAGCATTTTTTTCCCCAGTCGAGCTCTTATCTTGAAAAGCCACAGTTCCAGTCTAAAGCAAGTAGCTTATCCTAGGACGCTCAACACAGCCCGAGACTATAAAAAACCGTCTGTAAAACTTTTATATATTGTATTTATATATATATTTATGTATGTATTTTGCGTTGAACTAATAATGTTTATAAATCCATGTCATTACACTGCATCTCCACCAGCTAAAAAGTGCTGGGTTGAGCCCATAGACTGTAAGAAATATGGACAAAGCGTTCTAAACCATAGTTGCGCCCCGAAAATAGCTGATCTACAAGCTCTCAACGCATTAATATTTAATAATAATAAAGTTAACTGACCGTCCACACTGGTCCTCCGTAGAGAAGTAGATCTGGAAGTCGTCTGAGTTGTCGTGAACGTACAGGAAACAGCATCGCTCGTCAAACTTACTGATGCTGGAGAGACAGACAGACAGACAGACAGGCAGGCAGGCAGGCAGGCAGACAGACAGACAGACAGACAGACAGACAGACAGACAGACAGACAGACAGACAGACAGACAGACAGACAGACAGACAGACAGGCAGGCAGGCAGGCAGGCAGGCAGGCAGGCAGACAGACAGACAGACAGACAGACAGACAGACAGACAGACAGACAGACAGACAGACAGACAGACAGACAGACAGACAGACAGACAGACAGACAGACAGACAGACAGACAGACAGACACAGGGAGGGAGGGAGGGAGGGAGGGAGGGAGGGGGGGAGGGAGGAAGGGGATAGACAGGTTTTAAAAGACAACTCATAAAACATCAGTTCGTGTATTACATAAACTATATTAATTATCTTTGACTGCCTGCCGCGATTCAGTCTAAGCCGTAGAAAAACGATGCAGTCTTATAAATGTCCCTCAGTGCCAGCCGTAGACAACGGGTCTTTTACTTTGAAGAAAATTCACTTCCCCCAAAAAAAAACACAATGAAGCTAAATCGCGGCTAACGGCTAACGTGAGCGTCGTAGCTTTTAAAAGCCATCGGGAGTGTAAATATTGTTACCGCGCGCGACGTAGCATTGAGACGCTAACGGTGGCGCTCTGTTCAAATGCCCCAAAACACCAAAAACATCTGAGGCTCAATTCAGAGATCTATAGATCCACCTATACCCGATGCCTTTAGACAGATCTATAGATCCACCTGTACCTGATGCCTTTAGACAGATCTATAGATCCATATTTATGCCTTAGAATCTGCTTGAGGCAGGCGGGCCGCAGGAGACGACGTTGCGGGCCGTAATGCGGCCCGCGGATCACCAGTTTGACACCCCTGCCTTAGACAGATCTATAGATCTACGTACCTGATGCCTTAGATAGATCTATAGATCTACGTACCTGATGCCTTTGATGGAGGTTGCGGTGAAGTTCCACTCATGTATCCCCTTCTGGAAAGGAGCAGGGTGTCAGTATCTATAGATCTATCAGCCAAGCAATAAATCAAGGTCAATCAAGGTCCACCAGTCGACCTTGAGGCTTAATCAGGAGTTGTAGGATGATCTAAGCTCTTGTCTTCATGTCTTTATGTATGTAAATTGTCTTGTTCTTTGTGTGTATGTGTGTGTGTTCTGCATACTTGGCTGCTGTATCGAAAGACAAATTTCAGTGTGAACTGACAATAAAGTACTGTATCATATAATTATCATATCAATCAATCAATCAATCAATGAGTCAGTCAATCAGTCAACCAATCAATCAGGGTGTCAGTAGAGCCGTTGGACTTATCTCTCTGCACATTCACTTTTTTTTGTATTCAATATGAGTGAGAGACTACTGTAAACTATACATAAACAGACTGTAGAGGTTGTTTACAGTAGTAGAGGTTGTTTACAGTAGAGGTGGTTTACAGTAGCCCAACTTTCAGCAACCTTTCACAACGTTTGGAACAAACAGAGAGCTGATGTGAAGCACTAGGTTAGAAGTTAGAGAAGGTAGGCTCCACGCATGGTGTTAGAAGTTAGAAGGTACGGTAGAAGGTACAGTGGAAGGTACAGTGGAAGGTACAGTGGAAGGTACAGTAGAAGGCAGAGAAGGTGTTAGACGTTGGAAGGTCTGACCGTCTCAGCGGGGGACACGTGGTACAGTATAAAGTACAGTAGAAGGTCTGTCCGTCTCAGCGGGGGGGACACGTGGTACAGTATAAAGTACAGTAGAAGGTCTGACCGTCTCAGCGGGGGGGACACGTGGTACAGTATAAAGTACAGTAGAAGGTCTGACCGTCTCAGAGGGGGGGACACGTGGTACAGTATAAAGTACAGTAGAAGGTCTGACCGTCTCATCGGGGGGGACACGTGGTACAGTATAAAGTACAGTAGAAGGCCTGACCGTCTCATCGGGGGGGACACGTGGTACAGTATAAAGTACAGTAGAAGGCCTGACCGTCTCAGGGGGGGGACACGTGGTACAGTATAAAGTACAGTAGAAGGTCTGACCGTCTCAGAGGGGGGGACACGTGGTACAGTATAAAGTACAGTAGAAGGCCTGACCGTCTCAGAGGGGGGGACACGTGGTACAGTATAAAGTACAGTAGAAGGTCTGACCGTCTCAGAGGGGGGGACACGTGGTACAGTATAAAGTACAGTAGAAGGTCTGACCGTCTCAGAGGGGGGGACACGTGGTACAGTATAAAGTACAGTAGAAGGTACAGTATAAAGTACAGTAGAAGGTACAGTATAAAGTACAGTAGAAGGTACAGTATAAAGTACAGTAGAAGGCCTGACCGTCTCAGAGGGGGGGACACGTGGTACAGTATAAAGTACAGTAGAAGGTACAGTATAAAGTACAGTAGAAGGTACAGTATAAAGTACAGTAGAAGGTACAGTATAAAGTACAGTAGAAGGCCTGACCGTCTCAGAGGGGGGGACACGTGGTACAGTATAAAGTACAGTAGAAGGCCTGACCGTCTCAGTGGGGGGGACACGTGGTACAGTATAAAGTACAGTAGAAGGCCTGACCGTCTCAGCGGGGGGGACACGTGGTACAGTATAAAGTACAGTAGAAGGTACAGTATAAAGTACAGTAGAAGGTACAGTATAAAGTACAGTAGAAGGTCTGTCCGTCTCAGAGGGGGGGACACGTGGTACAGTATAAAGTACAGTAGAAGGTACAGTATAAAGTACAGTAGAAGGTACAGTATAAAGTACAGTAGAAGGCCTGACCGTCTCAGAGGGGGGGACACGTGGTACAGTATAAAGTACAGTAGAAGGTCTGACCGTCTCAGCGGGGGGGACACGTGGTACAGTATAAAGTACAGTAGAAGGTACAGTATAAAGTACAGTAGAAGGCCTGACCGTCTCAGAGGGGGGGGACACGTGGTACAGTATAAAGTACAGTAGAAGGCCTGACCGTCTCAGAGGGGGGGGGACACGTGGTACAGTATAAAGTACAGTAGAAGGTACAGTATAAAGTACAGTAGAAGGCCTGACCGTCTCAGAGGGGGGGGACACGTGGTACAGTATAAAGTACAGTAGAAGGCCTGACCGTCTCAGAGGGGGGGGGACACGTGGTACAGTATAAAGTACAGTAGAAGGTCTGTCCGTCTCAGCGGGGGGGACACGTGGTACAGTATAAAGTACAGTAGAAGGCCTGACCGTCTCAGGGGGGGGACACGTGGTACAGTATAAAGTACAGTAGAAGGACACGTGGTACAGTATAAAGTACAGTAGAAGGCCTGACCGTCTCAGGGGGGGGACACGTGGTACAGTATAAAGTACAGTAGAAGGCCTGACCGTCTCAGCGGGGGGGACACGTGGTACAGTATAAAGTACAGTAGAAGGTCTGACCGTCTCAGTGGGGGGGGGGGACACGTGGTACAGTATAAAGTACAGTAGAAGGTCTGACCGTCTCAGGGGGGGGGACACGTGGTACAGTATAAAGTACAGTAGAAGGACACGTGGTACAGTATAAAGTACAGTAGAAGGTCTGACCGTCTCAGAGGGGGGGACACGTGGTACAGTATAAAGTACAGTAGAAGGTCTGACCGTCTCAGAGGGGGGGACACGTGGTACAGTATAAAGTACAGTAGAAGGCCTGACCGTCTCAGGGGGGGGACACGTGGTACAGTATAAAGTACAGTAGAAGGACACGTGGTACAGTATAAAGTACAGTAGAAGGCCTGACCGTCTCAGAGGGGGGGACACGTGGTACAGTATAAAGTACAGTAGAAGGCCTGACCGTCTCAGAGGGGGGGGACACGTGGTACAGTATAAAGTACAGTAGAAGGACACGTGGTACAGTATAAAGTACAGTAGAAGGCCTGACCGTCTCAGTGGGGGGGGACACGTGGTACAGTATAAAGTACAGTAGAAGGCCTGACCGTCTCAGTGGGGGGGACACGTGGTACAGTATAAAGTACAGTAGAAGGACACGTGGTACAGTATAAAGTACAGTAGAAGGCCTGACCGTCTCAGTGGGGGGGGACACGTGGTACAGTATAAAGTACAGTAGAAGGCCTGACCGTCTCAGTGGGGGGGGACACGTGGTACAGTATAAAGTACAGTAGAAGGTCTGACCGTCTCAGAGGGGGGGGACACGTGGTACAGTATAAAGTACAGTAGAAGGTCTGACCGTCTCAGTGGGGGGGACACGTGGTACAGTATAAAGTACAGTAGAAGGTCTGACCGTCTCAGAGGGGGGGACACGTGGTACAGTATAAAGTACAGTAGAAGGTACAGTATAAAGTACAGTAGAAGGCCTGACCGTCTCAGAGGGGGGGGACACGTGGTACAGTATAAAGTACAGTAGAAGGACACGTGGTACAGTATAAAGTACAGTAGAAGGCCTGACCGTCTCAGTGGGGGGGACACGTGGTACAGTATAAAGTACAGTAGAAGGACACGTGGTACAGTATAAAGTACAGTAGAAGGTCTGACCGTCTCAGAGGGGGGGGACACGTGGTACAGTATAAAGTACAGTAGAAGGTCTGACCGTCTCAGAGGGGGGGACACGTGGTACAGTATAAAGTACAGTAGAAGGTACAGTATAAAGTACAGTAGAAGGCCTGACCGTCTCAGAGGGGGGGGACACGTGGTACAGTATAAAGTACAGTAGAAGGCCTGACCGTCTCAGTGGGGGGGACACGTGGTACAGTATAAAGTACAGTAGAAGGACACGTGGTACAGTATAAAGTACAGTAGAAGGTCTGTCCGTCTCAGAGGGGGGGGACACGTGGTACAGTATAAAGTACAGTAGAAGGTCTGACCGTCTCAGAGGGGGGGGACACGTGGTACAGTATAAAGTACAGTAGAAGGTCTGACCGTCTCAGAGGGGGGGACACGTGGTACAGTATAAAGTACAGTAGAAGGTCTGTCCGTCTCAGAGGGGGGGGACACGTGGTACAGTATAAAGTACAGTAGAAGGTACAGTATAAAGTACAGTAGAAGGCCTGACCGTCTCAGCGGGGGGGACACGTGGTACAGTATAAAGTACAGTAGAAGGACACGTGGTACAGTATAAAGTACAGTAGAAGGTAAAGTATAAAGTACAGTAGAAGGTCTGACCGTCTCGGCGGGGGACACGTGGTACAGTATAAAGTACAGTAGAAGGCCTGACCGTCTCAGCGGGGGGGACACGTGGTACAGTATAAAGTACAGTAGAAGGTACAGTATAAAGTACAGTAGAAGGTACAGTATAAAGTACAGTAGAAGGTCTGACCGTCTCAGAGGGGGGGACACGTGGTACAGTATAAAGTACAGTAGAAGGTACAGTATAAAGTACAGTAGAAGGTACAGTATAAAGTACAGTAGAAGGCCTGACCGTCTCAGAGGGGGGGACACGTGGTACAGTATAAAGTACAGTAGAAGGTACAGTATAAAGTACAGTAGAAGGTACAGTATAAAGTACAGTAGAAGGTCTGACCGTCTCAGCGGGGGGGACACGTGGTACAGTATAAAGTACAGTAGAAGGTACAGTATAAAGTACAGTAGAAGGTACAGTATAAAGTACAGTAGAAGGTCTGACCGTCTCAGAGGGGGGGACACGTGGTACAGTATAAAGTACAGTAGAAGGTACAGTATAAAGTACAGTAGAAGGTACAGTATAAAGTACAGTAGAAGGCCTGACCGTCTCAGAGGGGGGGACACGTGGTACAGTATAAAGTACAGTAGAAGGTACAGTATAAAGTACAGTAGAAGGTACAGTATAAAGTACAGTAGAAGGTCTGACCGTCTCAGCGGGGGGGACACGTGGTACAGTATAAAGTACAGTAGGCCTGACCGTCTCAGGGGGGGGGACACGTGGTACAGTATAAAGTACAGTAGAAGGTACAGTATAAAGTACAGTAGAAGGTACAGTATAAAGTACAGTAGAAGGTCTGACCGTCTCAGCGGGGGGGACACGTGGTACAGTATAAAGTACAGTAGAAGGGGGGGACACACGTGGTACAGTATAAAGTACAGTAGAAGGCCTGACCGTCTCGGCGGGGGAAACGTGCCAGATGGAGACGTTCTTCTCCTCGGCCTCGTTGTTGATGGAGACGTAGGACGGCTGGTAGACCTTGGTGGGCTCCAGGATGAGGACCTGGAGGGAGGGAGGGACGCACACACGCACACACACACACACACACACACACGCACCGCACACACACACACACACACACACACACACACACACACACGCACATACACCACACACACAAGTTGTACGTTTATTCTTATCACAATAAATGGTAAAAAGTGATTATCACGCCATCCTTAATGATTGTGTTGCATTATAAGGATGAGTGCGGGCATGCGTGTTTGTGTAAGAGAGTGCGTGCGTGTGTGTAAGAGGGTGCGCGTGCGCGCGCGTGCGTGTGAAACCGTACGGGGAAGCGCGACCCGATGGTGCTCCCCCTGGTGGCCTCCACGATGATGTCCATCCAGAAGTTGAGGCGGTCCCTCTGGGGAGAATGTTCCACCGTCTGCTTCTTGAAGCGCTGGATGAGCTGCAGGTTCTGGACCACGGAGCGCAGGTACCTGGGAGACACGGGGTTAATATACGACCTCCTCCTGGGAGACACGGGGTTAATGACACCGACCTCCTCCTGGGAGACGAGGGGTTAATGATACCGACCTCCTCCTGGGAGACACAGGGTTAATACAGACCTCCTCCTGGGAGACACAGGGTTAATACTGACCTCCTCCTGGGAGACACAGGGTTAATACTGACCTCCTCCTGGGAGACACAGGGTTAATACAGACCTCCTCCTGGGAGACACAGGGTTAATACAGACCTCCTGGGAGACACAGGGTTAATACTGACCTCCTCCTGGGAGACACAGGGTTAATACAGACCTCCTCCTGGGAGACACAGGGTTAATACAGACCTCCTGGGAGACACAGGGTTAATACAGACCTCCTGGGAGACACAGGGTTAATACTGACCTCCTCCTGGGAGACACAGGGTTAATACTGACCTCCTCCTGGGAGACACAGGGTTAATACAGACCTCCTGTAGTAACAACTGCTATGTATGTATGTATGTTTGTTTGTCTGCAGCCCTAAAGTCACAACTGCTGCAACAACTGAACATTTGTTCAAAGATTGTTGGACAACAACATCAGAAACTTTATACATCCACGTATGATAATCCTAAGGATAGCAAGGAATATCACCTCAAATACTAAGCATGTGTTGTATAGAATATAAGGAATATCACCTCTAATACTAAGCATGTGTTGTATAGAATATAAGGAATATCACCTCTAATACTAAGCATGTGTTGTATGGAGAATACATAGGTTGCTACCTTCAGGAAGGAGATATGGTGTACCAGCATACAATAAGGTCAGACTAAAGAGGTCCTTTGTCCACCATTCGACCTTGAGGCTTAATCAGGAGATGTAGTAGCCACAGGATAATCTAAGCGGTGGATATTGCTCATGTCTTTATGTATGTAAATTGTCTTGTTCTTTGTGTTTTTTTGTTTTTTTTCTATATATTTTTTATCCCACGATTTTGGAACCCATTTTTCACCCCTGTGTCAATCATCTAATGTGATCCTGGGCTCTACACACCCTCCACCAACCTAGTCCCCATATATGGGGGACAAGGGGAGAGCAACGGACTTGAACTCATGCTTCCTTCATGCCTGAGTGTCCAAGTTGCTAACAGCATGCTAACGACATGCTAACAGCATGCTAACGGCAGCATGCTTACCACAGCAGGGGTTTGAGTTTGAAGAGCTTCTCAGCGGCCTGCGTACCTTTGGGGATGTTGTTAGCCAGCATGCTAACGGCATGCTAACGGCAGCATGCTTACCACAGCGGGGGTTTGAGCTTGAAGAGCTTATCGGCGGCCTGCGTAGCTTTGGGGATGTCGTTAGCCAGCATGCTAACGGCATGCTAACAGCATGCTAACGGCAGCATGCTTACCACAGCGGGGGTTTGAGCTTGAAGAGCTTCTCGGCGGCCTGCGTAGCTTTGGGGATGTCGTTAGCCAGCATGCTAACGGTGAAGAACTGACCCACGTCCCAGTAGTTGTTCATCTTCTCCAGGGAGCCCTTTCTCCCCAAGAGACTGTTCAGCCGGACCCCTGAAACACAGAGAGAGAGACTGTTCAGCCTGACCCCTGAAACACAGAGAGAGAGACACTGAAACACAAAGAGAGACTGTTCAGCCTGACCCCTGAAACACAGAGAGAGAGACACTGAAACACAGAGAGAGAGACACTGAAACACAGAGAGAGAGACACTGAAACACAGAAAGAGAGAGAGAGAGAGAGAGAGAGAGAGAGAGACAGAGACACTGTTGAGCCTTACAGTGTCTCTCTTCATCAGTATAGAACTAGAATCCTAGAGCTCACCTATCTTCATCAGTATAGAACTAGAATCCTAGAGCTCACCTATCTTCATCAGTATAGAACTAGAATCCTAGAGCTCACCTATCTTCATCAGTATAGAACTAGAATCATAGAGCTCACCTATCTTCATCAGTATAGAACTAGAATCCTAGAGCTCACCTATCTTCATCAGTATAGAACTAGAATCATAGAGCTCACCTATCTTCCTGAGTTCGATGGAGCTCTCAAACTGCTGTCCGGCCACGATGAGCAGAACCGCCAGGTTGATACCAGAGTAGAGCGTGGGCTGGAGCTCGAACCCCTTACGGTACCTGGAATGTAATCGGATTACATGTTACGGTACCTGGAATGTAATCGGATTACATGTTACGCTACCTGGAAGCACAACGTAATGGAATGTAATCAGATTACATGTTACGGTACCCGGAATGTAATCAGATTGCATGTTACGGTACCTGGAATGTAATCGGATTACATGTTACGGTACCTGGAATGTAATCAGATTGCATGTTACGGTGCCTGGAATGTAATCAGATTGCATGTTACGGTACCTGGAATGTAATCAGATTGCATGTTACGGTACCTGGAATGTAATCAGATCGCATGGTACGGTACCTGGAATGTAATCAGATTGCATGTTACGGTACCTGGAATGTAATCAGATCGCATGGTACGGTACCCGGAATGTAATCAGATTGCATGTTACGGTACCTGGAATGTAATCGGATTACATGTTACGGTACCTGGAATGTAATCAGATTGCATGTTACGGTGCCTGGAATGTAATCAGATTGCATGTTACGGTACCTGGAATGTAATCAGATTGCATGTTACGGTACCTGGAATGTAATCAGATTACATGTTACGGTACCTGGTATGTAATCGGATTGCATGTTACGGTACCTGGGATGTAATCAGATTACATGTTACGGTACCTGGAATGTAATAAGATTACATGTTACAGTACCTGGAATGTAATCGGATTGTATGTTACGGTACCTGGAATGTAATAAGATTACATGTTACAGTACCTGGAATGTAATCAGATTACATGCCACGGTACCTGGAATGTAATCAGATTACATGTTACATTACCTGTAATGGAATCAGATTACATGTTACGGTAACTGGAATGTAATCGGATTGCATGTTACGGTACCTGGAATGTAATCAGATTGCATGTTACGGTAACTGGAATGTAATCAGAGTACATGTTATGGTACCTGTAATGTAATCAGATTACATGCAACGGTACCTGGAATGTAATCAGATTACATGTTACAGTACCTGTAATGTAATCAGATTACATGTTACGGTACGTGGAATGTAATCAGATTGCACGTTACGGTACCTGAAATGTAATCAGATTACATGTTATGGTATACCTGGAAGCACAACGTAATGGAATGTAATCTAACTAATAACTTTAGTAATGACCAGAGTAATCTGGTGCTATGTGGGCTATAGTTCCAAACATCGGAACTATCCCCGTAGCTGTCCCAGCAATGGGTATAATTTAATTTGCAATATTTTGTTTTATTGCCTTTTCTGAAAATGTGAAAATAGTGTGTATGTATTGTCTGTGTTTGGATAACACTTGACTTTAATTGATCAGTTCCTCTGATGAACGGGATCCCCCCCCCCCACTCGAGTCAAAATAAAAACCAACTAAGAAGAAGGGGGGGAAGTCCCGCCTCGTTGTCTGGGCCAGCCAATGGGCCAGCTGGGCCCAAACGGATGTAGAAAGATGGCGATTTACAATACAAGGACTGACAGAATTCATTTTACGTCCATATCAGACCCGGAGAACGATTTGTCCATATCTATGGTCGAGATTGAGGACGGCATTTGAGGATGGAATCGTTTCTGTTCTGCTTGGTGTCCTTGCAGTGCGTGCACTGCGTGCATGCAGTGCGTACAGTGCGTGCGTGCAGTGCAGTGCAGTGCAGTGCGTGCGTGCGTGCATGCAGTGCGTGTGTGCGTGCGTGAGTGCGAGCAGTGTGTGCAGTGCGTGCAGTGCGTGTGTGCGTGTGTGAGTGCGTGCAGTGCGTGCACTGCGTGCAGTGTGTGCAGTGCAGTGCGTACCACTGTATGGCCAGGTCTCGGTTCAGCGTGTCTTTGCAGTCCGAGTCCAGGAAGATGTCCTTGTAGATCCGCCCACAGAGACAGAACATGTCCGGAGCGGGATGTTCACACGACTGTAAGACCTGCAGCATCACCTCCAGAGCCTGCTCCCTGTCCCCGGGACTGTTCCTCCTACAGGGGGGAACACACACACTGTAACACCTCCAGAGCCTGTTCCTCCTATAGGGGGGAACACACACACTGTAACACCTCCAGAGCCTGCTCCCTGTCCCCGGGACTGTTCCTCCTATAGGGGGGAACACACACACTGTAACACCTCCAGAGCCTGCTCCCTGTCCCCGGGACTATTCCTCCTACAGGGGGGAACACACACACTGTAACACCTCCAGAGCCTGTTCCTCCTATAGGGGGGAACACACACACTGTAACACCTCCAGAGACTGTTCCTCCTATAGGGGAACACACACACTGTAACACCTCCAGAGCCTGGTCCTCCTATAGGGAACACACACACTGTAACACCTCCAGAGCCTGCTCCCTGTCCCCGGGACTGTTCCTCCTATAGGGGGGAACAACACACAACAATGTTGTTTTTGGCAGCAAATTTCTATTTTAGTTTTAGTCGTTGTCTCTTGAATAGTTTTCACTTAGCTTTAGTCACATTTTAGTCACCTGGAATGTTCTAGTGTTTAGTCTAGTTTTAGTCGACTAAATGTCACACGATTTTAGTCGACTAAATCTACAGTTGATTTAGTCGACTAAAATGTGTTTTGACAGGCCTTGATGTCGTTGTAATGACATATTTTACACTTTGGTTGCATGCTGAAAATAGCAGATATACAATCTCACAGATTGTATATATATATTGCGAGATTGTAGATCTGCTATTAAAAGCTGCAATAAAAGCTAGTGTTGAGTAAACATATAGCAAGAGGCTCTTATTTTGAAGAGGAAGTCTGTTTGGGTGGTCGTATAACCGAGCTGGCGTCCACAGCTACAGAACCCACGTGGATTAAACACGAGTATTGAGACAACGCTCATTATATTTACGATATGAAAGCCAATGCATCTGTCACTAAAATAATGTACACACTTTGGAAATACTGTAAACATGGAACACACGCACGCGTACACACACACACACACACACACACACACACACACGCACACACGCACACACACACACACACACACACACACACACACACACACACACACACACACACACACACACACACACACACGCACCTGTTGAGGGCGAAGGCGTAGTGGAACTGGATCATGGGCTGCGTGGCGAGGTCGCAGGTCGGCAACATCTCTAGAGTCTGGACCAGCTTCACCATGGCATCATAGTCCTGGAGGTCAGAGTTCAAAGGTCATTATTACACCATGGCGTCATAGTCCTGGAGGTCAGAGCTCAAAGGTCATTACACCATGGCATCGTAGTCCCGGAGGTCAGAGTTCAAAGGTCATTACACCACAGTGACGTAGTCCTGGAGGTCAGAGTTCAAAGGTCATTACACCACGGTGTCGTAGTCCTGGATGTCAGAGTTCAAAGGTCATTACACCACAGTGTCGTAGTCCTGGAGGTCAGAGTTCAAAGGTCATTACACCACGGTGTCGTAGTCCTGGAGGTCAGAGTTCAAAGGTCATTAGGGTCAGGACCAGCTTGATCATGGCGTCATAGACCGCACTAGAATTGCATTTTATGCCTCCCCCTGGCCAGCCGGGGCGCCTGATGGAGGGGAAAGGAACTGGTCTCTAAACTACCTCCCCCTGGCCAGCCGGGGCGCCTGATGGAGGGGAAAGGAACTGGTCTCTATACTGCCTCCCCCTGGCCAGCCGGGGCGCCTGATGGAGGGGAAAGGAACTGGTCTCTAAACTACCTCCCCCTGGCCAGCCGGGGCGCCTGATGGAGGGGAAAGGAACTGGTCTCTATACTGCCTCCCCCTGGCCAGCCCGGGCGCCTGATGGAGGGGAAAGGAACTGGTTGGAATAACGTGTTCCTTCCACGCGCTACGTCCAACCAGGGAAACTTCCCCCTGTCAGGTGTAAAGGAGCAACTTGGACACTCAGGCATGAAGGAAGCATGAGTTCAAGTCCGTTGCTCTCCCCTTGTCCCCCATATATGGGGACTAGGTTGGTCTCCCCTTGTCCCCCATATATGAGTACTAGGTTGGTCTCCCCTTGTCCCCCATATATGGGGACTAGGTTGGTCTCCCCTTGTCCCCCATATATGGGGACTAGGTTGGTGGAGGGTGTGTAGAGCCCAGGATCACATTAGATGATTGACACAGGGGTGAAAAATGGGTTACAAAATCGTGGGATAAAATAAAAAAATGCATTTTATGTAGTAATAGTATATATTTATAGTTGATATACTTTAAACTTTATAGTACAGTACAGTACAGTACAGTACAGTACAGTACAGTACAGTACAGTACAGTACAGTACAGTACAGTACAGTGTATACAGTTTCATTATATAGATATTCCACTGTTACGTTCTTAGCTTACGCATGTTTCTTGATAAATGTTTTTATGTGATGTATTCCCATGCTTTTTGTTCTTGCTTAATGTAAGTCGCTCTGGATTAAGAGCGTCTGCTAAATGAATAAATTGTAAATGTCCTGGGTCAGGACCGACCTGGATGTCCTGGGTCAGAACCGGGTCAGAACCGGGTCAGAACCGGGTCAGAACCGGGTCAGAACCGGGTCAGAACCGGGTCAGAACCGGGTCAGAACCGGGTCAGAACCTACCTGGATGTCCCGGTAGGAGAACAGGAGGTTCATGACGATGTCCTGGGTCAGAACCTCGGTGTTGTCGATGCGCAGCTTGATGCGACACAGCTCCTTGGCCAGCTCCTCCCCCTGGTACTTCTCCCGGGCCTTACGGATGTCGTTCAGCAGCGTGTCCTTAAAGGACGCACTGGGGGGGAGGAGGGGGAGAGAGATTGCCATTAAAATACAGTTGGTAGGGGGCACGGTGGCACAGTTGGTATAGTGCTGTCGCCTCACAGCTAGAAGGTCCTGGGTTCGATTCCCGCTCGGGACGCTGTGGTTGCTGGCGGCGTGTTTCCTCCTCCGCGTCATCAGTGGGCGGGGTTGGCGAAAGGGCCTTTCTGTGTGGAGTTTGCATGTTCTCCCCGTGTCCCCTAGGGTAGGTACCCTCACATGTTCTCCCCGTGTCCCCTAGGGTAGGTATACCCTCACAAAAAACATGCCGTAATCCTGGTCTCTAAACTGCCTCCCCCTGGCCAGCCGGGGTGCCTGATGGAGGGGAAAGGAACTGGTTGGAATAACGTGTTCCTTCCACGCGCTACGTCCAACCAGGGAAACTCCCCCCTGTCAGGTGTAAAGGAGCAACTTGGACACTCAGGCATGAAGGAAGCATGAGTTCAAGTCTCTCCTTGTCCCCCATATATGGGGACTAGGTTGCTCTCCCCTTGTCCCCCATATATGGGGACTAGGTTGGTCTCCCCATGTCCCCCATATATGGGGACTAGGTTGGTCTCCCCTTGTCCCCCATATATGGGGACTAGGTTGGTCTCCCCTTGTCCCCCATATATGGGGACTAGGTTGGTCTCCCCTTGTCCCCCATATATGGGGACTAGGTTGGTCTCCCCTTGTCCCCCATATATGGGGACTAGGTTGGTGGAGGGTGTGTAGAGCCCAGGATCACATTAGATGATTGACACAGGGGTGAAAAATGGGTTACAAAATCGTGGGATAAAAAAAAAAAAAAAAAAAAAATATATATACAGTTGGTAGAGAGAGAGAGAGACCCACTTGCCGATCAAGATCCGGAAAAATGTGCATGCATGCGTGCGTGCATGCGTGCGTGTGTGTGTGTGTGTGCGTGCATGTGCGTGTGCGTGTATGTGTGTGTGCGTGCCCCACCAGGACGTGACGTGGATGTCCTTCAGCAGGTCTCTGAAGCGCTCCGTCAGAGGGACACACAGCGGCCCCAGCAGGTTGTCCCACGACGGCTGCATGTACTCGCTGGCCCTCCGCTGGGCGTCGCTCTCGCAGCACATGTACTCGTGGTTGGGCGTCAGCACGTACGGGATGAAGTAGTAGTTACCGCTGGACGCCTGGAGGGGGCAGGAGAGGTCCCACGAGGGGGGGGGGGGTGTTAGTTTAGAGAGGAGTGAGTCAAACTAACACGACAGCAACTGAAAGTACAGCGGAGTGCCGTTACCATGGTTACCATGATGCTATCTTCTTCTATGCTATGATGCTATGGTACCATGATGCTATGGTACCATGATGCTATGCTATGATGCTATGGTACCATGATGCTATGCTACCATGATGCTATGCTACCATGATGCTATGGTACCATGATGCTATGCTATGATGCTATGGTACCATGATGCTATGCTACCATGATGCTATGGTACCATGATGCTATGCTACCATAATGCTATGCTACCATGATGCTATGCTATGGTACCATGATGCTATGGTACCATGATGCTATGCTACCTTGATGCTATTGTACCATGATGCTATGCTATGGTACCATGATGCTATGCTATGATGATGCTATGCTACCATGATGCTATGCTACCATGATGCTATGGTACCATGATGCTATGCTATGGCTCCATGATGCTATGCTACCATGATGCTATGCTACCATGATGCTATGCTACCATTATGCTATGCTACCATGATGCTATGGTACCATGATGCTATGGTACCATGATGCTATGCTACCATGATACTATGGTACTATGATGCTATTGAGCTTCACTCAAGACAAAACTATTCACTTACAACTGGATTGAGGAACATGCTACGTGCAGGATTGGCCCACTTCGAACAAGAATGCCTCAAATCGTGAACTCAGCGTCCAATCGACGCAAAGCGTTACTCTGCCACGACAAGGCACACGCTACGAGCTTGGTTAGTCATCGTGGCAGGCTAGGGGTTAATATCTCCCAGCATGCTTCAGGGCAGGCTGGGGGTTAAATATCTCCCAGCATGCTTCAGGGCAGGCTAGGGGTTAATATCTCCCAGCATGCTTCAGGGCAGGCTAGGGGTTAATATCTCCCAGCATGCTTCAGGGCAGGTTAGGGGTTAATATCTCCCAGCATGCTTCAGGGCAGCGCCGATACCTACTTTGTTCCGTAGGCCGGAGCCTCGATACTGAGGAGGCAACTGACCTCCTGACCCCTGACCTCCTGACCTGGACGCCTACTCCACACACACACACACACGCACGCACGCATGCACGCACGCACAGACATGTTTAAAATCCACGCACGACCACAAGGAACACATTGAGGATGCCCATTGGCTCCTCCTGAGTGAAGACGATTTGGAGTGCGTATACAATTAGCTGTGTTGTTTTACTGTTCGGCCATGTTTGTAGTTTTTTTTATAACCTGAACTGGAAGACTAACAAACTACAAAAATCTGCATAGAGAGAGAGAGAGAGAGAGAGAGAGAGAGAGACAGACAGACAGACAGACAGACAGACAGACAGACAGACAGACAGACAGACAGACAGACAGACAGACAGACAGACAGACAGGTGCCTGTGTTTATGTGCATTTGTCCTTGGGATTTTATTCCACAAATAGCACAAGGTATGTCGTGTGTGTGTGTGTGTGTGTGCTCTCACACACACACACACACACACACACACACACACACACACACACACACACACACACACACACACGCACACACACACACACACACACACACACACACACACAGAGAGAGAGAGAGAGTAACGTACTGTGTTCTTCTGGGCCACCATGTCCTGTGGGGGGGGGGGGGAGGGGGGAGGGGGGGGGAGATAAAGACAGTTCAGTTCATTTTCATTTGCTTTAAAAGTGAACGTGCACGCTGGCCCCTGGAACTGGGGTTTATGCTAACAGCTAGCCGCAATGATAGAGTTAAACAGATTTAGGCCTGACGTCAAAATAAATAAAAAGTCTTCTGAAATAATGTATATATATTCAAAGATTTGCCACATTTTCACGATTTTTCAAAAATAGCAGACCTACAAGCGAGCTTGTAGATCAGCTAAATAATGCTTAGTTAAAGGTATATTCAGTGATTTCACTTAATTCAAATATCACTTATTTTTTTGTTTTGTTGTGATAATCCTCTCTACTATAGAGTGTGCTGCTGACCATATAAGGAGTTCCTCCCTGTCCCCAGTTAACCCCTGGGGGTCAAAAAAACCTTATGTTTCGTTTTTGGCTCTCTATCCTGATTGGACGAAAGGCTTTGGGTAAATGGAATCAAGGATATCGATGTGACGAAGGTTGAAAGCGGCAACTTTATTTCTGTATTCAAAAGCGGTCCAAACCATCAAGACAAAAGACAAAGACAATTCTTTGTCGGTCCACTGGAATAACAACACACGGTACACTCGAGCCGAAAATGAGTGCCGGATCCAAGAACCCCGATCAGCCCTCTAGACTAGCCTTATATTCTAAACTATAGGTCCCTCCTCCCGGACATGCGGCAGGCGTTTCCTAACTCGTGACCAATGATAAAATCCCTTTCCGGTTGTAAAAGAGAGGCGGGACCTAGGAGAAGAGGCTGTTCCGTTTTTAACTGTTTTAGAGAGCAACTAGCTATAATGACACTTTAACAAAACTTAAACGTAACCTTTAAACAACTTATGAACATGGTTAATCATACCTTAACAGTATATAAAAATGGAATGGAAACACTTGTAGTCAGAACAGGTTACGAAACTATAACGTAAAAACTGAACACTCTAAATGAAATGAATTAAGAACAGTGTGACCAGTGGAATTTTAAAACTAAGCACAAACATGACGAGACCCTATGCTTTTTATCATACCTTTTACAGGAGACTTTAAACTCCCTACAATTAGTTAGAGTCTTAGATTTATTATATAATCATTGAGTTTTAACTGTGGCTTTCTTACCAGTACCAAATGGTTAGTAAGTTAGCAACTGTTCCCCTTTTTCTTGTGGCAGACAATAGGATCTGGTTTCATTCACACCTATGAGCTGCTTCAAAGGTTTTTTAGAACAATAGATGTTAAATTTAGTCAGAAGCCCCGGAGTGAGAAGACCTTTTGGTCTGCGGTCACTAAACCAGTTTACTTGACTCAGTAAAAACAGTACCATAGATATTTAGTTAGTTAATTTATAGAAAATTATACGACATTCCTCCCTTTTATGGTGCTATATGCTCCATAAACAATTTAACTAAATGAACTGTAAGAAAGGTCCTCCCTTTTATGCTTAAAAATCCCACAAAAAGAAAAAGAAAATGAAAAAAAACCTAAATTGATAAAACACATTTTTTACCCCCCCCCCCCCCTTTTAACCGACCAAAACTTGTCGGTTAAACCAAATAGGAGGAATGAACAGAACATCAACTAATCAATCTAAACCAAAATACACATAAAAAATATACTTAAAGTAGACATTATAATAGAACACTTTTTTTTTTTTTTTTTTTTTTAACTTTAAACTCCAATTTCAACAAAATAACTCTGAACCACAGAATGTCTATTTTCTTTTCTTCTCATGCCAAAAAATGCACAAGAGTCGAGGTGGGCCCGGCCGGACCTCAGAGCACAGATAGAGGGACAGATGTTTAGAATAGAGTTGAGTGACAGAAAGGTAGGGCATGTCATAGTGACACAGACGGGGTTTTTGGGTACTTTGGGCCAATATTTCCAAGCACGAAACTGTGCGGGGGAGTGACAGGGCGAATCTTCCTCAGACTTCCTCTGCGTAGTTACACAGCTCCAGATCTGTGTATAATGATACATCCGTTCCATCGTCCATTCTCGCTTCCATGTCTTTGGTACCCTGGGTGAGAACGGACATCTGGATGGCCTGCAGTGCCATCGTTCCGCTCGTTCCCCCCGTGAGCCCTTTGATCACCAACACTCGGATGATTGGTAGACAGCAACATAACACGATCGCTGCGATGACGAGTAATCCTACGATTCCCATTCCTGCTGTGGCCAAGTATGCCCCCCATCCGCCTAGATGATTTTCCAGCCACCCAGTCAACCCGACAGTGGCTCCGGCGTGTGCATGAAGTTCAGCCCTCAGCTGGTGTAGATGTCCCATTGCCTGAGTGAACGTACCGTTCACCGCTGTAGAATTTGGGATGTATGTACAACAAAAATCGCCAAACATGGCACATACCCCTCCCTGGGCGGCTAGAACTACGTTCAGCACCTGCCGATTTTGCCACGTCATCTGACTGGTGGCTGCCAGTTGTTTGCCAATCGCCCCCATGGCAGAGATAGTAAAATTCAAAAATCTCTGTTGATTGTAGTACATGTAATTAATCCATTCTGCGTCCACCACGATTCCAATTAGCGGGGAAAACAGGCTACCAAAAGCAATTGCCGCTTCATCAATGGCTTTAAATTCCTTTGGTACGCCATGGGGTGTGCCAAATGCATCGAAATATACCTGGGGGGTAGGCCGCGGCCCCTCTTCTCGTCGGACTCTCCTAGAGCCGGACCCTACCCTAGCGTTGACCTTCTCTGTTGGAATGATGACTACTGGTTGAACCACCTGTACCCTGGCGCACCTACCCGTCCAATTTAAAGGCAATGTTTTGTATAAATGATTTTCTCCGCATAGCCAGAACTGATCTGTGACAGCCCTTGTGGCGTAGTAAAGTGGGCATGCTTGGGGAGCTGGGACCGTAACCTTTCCCTTTAGCATCGCCCCTAATTCAAGTCTGGGCAATTTCCCATTCTTGGGCTGGCACAGATGTTCATAAACCTGGGTGTCCTGGGGTGCATATGATAAATCCCAGATTGCTTCACACCGTTCCTCAGTAAAATTCCCCATCTCCACTAGTGATGCTGTCTGTGTCCCCAGTCTACCCCTTTCAAAGCATTCGAACGTACCCACTAGTTTCAGCACTCCACTAGGGATTGTAGAAGGCTCTGTTTGCACCTGTATGTCCAGTTCACTACACATCTTTCCTTGGGTTGGCAGTGACTCGTCATAATGTTCGGCAGATCCCATATATTGTAAGCATTCTGCCAGGCAGGGAGGCACTAAACTTGGGTCAGATTCATTAGTTAATACTCCATTAGAACTTAGTATAGCTTGTTTCTTTTCTCTCTCACAACTTCTCCAACTGAAACGTGTATTTAACACAGTGAGATGAGTCTGATGTGCCTGTGCACAGAAGTAACAGTCTGACTTGCCTATTGCCATAGTAGAAAAGACGCTCCATTGATACCAAGAATTAGCTCGTGCCATGTGATATAATGGTTCCAGAATGTCACCTGGGTTTGTGTTAAACAAACTACCCACATGAAACGAGCCAGTTGCTTTTGCAATCTTTTCATCGTCTGGAGTGACCTTTCTCACAATTCTATGCTTAGCTATTTTTACACTGGGCTTATTGTTGGATTCTGGAGTGTCGTCCGTTCGTACCCTGGAGGCATGAGTGACCGGCGACGTAATTGTGGAGGTGACAAAACTACCTAAAGTACTTTCCATAAGGGGAAACTCAGTTCCAACCGAGTTGGTATATATTAACGCTGGGCTAGGAGAGGTAACGCTACCTGGGGTGACCGTGCTGAGGTCCGGGGTGGGAGGATTCCTAGTAGGAGCATTACGGGGAGTATTTGCCGGGCTGAGTAGGTGATGTGTAATGACAATGGAAGTTACAGGTGCATCAGATATTTCCTGAAGGAATGAAACCACTCCAAAAATAGCATTCAACCTAGACAATGGACTTGAGGGGTGCCGGCTGCTGCCGCGTGGAATTGGCTTTACAGGAGTCTGGGTCGGCTTAGAGCCTGCTGACTCCCGGTGAGGCTGGATGATTGGTAAAAAATGAGCCTCCTGTACCGGTTGCATGAGTGTGGAGTACTCGGGCTTGGCCGTGGACATGGGCTGCTGGGTACTGGTACTGAATGGACTAGACATTGTACCTTTGTGGCCGACGCCGTTCTCGGACTGGTCTTGGGTCCCTGGGGAGAGCAGTCTGCGGTTCTCTCCCCTGGACCGGAACCCCAGTTGGCTCAGCGCTGCTGTCCTGGCTGTTGCCGTCGGCAGGTGGGTTTGGAGGGACGAAGTCGATGTTGATGGTGCTGAAGCGGCCGCCGGTGTCGAGGTTGGTGTCTTCCATGTCTGCTGGAGGAATGTGAGGCCGATCCATATCATCCTCAGTGCCATCATTGTCATCCTGAGAGCGCGCTGCGAGTGGTGGTTCCTTCCGTCGGATGATGAGGTCTGGGCTGTCGTTTGCTGGTGCCTTCACACAATGGTTTAGGTGATACCACGTGGGTGACCCCTCCACCTGTAATGCTGTACCAGTGCACCTGGTTACTAGGAACGGTCCGGATCTCCGCCCATGGAACCACTTCCTGCGGAAAATTTTTACGTACACCTTGTCCCCTGGCAGGATAGTGTTAGATGGTGTGCGCCCGGCTTCCTCCTTCTCCTCCTGTTCCTGTTTGGTACAAACATAAGAATATATGCTTCTATGCAATTTTGACATATACTTTACATATGCCTTCACTTCATCCTCTAATATTGAGAGGCTTGGACCCTTCCCCCCTACATGAATGCCAGGGGTATTCATCCGTCGGCCCATTGCAAGTTCATGCGGGGTCATGTGCAGGTGTCGAATTTCACTCGATCTGCACGCCATCAATGCCAGGGGTAAGCCTTCCATCCAATTAAGACCTGTTTGCTCACAAATCTTAGTAAGTCGATTCTTCAGGACGCCATTCATTGATTCCACCATGCCTTGGGACTGGGCATGATAGACGGCTCCTAAACGCTGCTTTATACATAGTTTCTGCAGAATCAATTTTACTGTTTTATCAACAAATTCTTTTCCATTGTCTGATGAAATCCGAAGTGGTATCCCGAACCGCGGGAACACTTCTCTGCATAAAAAATTTGCGACTGACTGTGCATCCTTTCTCTTAGTGGGTGTGGCCTCCACCCATCTTGAAAACCTGTCAACGACTACAAGCAGATATCGTTTGCCCGAAATGGGTTTGATCATATCCACATAATCTATTACCAGTTCTTGCATTGGGCCCTTTGGCGTGGGTATGTAGCCTGGTGCTGTTAATACCCCCCTTCTCACATTGTTTGTCAAGCAAATCGTGCATCGACCCACAATATGATCAATCTGTTCTAAGAGATATGGGGCCCAAAATCCATATTCTTTTGTGATTTTCCTCTTAACCTCCCCCCTTGATACATGAGCCAGGCCATGCGCGTCCTGTATCAACAATCCTAATAAATCAGGGGGGGCAATCACAAGTCCCTCGTGGTTACGCCACAAACCTTTTTCGTCTTTGACGGCGCCCCTGTCCCGCCATAGAGCCTTGTCCAGCTCACTAGTCTCTTCTTGCATTAAAATCAAATCTTTTAGAGAAATATTCTCTTCGAACTCCACGTCATGTGTTACTAGAAGAATACTTCCCGTTCGGTTGGCACCTGCAATCGCCTTCGCAGCTGTGTCCACCGCGACATTACCTTTTGTAACCTGTGACATGTCCTTTCTGTGTGCTGCACATTTCACAATCGCGATGGCTTTGGGTAACATTACTGCTGATAACAATTTCAAAATTTGTGCATGGTGTTTGATATTTGAGCCGTTAGTCTTCTTAAAGTTTCGGCCCTTCCATATAGTCCCGAATGAATGACATACCCCCATGGCATATACGCTATCGGTGTAAATTGTTACACGTTTGTCGACAGCCATCAGACATGCCTCGGTCAAACCTATGAGTTCTGCTAACTGGGCGGAGCAGGGCTGGGGTATCACCTCTGCCTTTACAGTGATGAAGTTTGTACCCTGGGCCTGTACCACTGCATAACCAGCACTCAAGGTTTCACCAATGCGATAACACGAACCGTCTGTCCAGAATACTAAATCTGCATTCGGGAGCGGTTTAGCCTGCAAGTCATCTCGTAATTTTGAGTACATCTCTGCTTCTAGCACGCAATCATGCGGCGTTCCATCCCCTGGTGCGGGCATGGATCTTGCCGGATTTACCACTTCACATCTAACAAAGGTCACATCCTCTAACTCCATCAACCTGTGATAATCTCTGATTCTTGACATAGTCAAGGTGAACTTGCCATAGTTCAGGAGATTTCTCACACTATGATGGGTGAGAATTGTGATGGGGTAGCCCATGGTGATTGCTGAAGCCTTTTCATACATCAAATACACACCTGCCAATATCCGGTAACATGGTGCCAATCCCATTTCCACTGTGCTATATGCCATTGAATAATAAGCTATGGGTTGGGCTGCTGTGCCTATACCTGTGTGCTGTGTAAGGATGGCCCCTACGTGCTTCTCGTCCACTGTTGAAGACACGTACAACAGAAATTGCTTTGTATAGTCCGCTAATGCTAGTGCTGGGGCCCCTATTAATCTTAATTTTAGAGTTTCAAATGCCTCAGAGGCTTCTGTCGTCCATGTGACGTCAGCTCGTATTTCTGACCCCCCTGCCTCCTTGATTAACTCTCTGAGTGGTACAGTCATTTGTGTATAATTCTCCACCCATGCTGCTGAGTATTGGGTTAAACCTAAAAATTGCATTACATTCTGTACCGTTTTTGGTTTAGGCACACGGCGAATAGCTTCTATGTGTGCGTCAGAAATGCCGCGAGTTCCCTGGGATATCTTGTGACCAAGATACACCACGTTCTCCCGGCAGTACTGAAGCTTTTTCTCTGAAACTTTATGTCCCTTTTCTGCCAACTGTTGCAACAAAAGGACAGAATGTTCATGACATGCGGCTTCTGATCTACTGCAAATCATCAGATCATCTACATAATGGATTACCGTACTGTCCATAAGCTGACCTATGTCAGCTAAATCATCAGATAACACCTTATTAAAGACATGTGGACTGTGTCGGTATCCCATAGGTAAACGATTGTAGGTATAATGTTCGCCCTCGTAAGTAAACCCAAATAATCCCTGACTGTCTTCTCCTAAAGGGACACTGAAGAACGCCCCAGTCAAGTCTAACACTGTGAAATGGGTGGCCCAGGGTGGTATTTCTGATAATAGGGTGTGGGGGTCTGGGACGTCAGCTGGATAATCAACAACTACTTCATTGATTGCCCGGAGGTCATGTACGAGTCTGTATGAGTCATCTGGTTTTTTCAAAGGCAGCAGTGGCATGTTACTCATAGGGGATTTGGTCTTCCGCAGCACACCTGCCCGCAATAAACCCTCGATCTGGGGCTTTATTCCTTTAAGGGCTGCTTCTGTAACTGGATATTGTTTTCTCCAGGGAGGTCGTGCCCCTGGCCGGAGTCGGACTGTCACTGGTTGCGCAGATTTGATGAGTCCGATGTCAGTGCTACCTGTGGACCATAGTTCTGTTGGGACTCGTCGAAACATGTCTTCCTTCAAGGTTTTGGCTGGGTCCACGACACACATGGGATCAGCTGACATGGTTATGGTTTGGGGGTTGCACACTCCTTGGGCAGAAATCATGATTTTGAGGAAGTGATTATCCGTGCTTTGCCAGATAGCTGGGTTTTCTTTTGTCGTTACGAAGATGGCGGCTTCTGCGTCAGCCATCATCGTCCCAATATGCTTCTGTTGGAAATGTTCTGCTATTCTCAAAGTCACATGTGGCACGCTGTTAGTCACCCCAAAGTTCTCTGATAGGTATGGTTGTGCGTTGATTTTCATAGCCGCTCCCTGTGGTCCCATTATTATGCAACTTGAGCTGAGTTGAACCTGTTTAGGCTGTCCCGTCATCCATCCGACAGTATCCGCTTTGTCAGCGTCTTTGAAATACTGCAGGGTACAGTGTGGTGGGGCCGTGGGTGTTCTTGCTCCTGGTATATTTGCATCAATGAACTTGCTCCAGACGTGGGCTGGTCTCATGAAGTCCTCCTGTATGTCTCCAAGCCAATAGACCACGGCCTCCGCTGGCCTCTCGAAGACGGGAAGTTGAAAGTTCCTCCCAGGCACCTGAATTAGGCACCCATCTGGTGTGCATTTAATGGTGCAGTTGAGTTTGCACAACGCATCTCAGCCCAAGAGACCTATGGGAGTGCTCGCTGACACAAGCACAGGTAGTTCAGCTTTCTGGTTTTGGTATGAAATAGTCACTGGGTTGGTTAGTGGAATGAGCTGTCCTCGTCCCTCAAACCCCACTGTCCGAACGAAATGTCCGGACATGGAGAGGTGGTCAGCATCTGCAGGCCTAACGCAGGTGAATGCTGCTCCACTGTCAGCCATGAGTTTCACCTGTTTGTTATTTATCGTCACCCAAATCGTGGGATCTTCTCCTGGCCTACTGGATGCTGACAGCTGAGCCCTCCTCTCCGTGGGATCCTCTGGGCATCTCTATAGTCCTGCGGACCCCTGCGGACCCCTGTACGGGTTCACGGGACCCCGTGCATCTTGTGACTGCCATGGCTGTTCCTCCCTTCCTTCTTGTGATTGCTGCGTTCGGTTCTGCTGCTGCTGATTCTGCTGCTGGTTATATCGTGGCTTGGGGGGCTGCGGGCAGTTCCTTATGAAATGGGACTGCTCACCGCACCTGTGACATCCACTGTAGTTGGCTGGTGGGGTATCTGGTTGTTCGTATCTGTACTGGTTGGGGCTCTTCTTCCACTGTGGCTTCTGTGCTACAAGACCCAGCTGTGTGGCGGAACCACCTTTGATCATTGCAGCTTGTAGTGTGTACGTTTGAACGTTCATCTGACGGACCATCTGTTCCGCTTTGTCCTGTTGACCTCCGATCCTTTTCCTGTGTAGCTCAACTGTGTGTGCGATATGATCTGTGTAGGTTTCCAATGTCAGAGTGGACAGGGAGACTACTTCCTCCAGCTTGTTCTGTACAGCCGAGGGCAATCCTTTGAGAATCTTGTTCCTAAGTATCCCTCGTTCGAAGCCCGGGCCGCTCGCGTCCTTCCCAGTCACGTTCGTCCAGATCTGGTGTGCTTTGGCCACGTATGCCCTGGGGTTCTCGCTGTCAGTCAGGGGGT
Organism: Protomyctophum parallelum; assembly: GCF_964188405.1. Classification (NCBI taxonomy): domain Eukaryota; kingdom Metazoa; phylum Chordata; class Actinopteri; order Myctophiformes; family Myctophidae; genus Protomyctophum; species Protomyctophum parallelum. The sequence goes on along the minus strand of NC_139712.1, from coordinate 12,739,966 downwards.
CAATTAGAATTCTGTCAGGGTTCAGATCCGTGGGGTACAGCTCTCGGAGTGCTCTGCTCATCACTCCCTGGTTTTCAGCGTACATATCTGCATCCCCCACGGCAGTGTCTTTGTAAGCCTGCATTCCTGCCCGGTCTAAGATCTCATTCAACCTCTGAATCCCCACCAGTTGCGCTAATAGTCTTTTCACATCTCCTATGGCCAAGGGAACGCCGACATTCATTACATCGAATTTCGCTAGCCACGGATATGCTCCTTCCTGGATTGGCGGCAGTTTTGTGACGAGATCTGTCATATCCATATGGAGCCATGGCCGGTAGTCAACATGCGGACCGCGTACCGTCATTGGCATCATTGCGGTGGGGGCCTTCGTCTTGCTACTTTCTCCTCCCTTGTCCTCATTGTCTTTGGCCGTCTCCCAGCTCTCCTCTTCTTCCCCCCTTTCAGTGTCTGATGTTTCACCCTTCTCCTCCCGGGATTCGGCCCTCTTCTTCATACTCCGCGTCCCCATCCCTTCCCTCGGTGTTGGGCCTGATGCCTTTGCCCTGCTCTCCCGGGCCTCCTCCAGAAGCTCCTTCAGGTCTTTCATCTGCCGGTCCAGGGCCTCCTCTTTTAACGACATGGCAGCCATGGCAGTCATCGTTTCCTGTTGTGCCTCCTCGTGCCTCCTCCCTCGGCCCTGTCCTGACCGTTTCTGCCTCTTGTCCCCTTCGACCAGGAATCGACTGACCTCCTCCTCCTCTCTTGTCAACGCATCCAGACTGGCCATCAGACTATCCGCGATGAGTTTGTTGTCTTTGTATCCCTTCAGGTCCTTCGCTTGGCGTGCCTTGTCCTTTTTTATTTCGACCAACCTCCTGCGGAAAACCTCTGCATCCCGGGTGGGTGTACCCTCATCCTCGTCCTCTCCACTTCCGTCCGACTCAGAGGATACCCGTGTCCCCCGGTACTGTTCTTTTCCTCTCTCCTCCGCTTTCCCGAAGAGGGCTCTGACGCGGGGATCATAGCCGCCTCCCTCCACAGCTGACGAGCTCGATCTGACCCTGTGGGTGGACTTCCCGGGGGTGGACCTTCCCCCCTCCGATCTGGACCCACTGTTGTCCTTTCGTATGGCTACATAAAAGGGAGGATATGTCGTGTAATTTCATGAACCTAAAAGTATATTTCTATAAATGAACTTACTGAATTGATATGCCACTAAAGTCAGGATAAGCTATTTTTAACTAGAGTGTAAAGTCTCTCTCTCACTCTCAAATTCCCCGAGACAGGAGGCATTCACACCTGAATGCAAGGCCATTGTTCTAAATCCTTTGAAGCTCCCTTCCCTGGGGAGTAATTTTCCACTTGGCAAGTTACTGTTGAGCAGATGCGGAACACTGGGTGTTCATTCCCAATATTCCACAAGTTTAAGCTTAATGACTTTTAACGAACAGTTGGTATGAGAAAATAATGAGACACTATAACCAGTAATAGTGAGTGCAACTTGTCTCTTAAAATGTAGGCCTATTATAAGAATAATGTTTCGCTCCATCGTGTTAATTCATTTCATTTAGAGTGTTCAGTTTTTACGTTATAGTTTCGTAACATTTTCTGACTACAAGTGTTTCCATTTTTTATATACTGTTAAGGTATGATTAACCATGTTCATAAGTTGTTTAAAGGTTACGTTTAAGTTTTGTTAAAGTGTCATTATAACTAGTTACTCTCTAAGGCGGTTAAAACGGAACAGCCTCTTCTCCTAGGTCCCGCCTCTCTTTTACAACCGGAAAGGGATTTTATCATTGGTCACGAGTTAGGAAACGCCTGCCGCATGTCCGGGAGGAGGGACCTATAGTTTAGAATATAAGGCTAGTCTAGAGGGCTGATCGGGGTTCTTGGATCCGGCACTCATTTTCGGCTCGAGTGTACCGTGTGTTGTTATTCCAGTGGACCGACAAAGAATTGTCTTTGTCTTTTGTCTTGATGGTTTGGACCGCTTTTGAATACAGAAATAAAGTTGCCGCTTTCAACCTTCGTCACATCGATATCCTTGATTCCATTTTTGACCACCGCCGCACCCGCCTGGGAAGATACCGCAGAGATTTGGAGCCTGAAGCAGTGAATTGATCGAGGCGGAAAATTGGTGAGTTGTTTTATTTCACAATGACCAATTTTCCGTTGCATCATAACAATGGACCCTGGGAGGGTTATTTTAATGGCGGTGTGCGGTTGTGATTGAATCGGAAGCAAGGTATGTATGTCCTGGAGGTTGAGTCAAGACAAACGAACGGGGTGGAATTAAACTTTCTGCCCGGGCGATTATAATGTAGTTTCTGTGAGACGTGCTTTCGTCCTGCTTGGTGGTTAAAGCCTTTGTTTACATTTTGAGATGCGTGCGTGTTCCTGGTTCTTTACGATTGCCGTCCGGCCATAGGCCGGCTGTCGTAAAGTGTGTCGTAATGGGTTAATACTGGTTTTGACGTTATATTTCTTCCGGTGTTGATAAAGCTACGATGAGGGAGGTTATGTTAGGGCTTAAAAATATTTATCGTTTTTCCCACATAGGCTGAGGTGCCCTACTTACACATGGGTGGGTAGTTTTAGTTGAACTGTGCGTAACGACTGTTTGTTGTGTGATTTGATGAATTTGTTTTTTAAGCACAGTATAATGGAGTGGATTGCATGTGTGTGCTCTGTTCAAAGGCTGTGAATTGCAAGGGGCTTGATAATTGTAGCTTTTAGACGGCCGTTCTGTTTGGGACGGTGGAAGTTATAAATGTGGGTTTTTTGACTCATGGATTAGCGAATTTGTTGCACTGTGTGCTGTGGGGTTTTGTCTGGTTTCGTGGCGTACAGAATAAATGCTAGTCCGTGATTATGTTAGGGTGTAACGTTGGTCCCGCGATTTTGTGATGAACTTAATAGTTGTCACGGCCGGTTTTTCACAGAAGAATGTCAGTTAAGTTAGTAAAACGTTTTATTAAAAAGTGTTACTTATACTGATGTTTGGAGTAAATGGCGTTAAAAGGTGGTACCAGTTAGAAGTTGGAGGAGTTGACTATTTCTTTTGTTATAAAAAGAGGCGGAGGTTAAGTGTTTGAATTACACACATTGGTTTCTATGTTAATATTTTTCCTTTATAAGGGGCATTCTTAAATGTGTATTTACGTTGCTACGATTGTGGGAGTGAAGTCGCTAAGTTGTTCAAAGTTAGTTCTTTGTTCTTTGTTTGGGGGTCTGCGACGCCATTTTGTTTTTCGATTTTCGGCGGGGAAATGAATGTGTCTGTGAGTTGAGGAATGTGTGTGAGTTGTGTTGTGTGTGTGTGATGTTATTGGGACTACAGTTGTAGTTTTTTCTTGTGTTGCGTCGACGGGCGCCATTTTGTTTTCTTTGTTCTTGGAGACGGGGAGGCAAGGGGAAGAGGGGGTCGGTAATGCAGGGTTACTTGGTCTTTATGCGTTTTTTAAGGTTGGATATCTGTGTGTCTGTGTCTGTATGCTTCCGTAGCGTCTGCTTTGTTCTCAATTTAATCCGTTTTGGTCTGAAATCGTGTGCAACACGTTTCAAAGGGGGGAGTATAGATTAAATTGGGGTTTTCAGGTACAATTCAATTGGCTTTAATAATTGTAAATAGGTGGAGTAGTCTCGGTAGGCATCGGTTGTGTTGGGAGGTGATACAGATTCTTACGTGCTATAAAAAACATGACGCTCAGTGTGTACAACTGAGAGTGGTAATGTATTTCTGGCTGGACCAGATTTTATTCCTGCGTGTTGTGTTATAATAGTGATGAGTGCTTGGTCATTTTTAAACTTCATCAATGGTGCACAGATGGGAAGGTAGGTATTACCGTGGGGGTAAGTATTTGTTAAATTCGGAGTGTGGGTGAACAAAATATAGCTTGGGGTCTGCGTCTTTTTGTCAATTATTGATTTTTTATAGCTGGGGCTTTTGTCCCGGGTAAGAGAATTGCTGAACGTTTGGCATTACATGTAGACATGGGCTGTGCATTGTTCATTCATTCATCCACAGTTTATATAGTTCTGGATAAGTAGGATACAGTACCGATTCCGTATTTCATGTTTCTGGTTTTGTGTGGTTACATTTTTCTTTCAGAAAGGGGGCGTAGGTGTCCAGCTCACATCAGCTTGGGGCCGGCACTACTCATATTTTATCTTTGCAAAATGTGTTGACGTACAGACCAGGGGGGTATAGAACATTTCAAATTTAACGTGGAGTCTCTTACGAGAATAAGATTATAAATAATTTGTTTAAATATAATTAGGCCTTGATTACATTTGTGGGCACAACTGAAGTAAATATTCCTACTTCAAGTACACTAAACTGGACTAAAGGTGACGGACTATTAAACTCCTCGGTCTGACGTCTTAGCTCCCTCTACTGGCGACTGTACAGAATGCCTGGATTCTGATTTCTCTTTCATTAATTGTTGGGCGTTAGCTGGTGTTCCTGTGTATATGTGTGTATTTTTCACCCTCGTTGTCTGTGTCATCTGATGAGTGTTGGGGTGAACCTGTCCACGCTCTGTTTCGTGTGTTGAGGTTGTATGTATGTTCCTTCCTTTGAAAGTATATATTGTTTAAACTGAATTCTCCCTGTTAGAATGTATAACCATTCTTTCTTTCCCACTTTTCCCACCTCATTGGGTATAATTAATAATTATCACCCCATATTCCCTTCATGTTTAACTTTCCTTCCAGTTGGCCACTGGAGATGGAGTTAATCATTTTCCTCCTGTTAATGCCTAGACTTTTCCTTTAGGGAAAACGGTGTTGGGGGGGTAGACCCACATATAATTGGTTAGGGTAAAAGGGTTGTGGTTTTGTTAGAGTGCCTTGGTAAATCATGTATTCTTAAGACATGTATTACTGGCACATAAATCTTGTTACTATGTGAGTAGGATATATTGCCTCACGAGGGTGCATGTGAGATATACATTTAATGATAATTGCAGTGGGTGAAAATTAAAAAAAAAAAACTGGGAGAGGCAATGACAATGTTTCTCTGTTCGGGATGTGCAATTTCTAAAATACTTCCTGGTTCTTTTTCAAATTAACAACATGGTAAGAGTGTTCATAGTATATGCTGTCAGGGGGCCAGTAGGACAGCAAATGCCAAAAGGGAGGTTGTGGCAGAAGGTTATCATTGACATGTTGACAAAATCAGTATGTGTATAAATATAGTCTGTCACTCTTTTTGAGTAACAGAAGGGGGGAGTATATTATAAGGTCAAATTAATAAGAGGGTATTTTTTTCATTTTCAGGTTGCATTTTTTTAATACAGT
>NC_139712.1:12712180-12722180 GCF_964188405.1 Protomyctophum parallelum | reverse complement strand
TTTTTTTGGCAGCAATTTTTTTGATTTGAGTTATAGTTTAGTCCTTATTATAGTCTCTTTTAGTCACCTGGGATGTTTTAGCGTTAGTGTAGTTTTAGTCGACTAAATAATCATAAGATCTTAGTCGACTTAACCCATTCTGAACGGGCACCCATTTTGGTGTCAGCATCATGTTATGCTTTAGCTATTTAAAAATAGCAGATCTACAAGCTCATATCGCGCCACCGAGTGGCGCGATACGAGCTTGTAGGTCTGCTATTTTTTGAAAAATCGAAGAACGACTGACATTTTTAGAATCTGATCTCAGGTCAGAATGGGTTCATCAGACCAGTGTGTGTCCGGCGGAAACCTCGTATGAATCTGATCTCAGGTCAGAATGACTTAAGATGTGTTTTGGCGGTGCCTTGATGCCGTCGGATTGACTGATTTTACACTCGCTGAAAACAGCCGATCTACAAGCGCGACTATAGTCTAGTTTTTATTTGTCGACGAAATTCTCAGTATATATTTAGTCTTCGTTTTAGTCACCGTAGCTTAGTTTTCATTTAGTGTCCATTTAGTGTTCGTCAGTGGAAGAAGGTAGTCGACGAACATTTTCCGTCTTAGTTTTAGTCGACGAAATCGACGCCGGCAGGCACCTAGGCCGGTAACACAGCCCGACAGTGTGCCGCAGGTTCGATTCCCGATCCTGTCTGCCTTTTTTTTTTGCGTGTCTTCCCCCCTCCCCTTCCCCCCCCCCCCACATCTCTCCCCCCCTTTCCTAATTACTGTATACGCTATCGATAAAAATATCTAAAAATAAATAAACTGTGACGAAATATGTTCGTTTTTTCACAGATGTTAAACTGAATGAAAACTAAGCACGCATGCACACACACACGCACGCACTCACACACGCATGAGACGCATGCACGCACGCAGACACATGCACTCGCACGCATGCACACACACACACACACACGCACACGGGCACACACACCGCATGGGCAAGCGACTCTCACTCGAACAAATACAAATAACTATGATTATTATCGCGCGCACGCATGCACACACACACACGCACGTACGCACGCACACATGCATGAGACACACGTACACAGACACATGCGCTCGCGCGCACGCACACGCATGCACACACACACACACACACGCACGCACGCACACGCGCATAAACACACACTGCATGGGCAAGCGACTCTCACTCGAAAAATTACGATTACACACGTTTGTGTTTTTTTTTTTTATTAAAATCTGCACACATACAGAATACAGCATATTTTAGAACACCGACATATAAAAGTATATTTTATATATATATATCTATATATATATTTTTTTTATATAGAGAGAGAAAATCTAAACAACTCGCATTGAAGCAGTTTTGAGGGTTTTTTTTCCTCTTTGTCGTAAGAAAGAAATATTATTAAGATAAAGAAATAAAAAGGACAGAAATAAAATTAATCATCAGACCAGTGTGTGTCCAGTGGAAACCTCGTATGAATCTGATCTCAGGTCAGAATGGGTTAATCAGACCAGTGTGTGTCCAGTGGAAACCTCGTATGAATCTGATCTCAGGTCAGAATGGGTTAATAACGGCTTGGAGTCAAAAACAGGTAAAAAGGCCACATCGACAGGTTGGGCACGGCGGGAATCGAACCCAGGACCTTCTATAGCTGTGAGGCGACAGCACTATACCGACTGTACCACCGATCCCCACAGGGGGGCGCCACCGTGCACTCATTCACTTCTACTGTCCCCACAGGTTATGGTAATACAAATATGTGCACGCACGCACACACACACACACGCACGCACACACACACACACACACACACACACACACAGACACACACACACACAGACACACACACACACACACACACACACGTCAGTGAAAAACAAACCGAACCGTCATGGCGGTGGCGAGGTTGTCGCCGCGCGGGAAACCTACCAATCACAGCGCTCCGTGTCCCCCCCCCCCCCCCCCCAACACTGTTGATGAGGTCATTTGGCACGAACAGGTTTTGGCTTAGCGTTAGCAGTTAGCGGTTCTGGAGGCCATTTTTGATGATGTCGCCGTTCCGATTCTTTCTGCTTCCGCTGTGTGTGTGTGTGGCGGTGGTGGTGGTGGTGGTGATGATGTCATCAGAGTGCGCCGACGACGATGGCGTTGTGGTTTCATTTGGACAGGCTCTTCTTTATGTGCTCGACTTCCATCTGTCGGAGAAACACCAAGAAACGTTTTACAGTTCAAATCAACACTGTACACTTCCATCTGTCGTAAAAACACCGAGAAATGTTTTACAGTTCAAATCAACAATGTACACTTCCATCTGTCGTAAAAACACCGAGAAATGTTTTACAGTTCAAATCAACAATGTACATTTCCATCTGTCGGAAAAACACAGAGAACGTTTTTTACAGTTCAAATCAACACTGTACATTTCCATCTGTCGGAAAAACACCGAGAAACGTTTTACAGTTCAAATCAACACTGTACACTTCCATCTGTCGGAAAAACACAGAGAAACGTTTTACAGTTCAAATCAACACTGTACACTTCCATCTGTCGGAAAAACACAGAGAAACGTTTTACAGTTCAAATGAACACTGTACACTTCCATCTGTCGTAAAAAACACCGAGAACGTTTTACAGTTCAAATCAATCATCAATCATTTTTGAGTGGTGCAACCACTCCTACATCCAGCAATGTCCGTGTACCTGTTTGTTTGTGTACCTGTATGTGTGAGCACGAGTGGTGTGCGCATGCGTGAAATTGGAACGAGAGAAGTATGTGACATGGCTGCCACCTGCTGGACGCAAATCCAACTTCTGACTGTCTAGGTTTGCTAAAGAAGGAAAGGCCGAGCCAAAATAATAATGAAAAAATAGTTCTCAGCAACGCGGATTGATATCCATAATAAAGCCAATCTGACGGAACAGAGAGAGACAGAGAGAGAGAGAGACAGAGAGAGAGAGAGAGAGACAGAGAGAGAGAGAGGAGGGGGGAGAGAGGGGAGTTGCACCACTCGGTTCACACAGGTGTGATTTTTTCTGATTGATTGATTGTTTATTTATTTTCATGTCATGCACACCGTGTGCCCCAATCCTCATGGGTTTATATTAAGACACCATTTCACATTTGCAATTATACAGCATGTTTTACATTACATAATTTATGCATTTTACAGCATGTTTACATTACAAAATTTATTATATTACACCTCAGATGTATACAGAGTATACTCTGTCTTCTTTCCCCAAGCTTGACGAATAAAATCTGCTACAACGAAAGTCCCTTTGGCAAAACATATCTCCATTTTTACATAGTCATTTAAATCTAGGAAATCCCTAGCTCTGGTCCATAGCCTTCTACTGCTTCTACCATTCTGCCCTGCGCAGTATAAGGCTATGGGACTTTACGTTTTAAATCTCAAATCGAAATCAGACCAGCCTCTCCTCTTTGGCGTAAATAAAAAGAACGTTTTAGCTACTCACCAAAACCAAGGCGGGTTGTGTCATTAGAAAGCCTACTTTCCTTAGTGGACGCACTCTGAGCCCCCCCCTGCCAGCTGCCAGTCTCCAGTGCTAATGGTAATGTTCCTGACCTTATTTGAGCACAGAGAGATCGTTGTATTTTGTTTAAATTATACTTCACATAAGGTTGTCCTTTATAAGGCAGTGGGTTCGCAACTTAGGTTTGTACCATAGGTCCCTATACACCAGTTTTCTTTGTACCTGGAGAACATTGCATTTCTAATTTGTTGAACATTACATTTTAATCTATTTTGAAAAATAAAAAACATCAAATCATTTGAATAAAGTAAACTTCTCGGTTCATTTGTCCAGGGGTGACCAACCTCTAAGATCCCAGTTAACCCATTCTGAACGGGAACCCATTTTGGTGTTAGCATCATGTTATGCTTTAGCTATTGAAAAATAGCAGATCTACAAGCTCATAGCGCGCCACCGAGTGGCGTGCTATGAGCTTGTAGGTCTGCTATTTTTGAAAAATCGAAGAACGACTGACATTTTTAGAATCTGATCTCAGGTCAGAATGGGTTAATCAGACCAGTGTGTGTCCAGTGGAAACCAACCTCGTATGAATCTGATCTCAGGTCAGAATTGGGTTAAAGATCTTTTTGGTGAGTCTCTCCTCAGACATCTTCACAGGTCTATTCCATAGCCGTATCATTTCACATTTGTGTCTGATGCTTCCCATCCCATATCCTCGTTAATTGCTAGCAATGGAGTCAGTTTATGGACTCCCAGAAAGGATCTAATATGCTTCATGCCGTCGGCATGGAACAAGCTCCCTCTGTACCTTCGTCAGGCAGCCTCTGTAGACATTTTTAAAGCTCAGCTCAAGACCCACTTCTACAACATTGCTTTTAATTGATCTTTTTTTTTTTTTTTTTCATGTCCTCACTGTATTGCATTACTGCTTGTTTTTTAATGTCGTTGCCTTGCTTTTCTTTTTATTCTCCATTGTTCTGTAAAGCACTTCATGTCATGAAAGGTGCTATACAAATAAAGTTTTATTATTATTATTAATAGCTCTATGGTGCACGTTGTTACAGCTCGCGTATTCTCGGCAAACCCCAAACACCAGAAGCATCGTCAGACACCGGACATACGCCTGGTTCGTAAAGTTGTGTGTAAGCATTGAATCCTAAACGTTCCACAGTGTTTAACTTTGTTCATGACAGAGCCTATAGTGCCCTGCCCGCTGACTGAGATAGGATATTCACAGTGTTTAACTTTGTTCATGACAGAGCCTATAGTGCCCTGCCCGCTGACTGAGATAGGATATTCACAGTGTTTAACTTTGTTCATGACAGAGCCTATAGTGCCCTTCCCGCTGACTGAGATAGGATATTCACAGTGTTTAACTTTGTTCATGACAGAGCCTATAGTGCCCTTCCCGCTGACTGAGATAGGATATTCACAGTGTTTAACTGTGTTCATGACAGAGCCTAGTGCCCTTCCCGCTGACTGAGATAGGATATTCACAGCATCATTAAATGTCATGTTCTCATCTAAAGGTCAATCCAAGATACTTAATGTACTGATCAAAGACAACACTATTGACCCCAAATTAACCCAAACCCTAACCCTATAAGACCCTATTGACCCCAAATTAAACACAAACAGCTTGATTACCCAGAGTGCATCTCACCTGTAAACATCACGATTACCCATAATGCATCTCACCTGTGATTACCCAGAATGCATCTCACCTGTGATTACCCAGGATGCATCTCACCTGTGATAACCCAGAATCAGTGTTGGGTATAACGGCGTTTAAACAAACGGCGCTACCTAACGTCGTTATTTTTTTTCAGTAACAGGTAATCTAATTAATTACAATTGTCATCGTTACAACGCAGTTACCGTTACTGACAATGAAATGTGCTCCGTTATTATGTTAAGCGTCCCCAAGCTTTCTGTTACCACGGGCCGGCTGTGTGTGTCTACTCTGTGTGTGTGTGTGTGCGTGTGTGCAATGGGGCTGCTGCTGCTGCTCATCCTGCTGCTGCAAACATGAAGCCCAACACACACCGGCTCCGTCGCGCCGCGTCGCCTGGCGCGCCGATAGAACCAGTTCTATTTTCCAGGCGGCGCGGCGAGCCGGTGTGTGTTGGGCTTCACACGGTTAGAATAAAACAAACAGCAGTCAGTTGTGAAAGCTTGATGCTACACAGACCATGCTAATGCTAAAGCTAATGTTGACAGCCTGACTGCATGCAAAGAGAGAGAGCGAGAGAGAGAGAGAGAGAGAGAGAGAGAGAGAGAGAGAGAGATGCAGGGGAGGGCCTCTCGTGTGTGTGTGTGTGTGTGTGTGTGTGTGTGTGTGAGTGACTGACTGACCACTGACCAGTTGTCTTAAGTTCTGAGCCAATTTGTGTCTTTAATTAGACAGTATTGTCTACCAGTTGTCTTGTCTTGTTGTTGTTGGGCTTTTGAGGTCCAAAAAGTTTGAGAGCCACTGGTGTAGGCAATTACACCTGGTTTACTGTTGAGGTTCAATAAATATTATATTGAAGTGCAATACATATTGAAGTTGAAGTTTATTTCTCCCTCATGGCAAAAGGTTATTATGTCTTATGTGTAAGTTGTAACTTGTAAGTACCTGTCTATGCTGTTCTACTCTATGCACCTTGTGAAACCTGCTCCCAAAAACAATCCAAATTCTTAGACATATTACAACTTTTTTTACGCAAATAGTTACTTTTCCTAGTAACTAGTTACTTTTACAATAGAGTAATTCAGTTACTAACTCAGTTACTTTTTTGGAGAAGTAACTAGTAACTATAACTAATTACTTTTTTAAAGTAACGCGCCCAACACTGCCCAGAATGCATCTCACCTGTAAACATCACGATTACCCAGAAAGCATCTCGCCTGTGATTACCCATTACCCAGAATGCATCTCACCTGTGATTACCCAGAATGCATCTCACCTGTCATTACCCAGAATGCATCTCACCTGTAAACATCACGATTACCCAGAATGCATCTCGCATGTGATTACCCATTACCCAGAATGCATCTCACCTGCGATTACCCAGAATGCATCTCACCTGTGATTACCCAGAATGCATCTCACCTGTGATTACCCAGAATGCATCTCACCTGTAAACATCACGATTACCCAGAATGCATCTCGCATGTGATTACCCATTACCCAGAATGCATCTCACCTGCGATTACCCAGAATGCATCTCACCTGTAAACAAAGGCGGATTCTCTTCTCCTCGTCCAGCTCACTGAGCAGTTTCTTCATCTCCTGTCTGCGTGACACAGACACATCATGACACAGACACATTATGATACACAATATTGGGGGTATTTTGGTGTAACTTTGTGGTACCCAGCCTCGATAGAGAGAGGAGAGAGAGAGAGAGTCTCTATCTGCAGTCGCTGTGCACAATTTTAATTCAATTATAATTTAATTAATAGAATTATTGTGCCAGTTTAATCAAAAATGTAAAAAACATTAAACATTTTCAACAAACCACACTTTTTTTGTGTGTAAGTAGTGCTATTTACAAAGGACTGTATATAGCCAGGCATGACAGAATTGTGAACATTATTGCCAAAGATGTGTCACCTATGTTTCATTCCTCCGATGTGTTTCACAAAAATTCCTGTGTGAAACCAGAAATGTTTCATTATACAACTGGGCTATACGTGTCAGCTCATTGTTTTTATATGGATGTTTTTTATATACATGTCCACAGGCTAGTGGTCAGAGGCCTGAGGATTATAGGGTTGTCCAACTGTAAGGCAAAGCAGCTCGCAACATACTGTTCAATATCCTCCATTGTCATATTATTCTCCAACACCGAAAGTAAATCATGGGTACAAAAAGCACCTTCTCCTCCAAATAGACCGACTGCCTATAATGGAGGAGATTGAGGCTGCCAAATATAAAAACAATGAGCTGACACGTATAGCCCAGTTGTGTAATGGCCTGTACTAATGGTTGATATTTTACTTGTTTAGTAAGGAAAGCTTCCTCTAAACTTGAATCAAAAGCACAGCCAACTTCCAATAGAAAAACCTCTCTGCTGTTCTCGTCAATTATAATGACATCTGGTGTATTTGCAGTTATATTTGCAAACACGGTTGGGTCATTGCATTGAAACATTTCTGGTTTCACACAGGAATTTTTGTGAAACACAACGGAGGAATGAAACATATAGGTGACACATCTTTGGCAACAATGTTCACAATTCTGTCATGCCTGGCTATATTACAGCCGTTTAATATATGATCCATAGGGCTGTATTTTGCGTGTCTTAAGTACCAGGTCTTATTCCCTAACTTGAGTAAACTAAAGACCTGGAGGCGTGGTCAATGCTCTTTGGCCACTCAGAATAGCCAATGAGAATTGACCACGCCTCCAGGTCTTTAGTTTACTCAAGTTAGGGAATAAGACCTGGTACTTAAGACACGCAAAATACAGCCCATATAGACACTATGGTCTGATGCTGTCCATGTTGTAGACAGTGAGGGTCATGATTATTGACACACACACACACACACACACACACACACACACACACACACACACACACACACACACACACACACACACACACACACACACACACACACACACACACACACACACACACACACACACACGCACGCACGCACCTGTGCTGGGTCTTGAGCGACTCCACGGAGGCGCGGACGTCACGCAGCTGGAGGCGGAGCTCCTCCAGGGTGGGCGGAGTCACCGGCGAGTGTCGGAGCTCGGGGGAGGGGCTCAGGGGAGAGGGGGAGGGGCTTAGGGGAGAGGCAGAGCGATGGTGTCCGGGGGGCGGGGCTAAGACCGCCGCGGGCTTGGCGGACGTTGCCGATTTACTGTCAGGGACCTGTTGGACGCGCGCACGCGCACACACACACACACAAATGTACACACACACACACACACACACACACACACACACACACACACACACACACACACACACACAATTTGTTATACTTTAGCTTTTGAAAAATAGCAGATCTACAAGCTCACCAATTGATCACCGAAAGCCCCTCTCTCTCAGCTATGGGGTCATTATTGTCCTGGGGACGCCCCTGTCTCTTTCAGCTATGGGGTCATTATTGTCCTGGGGACGCCCCTGTCTCTCAGCTATGGGGTCATTATTGTCCTGGGGACGCCCCTCTCTCTCAGCTATGGGGTCATTATTGTCCTGGGGACGCCCCTCTCTCTCAGCTATGGGGTCATTATTGTCCTGGGGACGCCCCTGTCTCTCTCAGCTATGGGGTCCTTGGCTTGAAAAACATCAAGGACCCATGTCATGTTTTTTTTAATTTATTTGTGTTTGTTTGTCTGTTGCCAAAATAGTTACCATGAAAATAAATACATTGTTGTTTTTCCGTCCTTTTGATATCATAGTTAAAGGGACACTTCACCCTTTTTGCAAAAAATGTTAATGTTAATGACATTTAGAAGCTTTAGAACACTTTCCTGGGGGTCTTTATGTGTGTAATATGTGTTTTTAGATATTTTAGATTGTAGCAGTGAGCCCAGTGTCTCTGATGTCATGGACACTCGGCTCACTACCTTCCTGGACTACATTTTGTCTCAGTAAGACAGCTCTCCCCCCCTATCCACAAGGAGGAGCAGTGCACCAAAGTATTATGGGAATTGTAGTCCAGGAAGGAAGTGAGCCCAGTGTCCATGACATCAGAGACACTGGGCTCACTGCTACAATCTAAAATATCTAAAACCACATAACATAAAGACCCTCAGGAAAGTGTTTACACACATAAAGACCCCCAGGAAAGTGTTCTAAAGCTTCTAAAAGTCATTAACATATATTCTTTTGCAAAAAGGGTGAAGTGTCCCTTTAACCAAGTTTTATTTGTTGTTAATATTCTTTTTAAATGACACGTATAGGGCAGACTACTGTAATGTCATCGATTCTAACACTAAAACAAAATCTGAAATCCAAGTTTAAAATCTGGGGTTGTGGCGCCATCTACTGGGCTGAGAGCTGAACCTCATCTCTATCCAGTTGTACAGTTCCTGACATGGTTTACAGAAATCACGTCATCATAATTAAGATAATAAGTTGTCGTATTAATCTAGAGAGAACAATAAACCTCCAAAATAGACACAGTTCTTTTACAAAAAATCACTGTTAATACTTATTTCTCTGCTAGTTATAGTAGCAGACTAGTATTATCTTCCAAAAAGGAATCTAGCATCATGTCGTGCTTTAGCTATTGAAAAATAGCAGATCTACAAGCTCATAGCGTGCCACCGAGTGGCGCGCTATGAGCTTGTAGGTCTGCTATTTTTGAGCGACTGCCATAGAAGACATTTTTTAGAATCTGATCTCAGGTCAGAATGTAAAACATACTCTCTCCCCATGCCTTCAGCCTGGTGGAGACAACTAAACATACTCTCTCCCCATGCCTTCAGCCTGGTGGAGACCACTAAACATACTCTCTCCCCATGCCTTCGGCCTG
>NC_139712.1:12702180-12707180 GCF_964188405.1 Protomyctophum parallelum | reverse complement strand
CTCTCTGGGGCAGGTGGTCCGGCCGCTCTGGAGGGACCTTCTTCACCTCACACTTTTTATCTGGAGGTCGGAGGTCAATGTTTTAGTTTCATATTAAATATTTAACCAGGGGGGCAGTCAGACAGATATTTTGTGAAGCCACAAGGAAATCGGGATTTCCTGAAAGTTCATATAATGGCCTGTTGTGGCGCTGTCATTGGGCCCAAAAGAACCCATAGCCCCATAGAAGTCCATGTATTTGGGCCCAACTTCACCTAGACTGTATTACCTTAATAAACATGGTCATGAATACTTTCTGCTTCCAGTCACTAGTTTAAAGTCTCATTTCTAATGTCATAATATTCTTTTTGGAAAATGATGGTCCCATTTATTTAAATAATGACCATAAAGTCGCGCATGTTCTGAGGGGCGTGGCTACCGTTACAGTCTATGATCGGGATTCCCCTTCCACTCGAGTCAAAATAAAAACCAACGGAGAAGAAGGGGGGCAGTCCCGCCTCGTTGTCTGGGCCAGCCAATGGGCCAGCTGGGCCCAAACGGATCTAGAAAGATGGCGACTTACAATTCAAGGACTGACAGGCTTCATTTTACGTTCATATCAGACCCGGGGAACGCTTTGTCCATATATTTTACAGTCTATGTTCAGTATAGTTGTCTTTGACTACCATCCACTAAATATCATAGGATTTTAGTCGACTAAATCCGTAGTTGTCTTAGTTCTCCACTAGTCCCTCCCTGACATTTTTAATCTAGTTTTTATTTAGTCTTCTTGGCCTTAGTCATCATAGCTTAGTTTGTATTTAGTTTTCATCTGTTTCATCTAGTTTTACATCTCAACAGGTTTTATAAGACAAATTCATTCTGTCTTTGCACGCACGCGCGCACGCACGCACGAACGAACGAACGAACGCGCACGCACACACGCCAGCTCATGACCATTTCACCAGCGATGCAGTTCATGTTTATACACTGACATTTCATCACCACAAGGAGAGGAGAGGAGAGGAGAGGAGAGGAGAGGAGAGGAGAGGAGAGGAGAGGAGAGGAGAGGAGAGGAGAGGAGAGGAGAGGAGAGGAGAGGAGAGGAGAGGAGAGGAGAGGTTACCTGCGGTGAGTTTTGCTGAAGCGGCAGTGGGAGGAGGTGGTTTCTTTGGTCTCTGAAACACACACACACACACGCACACACACACACACACAGTAAGCATTTGTTCATTATTTGTGGGCGCACATGTGTGTGTGTGTGTGTGTGTGTGTGTGTGTGTGTGTGTGTGTGTGTGTGTGTGTGTGTGCGCGCGCGTACCTCTTTGTCCACTTCCGGAACCAGCATCTTGACGAAGTTATCAGGGAAGACCCCCCGTCTGCCCCCCACCTCCCCCATCCACCACCCAGCATCTGCACAGTCCTGACAGACAGACAGGCAGAGAGACAGACAGGCAGAGAGACAGACAGACAGACAGACAGACAGACAGACAGAATCTGTGAGTTCATAGTTCTGCTATTTTTGTTGCACGTGTCGAGCGTTGTCCAGGGTGTTTTAGAGAAGGGAGAAGAGTCTGGGATGCGTGGAGCGTTGTCCAGGGTGTTTTAGAGAAGGGAGAAGAGTCTGGGACGTGTGGAGCGTTGTCCAGGGTGTTTTAGAGAAGGGAGAAGAGTCTGGGACGTGTGGAGCGTTGTCCAGGGTGTTTTAGAGAAGGGAGAAGAGTCTGGGACGCGTGGAGCGTTGTCCAGGGTGTTTTAGAGAAGGGAGAAGAGTCTGGGGCGCGTGGAGCGTTGTCCAGGGTGTTTTAGAGAAGGGAGAAGAGTCTGGGACGCGTGGAGCGTTGTCCAGGGTGTTTTAGAGAAGGGAGAAGAGTCTGGGACGTGTGGAGCGTTGTCCAGGGTGTTTTAGAGAAGGGAGAAGAGTCTGGGACGTGTGGAGCGTTGTCCAGGGTGTTTTAGAGAAGGGAGAAGAGTCTGGGACGTGTGGAGCGTTGTCCAGGGTGTTTTAGAGAAGGGAGAAGAGTCTGGGACGTGTGGAACGAGCGCACACACGCAGGCACGCACGCACGCAGGCACACGCACGCACGCAGGCACACACACACACACACACACACACACACACACACACACACACACACACACACACACACACAAATAACCTTGTTGACGATGGCGACGATCTCCCCCTCCTTGATTGACAGCTCGTCTTCATTCTGCGCGTCGTATGGGAAGAGGACTTTGCACAGCTCCCGCCCTGGTGGGAGGAGGCAGCCAATCAGAGCGCAGGACACACAACGTATAGGCACTTTATCAGACGCTCTTAAAGGTATATTCAGTGATTTCACTTAATTCAAATATCACTTGTTTTTTTGTTTTGTTGTGATAATCCTCTCTACTATAGAGTGTGCTGACCATATTATAAGGAGTTCCTCCCTGTCCCCAGTTAACCCCTGGGGGTCAAAAAACCTTAGGTTTCGTTTTTGGCTCTCTATCCTGATTGGATGAAAGGCTTTGGGGGTCCCAGCCAAAAACGAAACCTACGGTTTTTTGAGTGAAATCACTGAATATACCTTTAATAATATGCCTATCTCACAGCCCTTTCCCCGCCCCCTTTCCCTGAACCTTTCCCCCCCCCCCCCTTTCCCCGCCCCTTGCCCCGCCCCCTTGCGAAATTCAATAAAAAGGTTACTTGTCAGGATTCCAATTCAAAAATAGCAAAAACTTTCAGATTTTCAATTTAAAAAAAAGCAAAAAATAGCCGATCTACAAGCTTGTAGATCGGCTATTTTTGCTACGACAACAATATGAACCGTGGCCCCCTCTGGAGTGAGTGTGGAAATATGTTGGCCCTCGCCATCGTCAAAGTTGCACCACCCCTGCTGTAAAGTCTCTCTGGATAGGCCTATATCTCACAGCTCTTCCACGCCCCCTTTTCCAGACCTAGTGGTGGCTCTGGGCCACGGCCTCTCTCGTGGACCAGAGCTACACAGACCAGACTAGAGCTACACATCCCTACCTGCTTCCTCTGCACCGTTTAAGGCCGTTTCCAAAATGTTAAAATGTAAAAAGACCAATATTATTATTATTATGAAGAAAACAAGATGTTAAGACCGTGCTCTGAACGTCGGTCTTTTAACATTAATGTCTATGGAGTGACGTCACGTCTTTTAACATTAAAGGACCACTTCACCACTTTTCAACCTGTCTTCATATGATAGGTCCTCACTAATAATCATGATAAAATGGCACGATTTCTTTCTACTCGGTCTGTGTCTCATAGGAGGGCTGTGGGGCAGTTTAGAAACCGTCTTCCAGTGACATCATCATTAGGCAGATTATTTTTTAAACAAGATTTTTTTACAAAAGTATTTAGATTTTCATTATCGTGAGAACGATGGATTCCATTTTCGCATTGCAACTTTTCAGGACTAGAAAGCCTGCAGTTATTATTAGCTTGTATTCCCCATCGATGATGTCACTGGAAGACGGTTTCTGAACTGCCCACAGCCCTCCTATGAGACAAAGACTGAGTAGAAAAAAATTGCACCATTTTTTCATGATTATTAGTGAGGACCTATTATATGAAGATAGGTTGAAAAGTGGTGAAGTGGTCCTTTAAAGTCTATGGAGTGACGTCACGTCGTTTAACATTAATGTCTATGGAGTGACGTCACGTCTTTTAACATTAAAGTCTATGGAGTGACGTCACGTCTTTTAACATTAAAGTCTATGGAGTGACGTCACGTCTTTTAACATTAAAGTCTATGGAGTGACGTCACGTCTTTTAACATTAATGTCTATGGAGTGACGTCACGTCTTTTAACATTAAAGTCTATGGAGTGACGTCACGTCTTTTAACATTAATGTCTATGGAGTGACGTCACGTCTTTTAACATTACTGTCTATGGAGTGACGTCACGTCTTTTAACATTAATGTCTATGGAGTGACGTCACGTCTTTTAACATTAATGTCTATGGAGTGACGTCACGTCAACACCACTAGGTCTGGAAAAGGGGGCGTGGAAAAGGGGGCGTGGAAGAGCTGTGAGATATAGGCCTATCCAGAGAGACTTTACAGTCATCAAGGACAACACATGGTGATAGTCTACGGACCAGTGGTGTTTTTAGTTTTAGTCTTCGTCATTTGAATAGTTTTCATTTAGTTTTAGTCACATTTTAGTCACCCGGAATGTTTTATTGTTAAGTCTAGTTTTAGTCGACTAAATGTCATACGATTTTAGTCGACTAAATCTAGTTGATTTAGTCGACTAAAATGTATTTTGGCGGGTCTTGATGCCGTCGTAATGAGTGTTTTTAGACTTGCTGAAAATAGCCGATCTACAAGCACACAACGCGTCGCGCTGAACTTGTAGATCTGCTATTTTCAGCATGGAACCAAGTGTAAAATGACTTATACTGGATCTCTTGTCCACTAGTCCCTTCCTAACATTTTAGTCTAGTTTTTATTTGTCGACGAAATTGTCAGTATTTTTTGTCTTAGTCATCATAGATAGTTTATTTAGTTTCCATGTAGTTTTCGTCAGTGTGGTATGTCTGTCTCTGGGACCCCCAATTTATATTGTAAAAATCTATGTTAGTAAATAAATCCTTCTCACCTTTCACCTTGTTGTCGGGTTCGGCCTTCATGGTCTCCGTGGTAACCGTTCTACCTGCCTGGCTCTGAAGAGAGAGAGAGAGAGAGAAGGAAGATGTGGAGTTAAAGTCTAACTGGAGCGGAGTCAGAAATCATTCATCTTCTTCTTCCACCCCAAATCCCAGACACGCCTTCCTTTCAGAACTTGATACCTTAACCTCTGTAAAACTACGCCTAACCCTAAACTTATTTCTAACCTTATTCTCAGGTCGGCGGAAAAAAATGGTTTTGGGGCGACCATACCAGTTACCTCTAAAAGGTAAGACAGGTCAGATGGTTTTGGGGCGACCGTACCGGTTACCTCTAAAAGGTAAGACAGGTCGAGATGGTTTTGGGGCGACCGTAACGGTTACCTCGAAAAGGGAAA
>NC_139712.1:12684680-12694680 GCF_964188405.1 Protomyctophum parallelum | reverse complement strand
GACAATGAGGCAACGTGACATGACCTTGGGGAGATATGCCAGGAACACACTTACACAAACACATGGGAAATGACCTTTCCACCCAACTGTTCTCATGGACACACATGTCTTTACACACAGCCACCTTCTACCCCCCACCCCCCCCACCACTCCCCCTGCAGCCTAGGTTATCTTTTTTTCCTACCCCCGCGCAGCTCATCCCTTCGATGGCTTGCGTAGGAAGAGAGCTTTTTTTGTGCCTGGCCCATGCCCCCGCCACCCCCACCCAGAGACGTGCCTGCACAGCCGAGTGTTATCATCTTACTTGAAATGTGATGTGATGTCTTCTTACACCCCCCCCCCCCCCTCCCTATGTTTTATTTTTATTTTTCTATGATGCAAGACAGATGTATTGTGGCGGCGCGACTCATGTTGCTGCGGCTCGTGCACTAGCACGAAATGTCGTTTTTCTGCTGTTCACAGTTGTAAAAAAGACAATAAACCTATCTGAATATGGGTAATTAATGGTAATTAATGGTAATGCATGGTAATTTATGGTAATTATAACGGTCAATCTTAAGACACACCTTCTTGGGTAGGATCTCTCCTGAGCCGACATCTGATTGGCTGTCAGTGCCGTCACTCTCACTGCTGGGGCTGTCCTTACCTGCACGCACACACACACGCACACGCAGGCACAGGCACACGCACACGCACACACACACACACACAAACGAGCGCACACGTTGAAACTCAGGAGGAGCACACACAGATGCAAACATTCACACAAATATGCACGCACGCACGCACACACACACACACACACACACACACACACACACACACACACACACACACACACACACACACACACACACACACACACACACACACACACGTGTGCACATAGTATACTATATAGTGCATGAGAATACTATGCAAATGCATGGACACACACACACACACACACACACACACACACACACACCTTCTGTGGCCAGGTTAAGCTTCTTTAACCAATCACGTCTCTTATACGAGGTCACGTGAGGGGGGGGGGGGGGGGGGGGGGGGGGGGGGCGTGTGTGTTTTGTGTTTATTCCTGTGCTGGAAAAACTACTCAAGTGATTTACTGGAGTAAAAGTATCACAGAAATACTCTGTTACAGGTAAGTCTCTCTCTCTCTCTCTCTCTCTCTCTCTCTCTCTCTCTCTCTCGTGTTGATTCATAAATCAGCTTGTAGCAACTGCCACACAAGTTAAACATGATTTATTTTAATATCAACATTTAAAAGTACATGTTGTATTATTTAATATTTCTGAATTAACGCCATCTGTCAAGGGTATAAGGTCCTATAAGTTCTGTGCTGTCTATTGTGTGGTTTTATTATTTGGGGGGGTTTAAAGACTATATGTTTATGATTTGATATCATTTGAGTGACACGGGTCTAGAGTTGGACTGACGCCCATAAAGTAGGCGTCGGTTACCGGCCTGAGGAGACCTGACGGGGAGAGACAAACTAACAGACATGGAGTCTACGAGGGACCTGTAGATACGTTTCTCTTTAATACCTCGTTAAGCAAAGCTATAGAGCTTTGAAAACGCAATGCATTTCCCCATAGGCAGTTTTTATTTAATTAATTTAAAGACCTTTTAAAGGAGAATTCCATGCTAGAAGGCTTTCTTACCTTTCTTTGTAGTTGTTACGTCCCCACCAAAGAGGTCCAGGTGTTATTTTGTGCAAAAGCTCCTTATTGGCTATTTCCCCTACCATAAGCCCTAAATGAATGCATTGAATGGGAATTGAATGGGGCTATGGGGTGTTGTGCTAATTCGCTTATTTCCATCGCTCAAAATTATAATTTCTTTGTATATATCCTCTCTTCATAATGTAAATAATAACCCAAGCGGCACACTTTACTACTTCTTTCGATGGAAATAAGCGAACTAGCATAACACCCCATAGCCCCATACAATTTCCATTCAATGCAATGCAATTCATTGAGGGTTTATGGTAGGGAAAATAGCCAATAAGGAGTTTTTGCACAAAAAAACACCTGGACCTCTTTGGTGGGGACGTAACGACTACAAAGAAAGGTAAGAAAGATAAGAAAGCGTTCTAGCATGGAATTCTCCTTTAAGCGTCGTACGAAGCCAACTCTTGCCGTGACAAATCATGACAACACACACAATATTTTGGACCAAACAAATAATTACAAAGAAGAAAAACAACAAAAAGTGTTGTAACCTGCCGTTTTTTTCTACTTTCTAATTCTTTCTTTGGCCAGAAATATTGTGTGTGTTGTCATGATTTGTCACGACAAGAGTTGGCTTCGTACGACGCTTAAAAGGTCTTTAAATGAATTAAATAAAAACTGCCTATGGGCAAATGCATTGCGTTTTCATTTCCTGGGCCGTTCGTTGTTCTGAAAGGGGGAGGGACTGCGCCGCTCTATAGCTACAAGAACGATATAACGCTCGCAGTTGGAAGAGGCTCGAGACATTCTGCAACCGGTGAGATCGTTCGTCATTTATTTATTTCATTCGTTTTGGGTCTTCCCCTTCGTTTGGAGTAGGCCTATACCTTACAATTGGATTACGTTCGCTTCTGGGATGGATTAAGTGTCTTTTACCACATTTACTTCGCTTTGGGGGGAGTTTTACGTTCGGGAGGGAATTCTCTGGGAGTGACAAACTTTGTTTGGAAACACCACCACGGAGCTACGCTAAACAATAAGCGCGGGGGTGAGACACGGACACTCGTTTCGGTTCATTCACTCATTCATTCATTCATTCGACTCTGCATAGATAAAAGGTTAACGTGAGTTTTGCTTCTGACTGTATTTACTGCTGGCTTATTTAGGCTATTTATTTGCATTCCACTTTATCAGTTGTATCCTAAGAGGGGATCATTCACAACCCGTGATTTAAATAATCAGTAGCAGTGATAGAGATATCTGACCGTTACAAGCTATTGAAGCTATTGAGTGTCGTTTAAAAAACATTGAACCAATGGAAAGTATAGTAAAAAGTGGACAAAAACTCCATTGGACCCTCAAAATGTCTGCTAAAGCAGCTAACTCCACCACCTCTCCCCCTCTCACGCAAGTAATTGACAATATATAAAGTTACAACACCAACTTTGATGAGGCAGTATTGCTTTGTTTAAAAAAATATAATATATAATATATATAATATTCTTTATTTCCTGAAAAATGTATATTTTTAATTTCCTGAAAAATTAACATTTTGGATTTTGGAGCAGAGATATCGCTGAAGTCGGTAATTTATATTGTGAGTGATATTAATCAATACCTACAGAGTAACTAGTAACTGACATTTTCAAATAAATGTAGTGGATTAAAAGTAGAATAGCATTTGGATCAGAGACGTGGTGAAGTAGAAATAAGAGTAGTGGAAATCAGAAATGCACAAGTTGGCCTAATGTAAAAAAATACCTCAAACATTGTTCTTAAAGGACCTATAACATATGATTCAACTTCAAAATGTTTCCTGTAGTTCTACAATGAACTACAGCCCCCATGTTTCCTGTAGTTCTACAATGAACTACAGCCCCCATGTTTCCTGTAGTTCTACAATGAACTACATCCCCCATGTTTCATGTAGTTCTACAATTAACTACAGCCCCCATGTTTCCTGTAGTTCTATACAATGAACTACAGCCCCCATGTTTCCTGTAGTTCTACAATAAACTACAGCCCCATGTTTCCTGTAGTTCTACAATGAACTACAGCCCCCATGTTTCCTGTAGTTCTACAATGAACTACAGCCCCCATGTTTCCTGTAGTTCTACAATGAACTACAGCCCCCCATGTTTCCTGTAGTTCAGGCTGCGACCTGATTGGCTGACGGGGACTCACTGGTGCGGCTGCTCTGGAACTCTTCCTGCGAGGTGGGCGTGTCCAGAGACGGGGGCGTGTCTAGAGAAGGGGGCGTGTCCGGGGCCTCCGATTGGACGATCTCCTTGGTGAAGTTGGAGGGAAACATGCCCGTCTTCCCTCGCAGCACGCCCTCAAACCACCCCTCCTCCACCTGACGCACACGCGTGCACGCACATGCACACGCGCACACACACACGCACGCACACACACACATATTCAATGCTTCAACACAAGTATAATAGAGCGTCGCAGTGCCTCCCCCTTTCAGAACGACGAGTGGCCCAGGAAATGAAATGCAATGCATTTCATTTCTCCCATAGGCGGTGCGGTGCTTGCGTGCGTGCGGTGCTTGCGTGCGTGCGTAGGTGCGTGTGGTGCGTGCGTGTGGTGCGTGCGTGCGTAGGTGCGTGTGGTGCGTGCGTGTGGTGCGTGCGTGCGTGCGGTGCTTGCGTGCGTGCGTAGGTGTGTGTGGTGCGTGCGTGCGGTGCTTGCGTGCGGTGCTTGCGTGCCTGCGTGCGTGCGGTGCTTGCGTGCGGTGCTTGCGTGCGGTGCGTGCGTAGGTGCGTGCGTGCGTAGGTGCGTGTGGTGCGTGCGTGCCTGCGTGCTTGCGTGCCTGCGTGCGTGCGTGCGTGCGTAGGTGCGTGCGTGCGTGTTACCTCTGCCACCACGTCGATAACGTCTCCTATCTTCAGCTCCAGCTCGTCTTCGTTTTGGGGAACGTAGCTGAACGCCGCTTTACACACACGCCTCCTACGGATCTGTTCTGCTGCACACACACACACACGCACACACACACACACACACACACGCACACGCACACACACACACACACACACACACACACACACGTATAAGGACAAGGATTTTATGAATGCTATCCACCGTACAGTCAGCTTTGCAGGCTTAAACACATCTGCAAAAATGCGACATTGTTTCTTCATATCTTTAAGATGTCCTCTTCATGAAATGGATGGTCAGACGTTTTACGTTTACTGCAAAAGTCATTAAATCCATCCATGAAGTGATCCCCACTGCAAAAAAAACACCTACCCTGAAAGTGGTTCAATTCCAATGACACAGGCCAAGTTTTTGTGAAACAGTGGCGTGCACAGACATTTAGAGGGGCATGAGGTGCTCAAGTGAAAGAAAGGGCACCTTGTGCAGCGCATTTTGGTGCTTTAGCTATTGAAAAATATCCGATCTACAAGCTCATACGAGCTACGAGCTTGTAGGTCTGCTATTTGTTTTATCGAAGAACCACTGACATAGAAAAACATAGCTTTAGATTGTGGGGGCCTAAATAATATAGTAGAAGCGTTTTTTATCAATATTTGATCAATGTCACCGCATGGTCCACACACTACAAATTAAGGAAAAAAATATTATTTTTAAGAGCACATTGCCAAAAGGGCAGGGGGTGCTCTCTATCTGTGCACGCCACTGTTGTGAAACATACTAGTTGGATATTTCTGAATTGAAATGGCACAAAGGGACCCCCACAAAAAGACCACCCCAAAACGGTGCCCTTTCATGGGGTTTGGGGCACCTTCCCCCTCAGTGCTCTCTGCCCCTAAAGCAACCAGGATGCCAATATTTGGTTCTATTGTGAATAAGCAACCTTTTATATATACTGCCACCCTTAGATCTATATATGGAGCTGACCTGTTCTGACATTCCATATGTTGATCTGACCTCATCAGTACATAATTCATTCCATATGTTGATCTGACCTCATCGGTACATAATTCATTCCATATGTTGATCTGACCTCATCGGTACATAATTCATTCCATATGTTGATCTGACCTCATCAGTACATAATTCATTCCATATGTTGATCTGACCTCATCGGTACATAATTCATTCCATATGTTGATCTGACCTCATCGGTACATAATTCATTCCATATGTTGATCTGACCTCATCGGTACATAATTCATTCCATATGTTGATCTGACCTCATCAGTACATAATTCATTCCATATGTTGATCTGACCTCATCGGTACATAATTCATTCCATATGTTGATCTGACCTCATCGGTACATAATTCATTCCATATGTTGATCTGACCTCATCGGTACATAATTAATTCCATATGTTGATCTGACCTCATCAGTACATAATTCATTCCATATGTTGATCTGACCTCATCAGTACATAATTCATTCCATATGTTGATCTGACCTCATCGGTACATAATTCATTCCATATGTTGATCTGACCTCATCAGTACATAATTCATTCCATATGTTGATCTGACCTCATCGGTACATAATTCATTCCATATGTTGATCTGACCTCATCAGTACATAATTCATTCCATATGTTGATCTGACCTCATCGGTACATAATTAATTCCGTATGTTGATCTGACCTCATCGGTACATAATTCATTCCATATGTTGATCTGACCTCATCAGTACATAATTCATTCCATATGTTGATCTGACCTCATCAGTACATAATTCATTCCATATGTTGATCTGACCTCATCAGTACATAATTCATTCCATATGTTGATCTGACCTCATCAGTACATAATTCATTCCATATGTTGATCTGACCTCATCAGTACATAATTCATTCCATATGTTGATCTGACCTCATCAGTACATAATTCATTCCATATGTTGATCTGACCCCCCATGCCAAACAGTGTTGTTTTCGTCGACTAAAACTAAGACGAAAATGTTTGTCGACTAACTTTTTCCACTGACGAAAACTAAATGGAAACTAAATGAAAACTAAGCTACGACGACTAAAACTAAGACTAAATATACTGACAATTTCATCATAAAACAAAAACGAGACTAAAATGTTAGGAAAGGGACTAGTGGACAAGAGATCCAGTATAAGTCATTTTACACTTGGTTGCATGCTGAAAATAGCCGATCTACAAGCTCACAACGCGTCACAGCATGACGCGTTGTGAGCTTGTAGATCAGCTTTGTAAAAACTGTCATTACGACGGCATCAAGGCCCGCCAAAATACATTTTAGTCGACTAAATCACCTGTAGATTTAGTCGACTAAAACTAGACTAACAATAAAACATTCCGGGTGACTAAAATGTGACTAAAACTAAATGAAAACTATTCAAACTATTCATGCACGCCACCTCTGCCCTTTATGACGCGGTCGCTTCTCACCCTCAGGCGTGGAAATAGCTCTAGTCTCATGTAATACTGCTCCTACTCTTCTATCAGGGGTATACCTCGAAAGTCATGAAATGTATCCATGAGATTTTGCAAACACAAATGCAGAAAAGTCAAGTTAATTCAGTATTTTAGCGGTGACGTGAGCGCCCCCCTCCTGAGATACTTCCGGGTCCTACTTTTGTGTCGCTTTTGTGTCCCTATGGAGTTAAACTGTGACGCTCCGTCGGACTAAATGATGAAAACAACCACGAAAGTCTCATTTTACCGCTTTCCTTTCCTCGCAACAACAAAGCTGCTGCTCTCCCAAATCTGACAGTGACAGGCCGTCTGACCCACATGGAATACTATCGCCATTTTATTTTATTGTGTCAAATAAATCCTCATAATGCAAACTAGATTCAACATACTCAAGCCTGCACACATTCTAAATATACCCCAGAAATATTTTACCGAGCAAATGGACTGTTGCCACCTTCAATAATAATGATAATAATAGTCTTTATTGTCTCCACATCATATATTTTTGTTGTCATGGACACTTGTACAAAACATGAATAATTCCACTCGAGTTGGAAGCATTAAGACCCATTTTAACCCTCAATGGCTTCCTTTCTGAAAAATAACGTCACTGTAAAAAGATTCACGCGTTTAGATATTCAATTTACAATGAGAAGCGGACGGGAGCTGGTGCCACTTGGACCCGGACGTAACATAGGACTACAAAATGACCCGGACGTAACGTATAGCACTACAAAATGACCCGGACGTAACGTAGGACTACAAAATGACGTCGGACTTAAATACTGAATACTGCTCCATTGTCCACACCTACTTTTTGGATTTACATATTTGCACATATTGTCTACATGCAGGGATGTCAAACTCAAATACACAGTGGGCCAAAATAAAGAAATTGGTACAAGTCGAGGGCCGGACTGTGTTTCAACACACGGGCCATTTTTTGGGGAGAGGGGTATAGCTGAAAGTTGACCACAAAGTGATATACTTTCCACTGCTGATCAATAGTGAAGAGAAGACGCATGCTTGCGTTTATTGCGGGCCCTCGATACGTGACCATGCACTCGCAGTGCATTGTGGGACTTGTAGTATTATGGTGGCCCGTGCAATATACCAGAGGGCCGGTTCTAATACTAATTCAATATCATCCCGCGGGCCAAAGATAATTCATTCACGGGCCTGATTTGGACCCCGGGTCTTGAGTTTGTCATATTATGGTCTACAGGTAGGACCCCAAGATATGTGTAAAAAGGCTCCAAGGCCCCTTTTACAGTTTTCTTTTCAAGACTTCTAAATGTTCTAATCCTGATCTATTACTGTAAAATGCCTATACAAACTTAAAGGGACACTTCACCCTTTTTACAAAACAATATATGTTAATGACGTTTAGAAGCTTTAGAACACTTTCCTGGGGGTCTCTATGGGTGTAATAATGTGTTTTTTGATATTTTAGATTGTAGCAGTGAGCCCGGTGTCTCTGATGTCATGGACACTGGGCTCACTTCCTTCCTGGACTACATTTTGTCTCAGTAAGACAGCTCTCCCCCCCTATCCACAAGGAGGAGCAGTGCACCAAATAATTATGGGAATTGTAGTCCAGGAAGGTAGTGAGACAAGTGTCCATGACATCAGAGACACCGGGCTCACTGCTACAATCTAAAATATCTAAAACCACATATTACACACATAAAGACCCCCAGGAAAGTGTTCTAAAGCTTCTAAACGTCATTAACATATATGTTTTTGCAAAAAGGGTGAAGTGTCCCTTTAATAACAGGAAATATATTTTGATGCCATGTTTTTAGTTTACCCACTTATAGAATTTAACCAATTCTGACCCGAGATCAGATTCATACGAGGTTTCCGCCGGACACACACTGGACTGACGAACACGTTCTGACCTGAGATCAGATTCTAAAAATGTCAGTCGTTCTTCGATTTTTCAAAAATAGCAGACCTACAAGCTCGTATTGCGCCACTCGGTGGCGCGATATGAGCTTGTAGATCTGCTATTTTTAAATAGCTAAAGCATAACATAGTGCTAACACCAAAATGGGTGCCTGGTCAGAATGGGCTAAGGATGTTTCTCAGGTAGACCTGTGCCTCAAAACACTTCATATTCATGTAGAATCTCAGGATGTTTCTCAGGTAGACCTGTGCCTCAAAACAGCTGGAATGACAACATATTGTTCTATAACTCTTCTATGGTAATACTCATCAATCAGCAGCTTATTCTCAATGTCATCTTGAGCATTGTATGGTGAACTGACTGACTGGGGCCAAATTGGTTTCCATAAACTGCCGATTGATGATTATTCATTAAAGGTTTTATGACATTCATTTTCATTTATTTTTATTTTTTCTTTTAGGTTTTATGACCTCAATTACACCCAAAAAACCTGAACTTTGAACATTCAGTGGATTTTCTGTGGTCTGAAGTTTTCTTTGGGATTTTTTGGGCCTTTTGAGCTACAATGAAAACAGGCAACACAGTGAAAACAGTGACATCTGCTGGCAAATCCCATTGACATAAATGGGATTTGCAGTAAGTGATGTCACTTACTGCCGGCAAATCAGAGCACCTGTTAGCACCTTATAGAAGATATCACCAGGATTACAAGGGAGCATTCCTCAGAAATGTCATTTCCGCCTATAGAAAGTCCAATATATAAAAGGCTGCTGAATCAACATAGAAACAAATATCTGCATTCTGATGGCTGTGGGTTGTAGGGACACTACCTGAAGACAATCTATGCGAGTATGATGTAAAAACAATAAGCAGGTAGAAAATGGATTTTCTTGGAACTCCATCTTTCAGAGTAGGCTTTTTGAGGGTTTGGTCCTGCACTATTTGACCGTACCTAAACTACTGTACAGAGGTTTGGGGGAATACTTAAAAAACTTCACTTAACCCATTCTGACCTGAGATCAGATTCATACGAGGT
>NC_139712.1:12674680-12679680 GCF_964188405.1 Protomyctophum parallelum | reverse complement strand
ATTGTCTCCACCAGGCCGAAGGCACGGGGAGAGAGTATGTTTTATTGTCTCCACCAGGCCGAAGGCATGGGGAGAGAGTATGTTTTATTGTCTCCACCAGGCCGAAGGCATGGGAGAGTATGTTTTATTGTCTCCACCAGGCCGAAGGCATGGGGAGAGAGTATGTTTTATTGTCTCCACCAGGCTGAAGGCATGGGAGAGAGTATGTTTTATTGTCTCCACCAGGCTGAAGGCATGGGGAGAGAGTATGTTTTATTGTCTCCACCAGGCTGAAGGCATGGGGAGAGAGTATGTTTTATTGTCTCCACCATGAAGGCATGGGGAGAGAGTATGTTTTGCACGTCCATCTGTCCGTCTGTGAACAGTTAATCTCCGGCACCGTAAACCCGGTCGATGTCAAATTCTGCACACACACTCCCTGGATGCCACCGATGAACCTCTGCCCCAGAATTTACAGAATGGCCTGTTATAGCGCCACCAGGAGGCCGCTTTGTGCAAAACAAGTTTTTGGACAGAACACCTACAGATTTTGTCCAAACATCACGCAAATTGGTACACAGTCTCTCTAGACGCCATTCAACGAAACGGGTCTTTCAGATTTCTCAGACTCCATCCTGATTGGCGAAGATTGCTTCCAAAGTTCGCAGGAGTGCTCAGTTTCAAACAAAATGCCGCAGATCATGAACACATCGTGTGATTTCCTTGAAATTGTGCACGCACATTCGCACTAGGCCGAGGAAGAAATGCCACGTGAACATTTTCAACTTCACCTCATGGTGGCGCTATAACTGGCCGAAACGTGTTTTACCTCTAACTGCACGGATCTGTGGATAACTTTGTATGCCAACTCACTATAGAGGCAAAGGAAAAACCTTTGCCTGGAATTTTTCACATCTGCTCTTTATAGCGCCACCAGGAGGCCGATATAGTAAAACACATTTTCTATTATTACTCCTTCAGATTTTATCCAAATTTCACGCAAATCGGTACACATGCTCTCCATAGTCATGTGATCAAGACGGGTTTGTTTGATTTCTCGTAATCCACCCTCATTGGCTACGATTGGCTTCCGATTGGCTTCTAAATCTCTCAGGAGTAGGCCCGCTTTGTACCCGTTTTGTACAAATCGCCACAACTCCTCAACGCAGCGTTCCGATTGCGGTGGAACTGTGCATGCATATCCCCACTATAGGCTGAGGAAGAAATGCCACTTGACAGTTTTCAAATCGGCCTCATGGTGGCGCTATACAACAGGCCAAGCCGCGTCACAATCATACACACACAAAACATGTTTAAATTACTCCTAAACATTTTGCTAAGTAAGTAGTAAGTAAGTACATTTTATTTATAGAGCACTTTCAAAACAAAGTTACAAAGTGCTGTACAGTAAAAACAACAATATAAAGAATCAAGTTAAAACAATAAGGCACAAAGGAGCAAACACAACACAGAGTAAGAGCAGAAACACAATGATGGTCAAACTAAAAGTAAACGTTTACAAGATAAAATGTAACCTAAATAAGTGAGTTTTTAACTTGGCCTTGAAACCTTCAACAGACTCTGCAGTTTTAATTGATATGGGTAGGGCGTTCCACAGTGTGGGAGCAACCACTGCAAAGGCACCGGTCCCCTTTGGTTTTCAGTTTTGTCACCGGAATATTCAGGAGGCCTTTGTCAGACGACCTGAGGGGTCTATCAGACGACCTGAGGGGTCTGTCAGAGGACCTGAGGGGTCTATCAGACGACTCTGAGGGGTCTGTCAGAGGACCTGAGGGGTCTGTCAGACGACCTGAGGGGTCTATCAGAGGACCTGAGGGGTCTGTCAGAGGACCTGAGGGGTCTGTCAGAGGACCTGAGGGGTCTGTCAGAGGACCTGAGGGGTCTGTCAGAGGAACCTGAGGGGTCTGTCAGACGACCTGAGGGGTCTGTCAGAGGACCTGAGGGGTCTGTCAGAGGACCTGAGGGGTCTGTCAGAGGACCTGAGGGGTCTGTCAGAGGACCTGAGGGGTCTGTCAGAGGACCTGAGGGGTCTGTCAGAGGACCTGAGGGGTCTGTCAGAGGACCTGAGGGGGTCTGTCAGAGGACCTGAGGGGTCTGTCAGAGGACCTGAGGGGTCTGTCAGACCTGAGGGGTCTTACATTTGGTTTTGCCACCAGTAAGTCTGTGATATAATGTCTATACATGGTGCTTCTCTCCATTATACCATAATGTCTATATATGGTGCTTCCCTCCATTATACCATAATGTCTATATATGATGCTTCCCTCCATTATACCATAGTGTCTATATATGGTGCTTCCCTCCATTATACCATAATGTCTATATATGGTGCTTCCCTCCATTATACCATAATGTCTATATATGGTGCTTCCCTCCATTATACCATAGTGTCTATATATGGTGCTTCCCTCCATTATACCCATAATGTCTATATATGGTGCTTCCCTCCATTATACCATAATGTCTATATATGGTGCTTCCCTCCATTATACCATAATGTCTATATATGGTGCTTCCCTCCATTATACCATAGTGTCTATATATGATGCTTCCCCTCCATTATACCATAATGTCTATATATGGTGCTTCCCTCCATTATACCATAATGTCTATATATGGTTCTTCCCTCCCATTATACCATAATGTCTATATATGATGCTTCCCTCCATTATACCATAATGTCTATATATGGTGCTTCTCTCCAATTATACCATAATGTCTATATATGGTTCTTCCCTCCATTATACCATAATGTCTATATATGATGCTTCCCTCCATTATACCATAATGTCTATACATGGTGCTTCTCTCCATTATACCATAATGTCTATATATGGTGCTTCCTCCATTATACCATAATGTCTATATATGGTGCTTCCTCCATTATACCATAATGTCTATATATGGTGCTTCCCTCCATTATACCATAGTGTCTATATATGGTGCTTCCCTCCATTATACCATAATGTCTATATATGGTGCTTCCTCTCATTATACCATAATGTCTATATATGGTGCTTCCCTCCATTATACCATAATGTCTATATATGGTGCTTCCCTCCATTATACCATAGTGTCTATATATGGTGCTTCCCTCCATTATACATAATGTCTATATATGGTGCTTCCCTCCATTATACCATAATGTCTATATATGGTGCCTTCCCCTCCATTATACCATAGTGTCTATATATGGTGCTTCCTCCCTCCATTATACCATAATGTCTATATATGGTGCTTCCCTCCATTATACCATAGTGTCTATATATGGTGCTTCCCTCCATTATACCATAATGTCTATATATGGTGCTTCCCTCCATTATACCATAATGTCTATATATGGTGCTTCCCTCCATTATACCATAATGTAATATATGGTGCTTCCCTCCATTATACCATAATGTCTATACATGGTGCTTCTCCTCCATTATACCATAATGTCTATATATGGTGCTTCCCTCCCATTATACCATAGTGTCTATATATGGTGCTTCCCTCCATTATACCATAATGTCTATATATGGTGCTTCCCTCCATTATACCATAGTGTCTATATATGGTGCTTCCCTCCATTTATACCATAATGTCTATATATGGTGCTTCCCTCCATTATACCATAATGTCTATATATGGTGCTTCCCTCCATTATACCATAGTGTCTATATATGGTGCTTCCCTCCATTATACCATAGTGTCTATAACATGGTGCTTCCCTCCATTATACCATAGTGTCTATATATGGTGCTTCCCTCCATTATACCATAATGTCTATATATGGTGCTTCCCTCCATTATACCATAATGTCTATATATGGTGCTTCCCTCCATTATACCATAATGTCTATATATGATGCTTCCCTCCATTATACCATATGTCTATATATGGTGCTTCCCTCCATTATACCATAATGTCTATATATGGTGCTTCCTCTCCATTATACCATAATGTCTATATATGGTGCTTCCCTCCATTATACCATAATGTCTATATATGGTGCTTCCCTCCATTATACCATAATGTCTATATATGATGCTTCCCTCCATTATACCATAGTGTCTATATATGGTGCTTCCCTCCATTATACCATAATGTCTATATATGGTGCTTCCCTCCATTATACCATAGTGTCTATATATGGTGCTTCCCTCCATTATACCATAATGTCTATATATGGTGCTTCCCTCCATTATACCATAATGTCTATATATGGTGCTTCCCTCCATTATACCATAATGTCTATATATGGTGCTTCCCTCCATTATACCATAATGTCTATATATGATGCTTCCTCCATTATACCATAGTGTCTATATATGGTGCTTCCCTCCATTATACCATAATGTCTATACATGGTGCTTCCTCCATTATACCATAATGTCTATATATGGTGCTTCCCTCCATTATACCATAATGTCTATATATGGTGCTTCCCTCCATTATACCATAGTGTCTATATATGGTGCTTCCCTCCATTATACCATAATGTCCTATATATGGTGCTTCCCTCCATTATACCATAATGGTCTATATATGGTGCTTCCCTCCATTATACCATAATGTCTATATATGGTGCTTCTCTCCATTATACCATAATGTCTATATATGTTGCTTCCCTCCATTATACCATAATGTCTATATATGGTGCTTCTCCTCCATTATACCATAATGTCCTATATATGGTGCTTCCCTCCATTATACCATAATGTCTATATATGGTGCTTCCCTCCATTATACCATAATGTCTATATATGATGCTTCCCTCCATTATACCATAATGTCTATATATGGTGCTTCCCCTCCATTATACATAATGTCTATATATGGTGCTTCTCCTCCATTATACCATAATGTCTATATATGGTGCTTCCTCCATTATACCATAATGTCTATATATGGTGCTTCCCTCCATTATACCATAATGTCTATATATGATGCTTCCCTCCATTATACCATAATGTCTATATATGGTGCTTCCCTCCATTATACCATAATGTCTATAT
>NC_139712.1:12612898-12674480 GCF_964188405.1 Protomyctophum parallelum | reverse complement strand
CAAGTGTAATGCTTAATTGGGTCGTCCACTCACAGTTGACAGTCTTTGTATTGAGTTCGTGCTTAAAATGTACTGTAAATTCTACAAACTGTTAATAAAGATTTCAATCAATCAATCAAATTAAGCAAGAACAAAAAAGCATGGGAATACATCACATAAAAACATTTATCATGAAACATGCGTAAGCTAAGAACGTAACAGTGGAATATCTATATAATGAAACTAACTATGCATATTATACTATATTCTACCACGGGTCGTTTCGAGGAAGCAATCTGATTGGTTGAAACAGTCTTCTATAGCCGTGGGTTAAACCAGCACCGTTCACCACCCAAAACAAAGAATTCAGCCGCTCTGTTCTCCCAGAGTACTAGCAAACTCGGTGGCTAGGCTAGCTAGTTTCTTGGGACATTTGTGGTCGTGTAGTGACTACATCTGTCATTAAAACAATATATTCTTTCAGCGATTTTCTTAGTTTTAAGGGTAACTGTTGTATAATTGCAATATTACACTTGAGGGTGTGGTCTAAGGTGATTATTGTCACTTCAGTGATGCTTGCGGAACTCGACTCCGTCTCGTTCCTGACCGCATCACTGTTGTGGCAATAATCATGTTAAACCACACCCTCTCGTGTGATATTGCTTAATTATGCTATACATATGTACTATGACTACATACAATGCAATTATAGTGCTGTCCACATAACATGCTATAAGTCTGTATCAAATGCTATCTAAGTCTACAGAAATGCTATCTAAGGGGGTAGGGGAGGGACTAGGGGAGTCTGAAAAGGTGGGTTTTCAGACTACACCAGTGTTGTTTTCGTCGACTAAAACTAAGACGAAAAATGTTCGTCGACTACCTTTTTTCACTGACTAAAACTAAATGGAAACTAAATAAAAACGAATCTATGATGACTAAAACTATAAGACAAAATATACTGACAATTTCGTCTACAAATAAAAGCTAGACTAAAATGTTAGGAAGGGACTAGTGGACAAGAGATCCAGTTTTATGCTGGCGACGCGTTGTGAGATTGTAGATCTGCTATTTTCAGCATGCAACCAAAGCGTCAAATATGTCATTACAACGACATCAAGGCCTGTCAAAACCCATTTTAGTCGACTAAATCAACTGTAGATTTAGTCTAAAACTAGACTAACACTAATACATTCCAGGTGACTAAAATGTGACTAAAACTAAGTGAAAACTATTCAAGAGACTATGACTAAAACTGAAATAGAAATTTGCTGCCAAAAACAACACTGGACGACACCATAAAGCATTACACTTGTTGTACAAAAGCATTTTCAATTCATCATAACATTTAGAGACAATAAAAAACAGGAAATCATCATAAAGGAGGTAAAAAGGGGGGGGGGGGGAAACATAGGCCTACAGTGAGGGGGAAAAGGGGTGCGGGGGGGGGGTTCAGATTTTACGGAGGCCAGTTTCGAATTGCAGCCGTCCGTATAGGTGGCCTTTGAGAGCGGTTTTGAAGGAGTCAAGGGATGTCTTATTGACTGTTGGTAGGGCGTTCCACATTTTGGTGGCATATAGGAGCGAAATTAATTTAGTCCCTTTGTTTGTGCCATCAAATGACCGGAACTACTTAATGTTCATCAACACCAGAGCAGAACTCCCACCACGGGACTCGGGCACTATGATTGGGTATACTAGTCGTGACAGGCCTTATAATATAAGGCCTGAGCTCGGCAGAGCTGTCGACTATTGTCAACATATTCCCCAATTTCCACTGAGATTATGGGGTGAATGAATGTGGCCAGACCCATCTTCTCTTTCTGTCATAGTGACATAATATTGTCCTGCATCAGATCATGTCCAAATCAGGTTATCTAATCTCCAGTAGCCTCTTCAGTTTTTTGAAGATTTTTGAGTGGTGCAACCACTCCCTTATGGAGCTATGTGTGTGGCTGGCTGGGTCTGAGCACTATGTGTGTGGCTGGCTGGGTCTGAGCACTATGTGTGTGGCTGGCTGGCTGGCTGGGTCTGAGCACTATGTGTGTGGCTGGCTGGGTCTGAGCACTATGTGTGTGGCTGGCTGGGTCTGAGCACTATGTGTGTGGCTGGCTGGCTGGCTGGGTCTGAGCATACATAGATAGATAGATAGATATTATAGCACTGACTGACTGAGACATCGAGCGTGCGTCCGCAACTGGTTGTGGCCCCCATCAAGAGACCTTTTGACCAATGCGGCCCTCGCCCCAAGTTGAGTTCGACACCCCTGCCTTATATAATACAGAAGCTGCTTCCAAACGGCACCCAATGGGGAAGAAGCATTTCTTCTCCAATAGGAAAGAAGCATCTCTCCAGCTGCCCAATAGGGAAGCAGCATTTCTATAGCCAATAGCGGGGGAAGTAAGCCCCCCGCTTTCATCTGAAATAAATATAGGTCTAATGCAAAGGCCGGCGTCGCGGGTTCGAATCCCGTTATAGACAGCTGCGCGTGCGCACACACACAAACACACACACACACACACCCTCATCATTTCAACTGTGTGAGCGGGGGGGGGGGGTTGTAACCATGGGAACGCTGTTAAAAAAGGGGTAACTATATAGCTATATGACTCAGACACACACACACACACACACACACACACACACACACACACACACACACACACGGCCTCACTCCCCGAACACACCTCACCCCTGCCCACAGACAGGAATGGCTTATTGTCGACGACAGAGTGGGTCCGGTCCACAAGATTCACTAAACCACCAACATAAATTATTGTTAAACATCTGGCATTACTTAAAATGTGTTTTATAAAATGATGGTGTATAAATTTTTGCCGAGCAGGGAGAAAGATGTATAGCAGAGCCGCACGCCAAGATAGAATATCATATGCACACCGCATCGTATTCTCCTTCTCTAATAAGTACATATTGGTTAAATCAATGTGTGAGTTATCTATCTGACTGAACTAATATTCTCTCCAGTTTTGACTAACACCAGGGCTCCACTGGGCGCGTCTGCGTCGCGTCTCCGTCAGCGTCGGGAATGTGCCCTTTTAATCAATGGAGGGTGGCTCCACTGCCCGTGTTGCGTCGCGTCTCCGTCACCATGAAATTGAACCGGTTGGTTTTTTGACGCACGCACGCGTGACGCAACGCGCCCAAACGCGCCCAGTGGAGCCCTGGCGTAACGCTACGCTTAACCCTTTTCTGACCTGAGATCAGATTCTAAAAATGCTCTTCTACATCCTGACAGTTTTCTGAAAAAGCTATGTTTCTATGTCGGTCGTTCTTCGATTTAAAAAAAAATAGCAGACCCACAAGCTCATAGCGCGCCACTCGGTGGCGCGCTATGAGCTTGTAGATCTGCCATTTTTCAATAGCTAAAGCATAACATAATGCTAACACCAAAAAGGGGTTCCCGCCCCAAAATGGATTAATATTTCTGATCCTGGCTGAAATACCGTAAAACCAACCGTTGTTAATAATGCTGGCTCACGTTTTAAAAAGAGAAGTCTCTTTTTTTACACGAAGATAAAAGGAAGAAAGTGACTTTATTAATACATCGATAAAGGTCGAGCGTTGCAGAGACCTCGGCCGTAAAGCTGGCCCGAAGAAGTTACTGTACTCCTACTGTATATAAAAATCATGTCCATGACATCATGTACGATAATAGGTCATAGTTATCATAGCCATGACATCGTCTGTATCTTTGAATATATATATTCTTTCACGTACTGTATTTAAACCCACACTGGGCGGAAACCCCTTTTAGGTGTTTTAAACATCACGTTATCTACTTTAGCTATTTGAAAAATAGCAGATCTACAAGCTCGTAGTGCGGCACCGAGTGAATTGTGAGCCATGGAAATAAGTGAATTAGCACAACACCCAATGCCTCATTCAATTCAATGCAATTCATTTAGGGCTTATAGTAGGGGAAATAGCCAATAAGGAGCTTTTGCACAAAAATAAAATAACACCTGGACCTCTTTGGTGGGGACGTAACAACTACAAAGAAAGGTAAGAAAGCCTTTTATTATGGAATTCTCCTTTAAAGGACCACTTCACCACTTTTCAACCTATCTTCATATAA
This sequence comes from Protomyctophum parallelum, assembly GCF_964188405.1. Lineage (NCBI taxonomy): Eukaryota > Metazoa > Chordata > Actinopteri > Myctophiformes > Myctophidae > Protomyctophum > Protomyctophum parallelum. Next base: position 12,670,405 of record NC_139712.1, on the reverse strand, counting down.
TGGGTCCTCACTAATAATCATGAAAAAATGGCACGATTTCTTTCTACTCAGTCTGTGTCTCATAGGAGGGCTGTGGGCAGTTTAGAAACCGTCTTCCAGTGACATCATCATTAGGCAGATTTTTTTTTAAACAAGATTTTTTTTTACAAAAACATTTAGATTTTCATTATCGTGAGAACGATCCAGTATAAGTCATTATACACTTGCTGAAAATAGCCGATCTACAAGCTCACAACGCGTCGCAGCACACACTCCTTACGACGGCATCAATGCCCACCAAAATACATTTTAGTCGACTAAATCAACTGTAGATTTAGTCGACTAAAATCTCATGACATTTAGTGGACTAAAATTAGACTAACGCACCAACACATTCCAGGTGACTAAAACTAAATTAAAACTATTCAAAAGACTATTATGACTAAAACTAAAATCAAAATGTGCTGCCAAAAACAACACTGATTGCTTGTTAACCCACAATGGAATACTTTGGGCCAAAAACCATTGCATCACCAACCCCCTTTATTTAAGTGTATTTGTCATATTATGTAACTCCAGCGCCCCCTCAGGTACATTTATGAACTATTTTAAGCAATGGGATATTTTTTTATTTTTTATTTTTTTCCGGTGGGTAGATCGTGTATATCTTGTTGAGCTGGTCATTTTGAAAGTGCAGCTCTCAAGTAGTCCTGACCTGAGATCAGATTCATACGAGGTTTCCACTTGACACACACTGGTCTGATGATTAACCCATTCTGACCTGAGATCAGTGGTTAACCCTGTGAGAACCACTGACATAGAAACATTAGGTTTAACCCTGTGAGAACCACTGATATAGAAACATGAGGTTTTAACCCTGTGAGAACCACTGATATAGAAACATGAGGTTTAACCCTGTGACAACCACTGATATAGAAACATGAGGGTTTAACCCTGTGAGAACCACTGATATAGAAACATGAGGGTTTAACCCTGTGAGAACCACTGATAAAGAAACATGAGGGTTTGACCCTGTGAGAACCACTGATATAAAAACATGAGGTTTTAACCCTGTGAGAACCACTGATATAGAAAAACATGAGGTTTAACCCTGTGAGAACCACTGATATAGAAACATGAGGTTTAACCCTGTGAGAACCACTGATATAGAAACATGAGGTTTAACCCTGTGAGAACCACTGATATAGAAACATGAGGTTTTAACCCTGTGAGAACCACTGATATAGAAACATAGGGTTTAACCCTGTGAGAACCACTGACATAGAAACATGAGGTTTTAACCCTGTGAGAACCACTGACATAGAAACATGAGGTTTTAAAGGTATTATGACATGATTTATAACATAATTTTAACAACATTAAAAGTCTTGGCCATGGTCCTTCAAACGTGTCTAAAAAGTTTGAACACTCAACTCCACTCCAGTATTTCTTTTTTTCTCGTTTTTGTGTATGTCTAATCTTCATCCTGAAAAGCCATGGAAAAACACATTATTTTAGCCTGTAGATGTCGGTAATTCCCCCTTTCCTGTCAACCCAAGATGCGCTACTTTGACAACTTGGTAGGAAGTCATCGTCAAAAATAAAAGAGTCATCTAGGCCAGTTGGTATCCAGTGTAAGGACTTGTGTTGATTGACACAGCCAACAACAGAGCAGATTGATTTTTCTCTAGAAGCCATTATTAGTAAGTATTACAAAGAAACAAAGTCGCGATCACAATGAGGAAGCGGAGAAGAGAGGGTAGGCACTAGGCAGGGAGCAGAGGGGAGGGGGCGGAGCTTTAGCGGAGATCTACGTATATCTCTGCCGTCCAACCAGATGAGACATTTTTGCATAATTATTCACAGAAGTCCAGAAAGCAGAGAATACACTGAATGTTCAAACTTCGTTTTTTTTTGGTGACATTGATGTCAAGAAAAGCTAAAAAAGCCAAAAAATCTACAAAAATGTGTTTTAAATGTCACAATCCCTTTAACCCTGTGAGAACCACTGATATAGAAACATGAGGTTTTAACCCTGTGAGAACCACTGATATAGAAACATGAGGTTTAACCCTGTGAGAACCACTGATATAGACACTTGAGGTTTTAACCCTGTGAGAACCACTGATATAGAAACATGAGGGTTTAACCCTGTGAGAACCACTGATATAGAAACATGAGGTTTAACCCTGTGAGAACCACTGACATAGAAACATGAGGTTTAACCCTGTGAGAACCACTGATATAGACACTTGAGGTTTTAACCCTGTGAGAACCACTGATATAGAAACATGAGGGTTTAACCCTGTGAGAACCACTGACATAGAAACATGAGGTTTAACCCTGTGAGAACCACTGACATAGAAACATGAGGTTTAACCCTGTGAGAACCACTGACATAGAAACATGAGGGTTTTCAGAAAACCTCTCATGATTTAGAAGACATTTGTAGAATCTTCCCCATGTCTAAATGGATTAAGGTGATTACACGATGCTGACTGCATCAGGTCAGAACTTGCACAGACCAGACAAGCTGCATTCTACAAAACGCCCTAAAATGTTTCACAAATATCACACATTCTTTGAAGATGTTTCTTTCTGGAAATGGCAGCCCCGATACACACTATAGCTCTCCAGTCCAGTCTCAACGCCCTGGGTATGTTCAGTCACATAACCCTGAACCTAACCCCAACCTAACCCTAACCCTACATGTTCTCCCCGTGTCCCCTAGGGTAGGTACCCTCACATGTTCTCCCCGTGTCCCCTAGGGTAGGTACCCTCACATGTTCTCCCCGTGTCCCCTAGGGTAGGTACCCTCACATGTTCTCCCCGTGTCCCCTAGGGTAGGTACCCTCACATGTTCTCCCCGTGTCCCCTAGGGTAGGTACCCTCATATGTTCTCCCCGTGTCCCCTAGGGTAGGTACCCTCATATGTTCTCCCCGTGTCCCCTAGGGTAGGTACCCTCACATGTACTCCCCGTGTCCCCTAGGTATAGGTACCCTCACATGTTCTCCCCGTGTCCCCTAGGGTAGGTACCCTCACATGTTCTCCCCGTGTCCCCTAGGGGTAGGTACCCTCACATGTTCTCCCCGTGTCCCCTAGGGTAGGTACCCTCACATGTTCTCCCCGTGTCCCCTAGGGTAGGTACCCTCACATGTTCTCCCCGTGTCCCTAGGGGTAGGTACCCTCACATGTTCTCCCCGTGTCCCCTAGGGTAGGTACCCTCACATGTTCTCCCTGTGTCCCCTAGGGTAGGTACCCTCACATGTTCTCCCCGTGTCCCCTAGGGTAGGTACCCTCACATGTTCTCCCCGTGTCCCCTAGGGTAGGTACCCTCACATGTTCTCCCCATGTCCCCTAGGGTAGGTACCCTCACAAAAACATGCAGTAATCCTGGTCTCTAAACTGCCTCCCCCTGGCCAGCCGGGCGCCTGATGGAGGGGAAAGGAACTGGTTGGAATATGCGCCCAAACCAGGGAACCCCCCCCCCCCCCCCCCCTCCCCTGTCAGGTGATGAGAAGCAGCTTGGAATCGTCATGCACAGCCGGAAGCATGAGGTCAGTCCAGCACAGAGATATTTAGGGAGGACGAGATCCTTCTAGTCAGGCCTGTTTGATTATAGTCCTACACAATAAACACAGCAGGGGAGAGGAGAGGAGAGGAATTCATGTATACGAAAGGAGAGGAGAGGAGAGGAGAGGAGAGGAGAGGAGAGGAATTCATGTATACGAAAGGAGAGGAGAGGGGAGGTATACGAAAGGAGAGGAGAGGGGAGGAGGAGAGGGAGGAGAGGAGAGGAGAGGAGAGGAATCCACGCGAGATGTAAACGGTGTCACACAGCTGTAAGTCATCAGTTATCAGGCTCTTTGGGTTGGTTGCACACACACACACACACACACACACACAATACAGTATAAATCTAGATTTATACTCATGTAAGCCTATCTAGCCCCCCCCCCCCCACCCCCCCCCCCCTCGCGGCTACGTTCCACCACACCACGCAGCACGGATGTCTCTCTCTCTCTCTCTCTCTCTCTCTCTCACACACACACACACACACACACATCTGTACAGTCCGACAGACACGGACTAGTGACTGGACCCTAGACCGATAAGGGTGGTCCGTCCGCCGGACTGTAGGGAAGAATTAATTAAGCATCACAATAATAATAATAATAATAAACGCAAAACGCCATTATGATATTAAAAATATGATCCCGAACCAAACCTGCATGGTGATGCCTCCTCCTCCTACACACACACACACACACACACACACACACACACACACACACACACCAGAACCACATCTATCTGAATGTGTTCTTACCCATTTAGGCTGCAGCGTCTCTCTCTCTCTCTCTCTCTTCTCTCTCTCTCTCTGTGTGTGATCCGGTCTGGTTCTGGCTCTGGTTCGGTCCGGTTCGGTTCGGGTAGGGAGGGATTAGGGTGCTGCTGCTGGCCGGGGTAGAGGCTGCGGATCGCTCGGTGCTCAGTGTAAGAGGACTGGAGGTAGGCTATAAGGTGGTGGTTCTGCCCGGGGAGAGGCTGCGACACGCCGGCCTAGTAGACGGTAGAGAACCCCCGGTCCGTCACAGCGAGGTAGGGAGGAGGTTCTGCCCGAGTAGAGGCTGCGACACGCCGGCTAGTAGACGGTAGAACCCCCGGTCCGTCACAGCGAGGTAGGGAGGAGGTTCTGCCCGGAGAGAGGCTGCGGATCGCGGGATGTTGGACGGGCAGGGACTCCCGGTGTGTGTGTGTGTGTGTGTGTGGTGTGTGTGTTCTGGTTCTATGGTGGGGTGTGTTTACTGTGTGTGTGTGTGTGTGTGTGTGTGTGTGTGTGTGTGTGTGTGTGTGTGTGTGTGTGTGCGTGCGTGCGTGCGTGCGTATGTTTACAGCCGCTACAGTGTAGCGAGAGAGAGGAACTATAGGCAGCATGCTTCTTCCTCTATTGTAGCCTCAGCTGTCACTGACACTGATGCACGCGCACGCCGCGCGCATATATACATACACACACGCAACGCACACACACACACACACACACACACACGCACACACACACACACACACACACACACACACACATCTCGCGAGACATCCTCTGTCAGTAGGCTAGGGCAGGTTATCCCCACCCCCCAAAAAATAGCTCTTCCTCCATGTAGAAGACGTGAGTGAACAGATTATGGATCAATTAATCAAGATGATTGATTGATTGATTGATTGAAATATTTATTAAAAGTTTGCAGAATGGACAGTACATTTCAAGCACAAATTCAATACAAAGGACTGTTAACTGTGAGTGGACGACCCAATTAAGCATTACACTTGTTTACAACAGGGTCCACCTTGTTCAATTCATCATAACATTTAGAGACGTACAAATAGACACTTCTATGTAGTTAAAGACAGAACAGGAATTCATCATGAGAACATACGGATTTGTCCGGGTCCATTTCTAATTATTCCTAAACACATGGGGTCCCCTTACACTATTGGTTCCCAAAGTGGGGGGTCCGGAGACCCCCATGGGTCCTTGAGGGAGCTCCAGGGGGGTCCCCATGTAGCTAAATGACAGTTTGGAGCCAATGGACCCTTATGGGTCTGTAAACTCTGAGAAGTGTACAAATGGAACCAAATGGACCCTTATGGGTCTGTAACTCTGAGAGTGTACAAATGGAACCAAATGGACCCTTATGGGTCTGTGACTCTGAGAGTGTACAAATGGAACCAAATGGACCCCTTATGGGTCTGTAACTCTGAGAGTGTACAAATTGAACCAAATAGTACCCTTATGGGTCTGTTAACTCTGAGAAGTGTACAAATGGAACCAATGGACCCTTATGGGTCTGTAACTCTGAGAGGTGTACAAATGGAACCAAATGGACCCTCATGGGTCTGTGACTCTGAGAAGTGTACAAATGGAACCAAATGGACCCTTACAGTGTGTACACTCTGAGATTTAAATTAAATTTGATTTGGGGGGTCCCAGAGATAGAAATGCCATTAAATGTATGGGGGGTCCGTAGACTAATGCATGTCAAACTGGGGGGGGGGGTCCTTGAAATTAAACAGGTTGAGAATCACTGCTAGAGCCATAAAAAATATAAATCTACACTATAGCTGAATATAGGAGGGGCTAGCGTACGCGCCCTATAAATCTACCACTATAGCTGAATATAGGAGGGGCTAGCGCCCTATAATCTACACTATAGCTGAATATAGGAGGGGCTAGCGCCTATAAATCTACACTATAGCTGAATATAGGAGGGGCTAGCGCCCTATAAATCTACACTATAGCTGAATATAGGAGGGGCTAGCGCCCTATTAAATCTACACTATAGCTGAATATAGGAGGGGCTAGCGCCCTATAAATCTACAATATAGCTGAATATAGGAGGGGGGCTAGCGCCCTATAAATCTACACTATAGCTGAATATAGGAGGGGCTAGCGCCCTATAAATCTACACTATAGCTGAATATAGGAGGGGGCTAGCACCCTATAAATCTACACTATAGCTGAATATATAGGAGTGGCTAGCCACCCTATAAATCTACACTATAGCTGAATATAGGAGGGGCTAGCGCCCTATAAATCTACACTATAGCTGAATATAGGAGGGGCTAGCGCCCTATAAATCTACACTATAGCTGAATATAGGAGGGGCTAGCGCCCTATAAATCTACACTATAGCTGAATATAGGAGGGGCTAGCGCCCTAATAATCTACACTATAGCTGAATATAGGAGGGGCTAGCGCCTATAAATCTACACTATAGCTGAATATAGGAGTGGCTAGCGCCCTATAAATCTACACTATAGCTGAATATAGGAGTGGCTAGCCGCCCTATAAATCTACACTATAGCTGAATATAGGAAGGGCTAGCACCCCAATAAATCTACACTATAGCTGAATATAGGAGTGGCTAGCGCCCTATAAATCTACACTATAGCTGAATATAGGAGGGGCTAGCGGCCCTATAAATCTACACTATAGCTGAATATAGGAGGGGCTAGCCGCCCTATAAATCTACACTATAGCTGAATATAGGAGGGGCTAGCACCCTATAAATCTACACTATAGCTGAATATAGGAGGGGCTAGCGCTCCTCAAAAATCACACCTGTGTGAAGTGAGGGGCGCTCTTATCGTCAACATCATCATGCATGCGTCACGTTCCGTGCTCAGCCAATCAAATCTATTGAACAATAGATAAAGCTTGAATGACATATTTTCAAGAACATATTTTCAGATGGGGTCGGAGGACCAATTATACAGAGTCATCATGACTATCACACAGACACGCACGCACGCACACATGCACGTGCACACACACACACACACACACACACACACACACACACACACACGGTAAGCCCATGAGCATTGTTGTACAGACAGAATGTGCTGCTTCAGCACCGCATGGGAGAGAGAGAGGAGAGAGAGAGAGAGAGAGGAGAGAGAGAGAGAGAGAGAGAGAGAGAGAGAGAGAGAGAGAGAGAGGGAGAGAGAGGAGAGAGAGGAGAGAGGGAGGAGAGAGAGAGAGAGAGAGAGAGAGGAGAGAGAGAGAGAGAGGAGAGAGAAGAGAGAGAGAGAGAGAGAGAGAGAGAGAGAGAGGGAGGGAGGGAGAGAGAGAGAGACCATGGAGCCCCCCCCACCACCATGTTTACACAATGCTGTACCTCCAACTGTATATACTTTATGTTTACACAATGCTGTACCTCCAACTGTATATACTTTATGTTTATACAATACTGTACCTCCTCCAACTGTATATACTTTATGTTTACACAATACTGTACCTCCAACTGTATATATACTTTATGTTTACACAATACTGTACCTACAACTGTATATACTTTATGTTTACACAATACTGTACCTCCTCCAACTGTATATACTTTATGTTTACACAATACTGTACCTACAACTGTATATACTTTATGTTTACACAATACTGTACCTCCTCCAACTGTATATACTTTATTTTTACACAATACTGTACCTTATATATACACTCTACCCATTTCCAACTGTTTTTGTTATTATATATTTCTTGACACTTGCTTTGACAATAACGTAGGCCTATATGTTTTCACTTATTTACCACGACTTTTGTCTTGTTTTTATTTATTTATTTCCATAGTATTTACTAGTATCAATAATTATTTACACACAAATACGGTTCCATTTCATTTCATTACATCTTTATATTTTATTAGGATTATATAATCTGGCCATAACATGTTTATTATTTCTGTCTCCATGAAGAGCTATAACCCCCGGCCTCGGATGGGTGGTGTTACAGCGACACCTGCTGGTGGCACGGTGACATTACAGAATGCAATGAGGAATAGATTTAAACCGCGGCTGCAATCGAAAGTAAATGTTTCAACAAGTTGAACAAGAACAAGGACAAGATGTCTGCTCGGGGTCCGTGTTGTTCACAGTAAACACAGTTTTAATGATAAAGTCTTAAAGTCTCGGATGTGGTTGAGTTTCTACATGTTGCGGGTTAATTCTGTGGAGTTGCAACACACCTGTGACAGGTAATTAAGACTTTAAGACTTTATTTACATTTAGCCTACTATATTTAGACTTTACTATACGGTCTGAAAACTAGACCTTTTCAGGGTGTGGCTGTTGAAGTGAAGTGAAGTGAAGTCTGTTCACAGAAGTACGTTGTAGGATATGTGGGGATTATCTGACGAGGTACCATTTGAGTGGGCAAAACCTTGCATAAACTAAATAATACTAAATTGTTTATAGGGTCAATATAAGTAAAATAATATAGCCTTTCTCCACAGGAGTATCTTTTTATATTTGTCCAAAAATAATACAAACAGCCAATAGCATATTACAAAGTTATCCCCCTCACTGGGGAACATTACGGGATACAAAAACCTTGGTGTTTGTAAAGATGATTTCAAAATGGCAATGGTAACAACCGAGGAGGTACTTAAAAAACTGAGTGCCCTCCAACCCCACAAGGCCACTGGCCATGACAATATCCCCTCCAAATTTCTCAGAGACTCAGCCTTTTCCATAGCTCCAGTCATCACCCACATAGTTAACCTCTCCATCAAACAGGGACGGGTCCCCCAAGATTTTAAACTGGCCAAAGTAACCCCCTTGTACAAAAAAGGGAGTAAATTAGAACCCGGCAACTACCGCCCTATTTCTATTCTAAGCTCCATCTCGAAAGTGATGGAAAACATAGTCTATGAACAGGTTGAAAAGTATCTTGCCACTAATAAATTGCTGTACGAGTTCCAATCTGGTTTCAGAACATCCCACTCCACTGACACATGCCTCCTCTATTTGAGCGACCACATCAAACACGAGGTGGACGCTGGAAAATACTGCGGCATGGTCAAGCTGGACCTCCAAAAGGCTTTTGACACCGTGAACCACTCCATACTGGTTAACAAGCTTAAAGCTATTGGTTTTGATAGCACATCAGTGAGCTGGATGCAATCCTACCTGGAGGGGAGAGAACAGATGGTGGAGGTGAACGGAACACTGTCCCCTCCCCTCCCAGTGAGCTGTGGCGTCCCACAAGGAAGCATACTAGGGCCTTTACTGTTCCTAATATATGTTAACGACATGACTTCAGCTTGTGACTGCAACTTGTTCCTGTTCACAGATGACTCAGCACTGCTGGTCTCGGACAGGAACAAACTGCAGGTTGAAAAGACCCTCAGCTCTGAACTCGGTAGAATCTGCACCTGGCTCGCTGATAACAAACTATCCTTACACCTGGGAAAAACTGAATCCATCCTCTTCGGATCAAATAGTAATCTCAGCAAGGCAGATGGCTTCTTGGTTAGAGTGGGTGACAATATTATCACACGGAAAGATGAAATTACCTACCTAGGTTCCATCCTGGAGGCTAATCTTTCCGGTGATAAAATGGCCACCAACGAAATCAAAAAAGTCAATCAAAGAACAAGATTCCTTTACAGGATCTCCTCACTGGTCAGCAAAAACACCTTGAAGACCTTAACAGGAGCCCTCGTACAAGGTTTCTTTGACTATGCATCCACCTCTTGGTACCACAGCACCTCAAAGGCCCTTAAAACAAGGCTCCAGACCTCCCAAAACAAACTGGTCAGGCTCCTACTTGGCCTCACCCCCCGAACCCACCTCACCCCTGCCCACTTTGACAGGCTGGAATGGCTTAGGGTCGACGACAGAGTACAGCATCTTGCAATGGGTCTGGTCCACAAGATTCACTACACCACCAAGATACCCATGTACCTGTCTAAATACTTCCTTAATGTAAACGAAGTCCACACCCACAACACCAGAGGGAGTGCAACAAACCATGTACAACCCAGATTCGGCACAAACAAGGGACTCAATTATTTTCGCTCCTATGCCACCAAAATGTGGAACGCCCTACCCTTGACTCCTTCAAAACCGCTCTCAAAGGGCACCTACGGACGGCTGCAATTCGAAACTGGCCTCTGTAAAATCTGAATCCCCCCCCCCCCCCATTTCCCCTCACTGTATAAAGTATCTTTTCCCTTTTTACCTCTTTTATGATGAATTCCTGTTCTGTTCTTTAGCTACATAGAAATGTCTATTTGTATGTCTCTAAATGTTTGTACGTCTCTAAATGTTTTGATGAATTGAACAATGTGGACCCTGTTGTAAACAAGTGTAATGCTTAATTGGGTCGTCCACTCACAGTTAACAGTCTTTGTATTGAGTTTGTGCTTAAAATGTACTGTAAATTCTACAAACTGTTAATAAATATTTCAATCAATCAATCAATTAGACATGCAATTCATTCACAAGTCTTAGACATGAAGTCATTCGGCCTCCAATGTTGTTTTAGCACAAGGTTTTTGTACACGAGTTTTATCTGTTCTGTGTGTTCAATAAAAATCGCCTAAACAGCCGTTGATGTAGAATCATTTATAAATTTCTCCATTACATCATCATTACATCATTACATCGCATGGCATTATTTATTCATTATACCCCAGTCACTGGACAACAATACAATATGGTATTAATGCAGCAACAGTAGAGTGATGCGTCTCAACACTAATGAACCTATCGTCAGTCACGGGGTCGTGAATATTCTGAACCGCAGGAACCCGATCCATCTCATTGAGTTCAGGAACCGGGTTTTATCAAGAGCCGGTGGTGTGGAGCCAAAAGCGGGTTTCATCAAGAGCCGGAGGGGTGGCGGTTGGAGCATCCGGTCAGGGCGTGGAGCTGTTGCCCCTGCGACCCGACTACGGATAAGCGGTTTGGAGACGGATGGATGTACAGTTACAATTACAATAAAGAACCTCTTAACGGGGGCACCATACTGTATACACACGTGGCACCAAATGGACCCGTAGGGGTCCGTTTGGCGCGCTCTGACGCTCACGGTGCCGCGATGGATCCGATCCGCCGGTGCATGTCGTTGAGAGCGACGTCGCCGTGCGAACACACCGAGATCCCGCTGTCCACGCCCACAGAGCCTGCAGTGGACGAACACAGACATGACAACTTCCTGTAGAGTATGTGACAACATCCTGTAGAGCACATGACAGCTTCCTGTAGAACACGTGACAACTTCCTGTAGGACACATGACAACTTCCTGTAGAGCACATGACAACTTCCTGTAGGACACATGACAACTTCCTGTAGAACACATGACAACATCCTGTAGAACACATGACAACATCCTGTAGAACACATGACAACATCCTGTAGAACACATGACATGGCGAGAGGGAGGGGCTTGTGATGAGGGGGAAGAGCTTGTGGCGAGGGGCCTGTGGTGAAGGAGGAGGGGCTTGTGGCGTGGGGGAGGGGCCTGTGATGAGGGGGAAGAGCTTATGGTGAGGGGGAGGAGCTTGTGGCGAGGGGCTTGTGGTTAAGGGGGAGGGGCTTGTGGCGAAGGGGGAGGAGCTTTTGGCGAGGGGGAGGGGCCTGTGGTGAAGGAGGAGGGGCTTGTGGCGAGGGGGAGGGGCCTGTGGTGAAGGAGGAGGGGCTTGTGGCGAGGGGGAGGGGCCTGTGAACGTACCTTCGCTGGTGAGCGAGGAGCTCCTGGAGATCCGGTCGCTGTTCCTCACGTTGAGCGACGCCTTCATCGCGTTGTGGGTGGCCGTCCTGCTCCACTCTGTGTATGCGTGTGTGTGTGTGTGCGTGTGTGTGCGCGTGTGTGTGTGTGTTTGTGCGTGTGCGTGTGCGTGTGCGTGTGTGTGTTTGTGCGTGTGTGTGTGTGTGTGTGTGTTCAAATGCATGTGAGTGTACATATATGCGTTGGAATGAAAAGAACGAATAAAGTTAATAATTGATTGGCCACACCCACCACCTCATTAAGTACACCTGGTTTTCACCTTAGCCCCGCCCACCACTCATTAAGTACACCTGGTTTTCACCTTAGCCCCGCCCACCACTCATTAAGTACACCTGGTTTTCACCTTAGCCCCGCCCACCAGCTCATTAAGTACACCTGGTTTTCACCTTAGCCCCGCCCACCAGCTCATTAAGTACACCTGGTTTTCACCTTAGCCCCGCCCACCACTCATTAAGTACACCTGGTTTTCACCTTAGCCCCGCCCACCACTCATATTGCCCTCCTACTACGTGAGATGTGCAGGCTTTTAATTTATTACTTTTTTCATTAAATAGAGGGGGGTTAGGGGAGGGGTTAGGGGGAGGGGTTAGAGGGGGAGAGGTTAATTTACAGGTTAATTATTCGTCGTCACTCACCTGAGTTTTCGGCCAATCGCAGACGACCGCAGCAGAGGTGTGTCCTCCACTGCTTTCTGACGTTCTCCTTCACGGCGCAGTGGAAGACGAAGATGAAGAACCCTGTGCACGCACGCACACACACACACACACACACACACACACACACACACACACACACACACACACACACACACACACACACACACACACACGCACACACACACACACACACACACGCACACACGCACACATGTTTCTATATCAGTTGTTCTCAATATTTCATGTCAAGGACCCCAAAAATGATATGTAATATGCCGTCCACCCCCATCAGGAGACATGTTGTTCCAGGAGGCAGGGACCCCTCAGAAGTAAAGATTTGAGTTAAAAACAGAAACTCTGAAAGAATATACTGTATATTCAAAGATTTTCACGATTAAAAAATAAATAAATAGCAGACCTACAAGCTCATAGCGCGCCACTCGGTGGCGCGCTATGAGCTTGTAGATCTGCTGTTTTTCAATAGCTAAAGCGCGACATGACGCTGACACCAAAATGGGTTCCCGTTCAGAATGGGTTAAGAGCGTCTGCTAAATGCCTAAATTGTAAAATTGTAAATGGTAACCGTGCCCCTCTCACCCTGCAGGGAGTTGAAGATGCAGAACAGGTTTTCTCCTCTGGTGAAAGAGTTCCCTATCGTAATAAATAGTTCCCTATCGTAATAAATAGTTCCCTATCGTAATAAATAGTTCCCTATCGTAATAAATACTTCCCTATCGTAATAAATAGTTCCCTATCGTAATAAATAGTTCCCTATCTTAATAAATTGTAAATGGTAACCGTGCCCCTCTCACCCTGCAGGGAGTTGAAGATGCAGAACAGGTTTTCTCCTCTGGTGAAAGAGTTCCCTATCGTAATAAATAGTTCCCTATCGTAATAAATAGTTCCCTATCGTAATAAATACTTCCCTATCGTAATAAATACTTCCCTATCGTAATAAATTGTAAATGGTAACCGTGCCCCTCTCACCCTGCAGGGAGTTGAAGATGCAGAACAGGTTTTCCCCTCTGGTGAAAGAGTTCCCTATCGTAATAAATAGTTCCCTATCGTAATAAATAGTTCCCTATCGTAATAAATAGTTCCGTATCTTAATAAATTGTAAATGGTAACCGTGCCCCTCTCACCCTGCAGGGAGTTGAAGATGCAGAACAGGTTTTCTCCTCTGGTGAAATACTTCCATATCGTAATAAATAGTTCCCTATCGTAATAAATACTTCCCTATCGTAATAAATTGTAAATGGTAACCGTGCCCCTCTCACCCTGCAGGGAGTTGAAGATGCAGAGCAGGTTTTCTCCTCTGGTGAAATACTTCCCTATCGTAATAAATACTTCCCTATCGTAATAAATACTTCCCTATCGTAATAAATTGTAAATGGTAACCGTGCCCCTCTCACCCTGCAGGGAGTTGAAGATGCAGAACAGGTTTTCTCCTCTGGTGAAATACTTCCCTATCGTAATAAATAGTTCCCTATCGTAATAAATAGTTCCGTATCTTAATAAATTGTAAATGGTAACCGTGCCCCTCTCACCCTGCAGGGAGTTGAAGATGCAGAACAGGTTTTCTCCTCTGGTGAAATACTTCCCTATCGTAATAAATAGTTCCCTATCGTAATAAATACTTCCCTATCGTAATAAATTGTTAATGGTAACCGTGCCCCTCTCACCCTGCAGGGAGTTGAAGATGCAGAACAGGTTTTCTCCTCTGGTGAAATACTTCCCTATCGTAATAAATAGTTCCCTATCGTAATAAATACTTCCCTATCGTAATAAATTGTAAATGGTAACCGTGCCCCTCTCACCCTGCAGGGAGTTGAAGATGCAGAACAGGTTTTCTCCTCTGGTGAAATACTTCCCTATCGTAATAAATAGTTCCCTATCGTAATAAATAGTTCCGTATCTTAATAAATTGTAAATGGTAACCGTGCCCCTCTCACCCTGCAGGGAGTTGAAGATGCAGAACAGGTTTTCTCCTCTGGTGAAATACTTCCCTATCGTAATAAATAGTTCCCTATCGTAATAAATACTTCCCTATCGTAATAAATTGTAAATGGTAACCGTGCCCCTCTCACCCTGCAGGGAGTTGAAGATGCAGAACAGGTTTTCTCCTCTGGTGAAATACTTCCCTATCGTAATAAATAGTTCCCTATCGTAATAAATACTTCCCTATCGTAATAAATTGTAAATGGTAACCGTGCCCCTCTCACCCTGCAGGGAGTTGAAGATGCAGAACAGGTTTTCTCCTCTGGTGAAATACTTCCCTATCGTAATAAATAGTTCCCTATCGTAATAAATACTTCCCTATGGTAATAAATTGTAAATGGTAACCGTGCCCCTCTCACCCTGCAGGGAGTTGAAGATGCAGAACAGGTTTTCTCCTCTGGTGAAATACTTCCCTATCGTAATAAATAGTTCCCTATCGTAATAAATACTTCCCTATCGTAATAAATTGTAAATGGTAACCGTGCCCCTCTCACCCTGCAGGGAGTTGAAGATGCAGAACAGGTTTTCTCCTCTGGTGAAATACTTCCCTATCGTAATAAATAGTTCCCTATCGTAATAAATACTTCCCTATGGTAATACATTGTAAATGGTAACCGTGCCCCTCTCACCCTGCAGGGAGTTGAAGATGCAGAACAGGTTTTCTCCTCTGGTGAAATACTTCCCTATCGTAATAAATAGTTCCCTATCGTAATAAATACTTCCCTATGGTAATACATTGTAAATGGTAACCGTGCCCCTCTCACCCTGCAGGGAGTTGAAGATGCAGAACAGGTTTTCTCCTCTGGTGAAATACTTCCCTATCGTAATAAATAGTTCCCTATCGTAATAAATAGTTCCGTATCTTAATAAATTGTAAATGGTAACCGTGCCCCTCTCACCCTGCAGGGAGTTGAAGATGCAGAACAGGTTTTCTCCTCTGGTGAAATACTTCCCTATCGTAATAAATACTTCCCTATCGTAATAAATACTTCCCTATCGTAATAAATTGTAAATGGTAACCGTGCCCCTCTCACCCTGCAGGGAGTTGAAGATGCAGAACAGGTTTTCTCCTCTGGTGAAATACTTCCCTATCGTAATAAATAGTTCCCTATCGTAATAAATACTTCCCTATGGTAATAAATTGTAAATGGTAACCGTGCCCCTCTCACCCTGCAGGGAGTTGAAGATGCAGAACAGGTTTTCTCCTCTGGTGAAATACTTCCCTATCGTAATAAATAGTTCCCTATCGTAATAAATACTTCCCTATCGTAATAAATTGTAAATGGTAACCGTGCCCCTCTCACCCTGCAGGGAGTTGAAGATGCAGAACAGGTTTTCTCCTCTGGTGAAATACTTCCCTATCGTAATAAATAGTTCCCTATCGTAATAAATACTTCCCTATGGTAATACATTGTAAATGGTAACCGTGCCCCTCTCACCCTGCAGGGAGTTGAAGATGCAGAACAGGTTTTCTCCTCTGGTGAAATACTTCCCTATCGTAATAAATAGTTCCCTATCGTAATAAATAGTTCCGTATCTTAATAAATTGTAAATGGTAACCGTGCCCCTCTCACCCTGCAGGGAGTTGAAGATGCAGAACAGGTTTTCTCCTCTGGTGATATACTTCCCTATCGTAATAAATAGTTCCCTATCGTAATAAATAGTTCCCTATCTTAATAAATTGTAAATGGTAACCGTGCCCCTCTCACCCTGCAGGGAGTTGAAGATGCAGAACAGGTTTTCTCCTCTGGTGAAATACTTCCCTATCGTAATAAATTGTAAATGGTAACCGTGCCCCTCTCACCCTGCAGGGAGTTGAAGATGCAGAACAGGTTTTCTCCTCTGGTGAAATACTTCCCTATCGTAAAAAATAGTTCCCTATCGTAATAAATAGTTCCCTATCTTAATAAATTGTAAATGGTAACCGTGCCCCTCTCACCCTGCAGGGAGTTGAAGATGCAGAACAGGTTTTCTCCTCTGGTGAAATACTTCCCTATCGTAATAAATAGTTCCCTATCGTAATAAATAGTTCCGTATCTTAATAAATTGTAAATGGTAACCGTGCCCCTCTCACCCTGCAGGGAGTTGAAGATGCAGAACAGGTTTTCTCCTCTGGTGATATACTTCCCTATCGTAATAAATAGTTCCCTATCGTAATAAATAGTTCCCTATCTTAATAAATTGTAAATGGTAACCGTGCCCCTCTCACCCTGCAGGGAGTTGAAGATGCAGAACAGGTAGACGAAGGGCAGAGCCAGCGGGCCCCAGGCCAGCAGGCCGAAGCCCCAGGTGAGGCCCAGCAGCACCACCAGGCCCGTCACGCTGCGGAGGTCGGCGGCCAGGCCCCGCGACGGGCTCTGGTTCTGGGGGTTCTGCCTCTTGACCCGGGCCAGCTGCACCAGGACCACGGCGAAGACCGCCACGCTGAGCCCGAAGACCAGCGCGTAGTACGAGACCACGCCCGCGTAGAACGCCGCGTCGCTGCGCAGCCAGCAGCTACACGGGGGAAGACACAGAGGAATACATTCATGTCTTAACACATTCTGACCTGAGATCAGATTCATACGAGGTTTCCACTGGACACACACTGGTCTGATTAACCCATTCTGACCTGAGATCAGATTCATACGAGGTTTCCACAGGACACACACTGGTCTGATTAACCCATTCTGACCTGAGATCAGATTCATACGAGGTTTCCACAGGACACACACTGGTCTGATTAACCAGTGTTGTTTTTGGCATCACATTTCGATTTTAGTTTTAGTCATATGTCTTTGGGACTGAAACTTCATTTAGTTTTAGTCACATTTTAGTCACCTGGAAATGTCTTGTGTTAGTCTAGTTTTATTCGACTAAAGGTCATAAGATTTTAGTCGACTAAATCTACAGGTGATTTAGTCGACTACAATGTGTTTTGGCGGGCCTTGATGCCGTCGTAATGAGTGTTTTTGCACTTGCTGAAAATAGCCGATCTACAAGCTCACAACGCGTCGCGTTGCGACGCGTTGTGAGCTTGTAGATCGGCTATTGATCGGCTAACATGATCGGCTATCATCATCGATGGGGAAACTGCAGGCTTTCTAGTCCTGAAAAGTTGCAATGTGAAAATGGAAGCCATCGTTCTCACGATAATGAAAATCTAAACATCTTTGTAAAAGAATCTTGTTTAAAAAAAAAATCTGCCTAATGATGGAAGACGGTTTCTAAACTGCCCACAGCCCTCCTATGAGACACAGACCGAGTAGAAAAGAAATTGTGCCATTTTATCATGATTATTAGTGAGGACCTATTATATGAAGATAGGTTGAAAAGTGGTGGAGTGGTCCTTTAACGAGCATCAGCTGAGAGGGGGGCGGAGACACAGAGGAATACATTAATGTCTTAACAATAAATAGTTACAGTATATGACTTACCAAATCATCAATAAAAAGGTTATATGGCTTAAATCCTCAATAAATAGTTCCATATCTTAATAAATAGTTCCATGTATCTCAATGAATAGTTCCATATCTAAACCTGTCATATCTTACAAGTCATCAATAAATATGACCCAGCTTGACTGAGGGAGGGACTGCCATTGAATTTTGAATCATAGCTTCAAATTGACTTATTGGTTGTTCAGTTTGACCCTCCAGTTTTGGAGATATGGCTTATAGAGTAATGTCTGGCAGAGAAACAGAGAGTTGAGAAAGCAGGATTAAAATGTTCACTTCTGTGGTCTCTAACATTACACCTATAGCTACATGTTTATGCATTTATTTCATATTTACATGTCTTCTGTGGTCTCTAACATTATTAAACCTAGCTACATGTTGAAGCATTTATTTCATATTTACATGTCTTCTGTGGTCTCTAACATTATTAAACCTAGCTACATGTTGAAGCATTTATTTCATATTTACATGTCAATTTCAGCTTTGACATTTATTTCAGACACGCTCTAGTATGTGAAGAGTCTGTGCCTGTGATATTAACTCATTTTGGATTAAAAAAAACAAGGTTTTTCTCCTCTGGTGAAAGAGTTCCGTATCTTAATAAAGAGTTCCCTATCATAATAAATAGTTCTGTATCTTAATAAATAGTTCCCTATCGTAATAAATAGTTCCCTATCGTAATAAATAGTTCCATATCTTAATAAATAGTTCCCTATCGTAATAAATAGTTCCCTATCGTAATAAATAGTTCTGTATCGTAATAAATAGTTCCGTATCTTAATAAATAGTTCCGTATCGTAATAAATAGTTCTGTATCTTAATAAATAGTTCCCTATCGTAATAAATAGTTCCCTATCGTAATAAATAGTTCTGTATCTTAATAAACAGTTCCGTATCTTAATACATAGTTCAGTATCGTAATAAATAGTTCTGTATCTTAATAAACAGTTCCGTATCTTAATACATAGTTCAGTATCATAATAAATAGTTCTGTATCTTAATAAATAGTTCCGTATCGTAATAAATAGTTCCGTATCTTAATACATAGTTCCGTATTGTAATAAATAGTTCCGTATCTTAATAAATAGTTCCCTATCGTAATAAATAGTTCCGTATCTTAATAAATAGTTCCCTATCGTAAAAGATTGTTCCGTATCTTACAAGTCATCCGTGGGTCCGTCTGAGTATCTTCCATACGTCACCAGACCGTAGTTGTCTTTGTCCACGGAGATCACGATGACCACCACCACCAGGGGGACACCTGGAGGGCAAAGGTCACAGAGGAACACCTGTGTTATTAATACTCCAGTTTTAGGTGATAAACTACAACATGACGTCACTGAGCCGCGGTGGTAAGAGACTCACCGTTCAACCCAAACACATCTCTCTGTTTTTACTAAAACTACAACATGACGTCACTGAGCCGCGGTGGTAAGAGACTCACCTCTCACCCCAAACACACCTCTCTGTTTTTACTAAAACTACAACATGACGTCACTGAGCCGCGGTGGTAAGAGACTCACCTCTCACCCCAAACACATCTCTCTGTTTTTACTAAAACTAAAACATGACGTCACTGAAGTGCGGTGGTAAGAGACTCACCTCTCACCCCAAACACATCTCTCTGTTTTTACTAAAACTACAACATGACGTCACTGAGCCGCGGTGGTAAGAGACTCACCTCTCACCCCAAACACATCTCTCTGTTTTTACTAAAACTACAACATGACGTCACTGAGCCGCAGTGGTAAGAGACTCACCGCTCACCCCAAACACATCTCTCTGTTTTTACTAAAACTACAACATGACGTCACTGAGCCGCGGTGGTAAGAGACTCACCGCTCAACCCAAACACATCTCTCTGTTTTTACTAAAACTACAACATGACGTCACTGAGCCGCGGTGGTAAGAGACTCACCTCTCACCCCAAACACATCTCTGTATTTACTAGAACTACAACATGACGTCACTGAGCCGCGGTGGTAAGAGACTCACCTCTCACCCCAAACACATCTCTCTGTTTTTACTAAAACTACAACATGACGTCACTGAGCCGCGGTGGTAAGAGACTCACTGCTCACCCCAAACACACCTCTCTGTTTTTACTAAAACTACAACATGACGTCACTGAGCCGCGGTGGTAAGAGACTCACCTCTCACCCCAAACACATCTGTGTTTTTACTAAAACTACAACATGACGTCACTGAGCCGCGGTGGTAAGAGACTCACCTCTCACCCCAAACACACCTCTCTGTTTTTACTAAAACTACAACATGACGTCACTGAGCCGCGGTGGTAAGAGACTCACCTCTCACCCCAAACACATCTCTCTGTTTTTACTAAAACTAAAACATGACATCACTGAGCCGCGGTGGTAAGAGACTCACCGCTCACCCAAAGACACCTCTCTGTTTTTACTAAAACTACAACATGACGTCACTGAGCCGCGGTGATACGAGACTCACCGCTCACCCAAAGACACCTCTCTGTTTTTACTAAAACTACAACATGACGTCACTGAGCCACGGTGGTAAGAGACTCACCGCTCACCCCAAACACATCTCTCTGTTTTTACTAAAACTACAACATGACGTCACTGAGCCGCGGTGGTAACAGACTTACCGCTCACCCCCAAACACATCTCTCTGTTTTTACTAAAACTACAACATGACGTCACTGAGCCGCGGTGGTAAGAGACTCACCTCTCACCCCAAACACATCTCTCTGTTTTTACTAACACTACAACATGACGTCACTGAGCCGCGGTGGTAAGAGACTCACCGTTCAACCCAAACACATCTCTCTGTTTTTACTAAAACTACAACATGACGTCACTGAGCCGCGGTGGTAAGAGACTCACCTCTCACCCCAAACACATCTCTGTATTTACTAAAACTACAACATGACGTCACTGAGCCGCGGTGGTAAGAGACTCACCTCTCACCCCAAAAAACACCTCTCTCTGTTTTTACTAAAACTACAACATGACGTCACTGAGCCGCGGTGGTAAGAGACTCACCTCTCACCCCAAACACATCTGTGTTTTTACTAAAACTACAACATGACGTCACTGAGCCGCGGTGGTAAGAGACTCACCTCTCACCCCAAACACACCTCTCTGTTTTTACTAAAACTACAACATGACGTCACTGAGCCGCGGTGGTAAGAGACTCACCTCTCACCCCAAACACATCTCTCTGTTTTTACTAAAACTAAAACATGACGTCACTGAAGTGCGGTGGTAAGAGACTCACCTCTCACCCCAAACACATCACTCTGTTTTTACTAAAACTACAACATGACGTCACTGAGCCGCGGTGGTAAGAGACTCACCTCTCACCCCAAACACATCTCTCTGTTTTTACTAAAACTACAACATGACGTCACTGAGCCGCAGTGGTAAGAGACTCACCGCTCACCCCAAACACATCTCTCTGTTTTTACTAAAACTACAACATGACGTCACTGAGCCGCGGTGGTAAGAGACTCACCGCTCAACCCAAACACATCTCTCTGTTTTTACTAAAACTACAACATGACGTCACTGAGCCGCGGTGGTAAGAGACTCACCTCTCACCCCAAACACATCTCTGTATTTACTAGAACTACAACATGACGTCACTGAGCCGCGGTGGTAAGAGACTCACCTCTCACCCCAAACACATCTCTCTGTTTTTACTAAAACTACAACATGACGTCACTGAGCCGCGGTGGTAAGAGACTCACTGCTCACCCCAAACACACCTCTCTGTTTTTACTAAAACTACAACATGACGTCACTGAGCCGCGGTGGTAAGAGACTCACCTCTCACCCCAAACACATCTGTGTTTTTACTAAAACTACAACATGACGTCACTGAGCCGCGGTGGTAAGAGACTCACCTCTCACCCCAAACACACCTCTCTGTTTTTACTAAAACTACAACATGACGTCACTGAGCCGCGGTGGTAAGAGACTCACCTCTCACCCCAAACACATCTCTCTGTTTTTACTAAAACTAAAACATGACATCACTGAGCCGCGGTGGTAAGAGACTCACCGCTCACCCAAAGACACCTCTCTGTTTTTACTAAAACTACAACATGACGTCACTGAGCCGCGGTGATACGAGACTCACCGCTCACCCAAAGACACCTCTCTGTTTTTACTAAAACTACAACATGACGTCACTGAGCCACGGTGGTAAGAGACTCACCGCTCACCCCAAACACATCTCTCTGTTTTTACTAAAACTACAACATGACGTCACTGAGCCGCGGTGGTAACAGACTTACCGCTCACCCCCAAACACATCTCTCTGTTTTTACTAAAACTACAACATGACGTCACTGAGCCGCGGTGGTAAGAGACTCACCTCTCACCCCAAACACATCTCTCTGTTTTTACTAAAACTACAACATGACATCACTGAGCCGCGGTGGTATGGGAAGTGTCAAACTACCACCAGGGAGAGGTAGAGGGTTTTAAACACTCACCCCAGCCCACCAGGGGGCAGTAGAGCGTTTTAACCCATTCTGAACGGGAACCCATTTTGGTATTAGCATCATGTCATGCTTTAGCTATTGAAAAATAGCAGATCTACAAGCTCACAAGCTTCTTTTTTTTTTAATCGAAGAACGACTGACATTTTTTTAGAATCTGATCTCAGGTCAGAATGGGTTATAATCAGACCCAGTGTTTGTCCAGTGGAAAAACCTCGTATATGAATCTGATCTCAGGTCAGAATGGGGTTGTATAAACACTCACCCCAGCCCACCAGGGAGAAGCGCGTCATGTATCGGCTCAGGTAGGGCGTGAACACCCGCACGATGCTCAGGTACATGTGCAGCGCCTCCAGCCCCGCCCACGTGAACGAGGTCAGCAGGAAGTAGTGGAGGAAGGCCGCCGTGGCCGCGCAGAGGCCCGGCGCGGCGCGCGGCGGGAACAGCGCCAGCCAGCCGTCCAATAGGAAGAGGAGGTTGAGCAGCAGCAGAGACAGGCAGAGCTGCACCAGGATCTTAGACGGGATGTCCCGCCGAAGCTTCCTGTGGGAGGGGGGGAATTAAAAGACCTCAGTGCACTGTGCCTACACATGTTGCGACCTCAGGTCGCAACATGTGTAGGCACAATGCAAGGAATGAATGCATTCGCCATGTATCCGAAGGAAGTCTGATCCAATCACTTTTAGATTTCTCCGGTTTAATCCTGAGTTTAAGTTGTGTTGTGTTCAAGATCTGTTTTTAGGCCATGTTTAAGCCTCCGGGAACATCCGTGTTGAGGTTCTTAATCCACTGTTTTTTCATTAAAACGTCTTTGTCCTAAAACTGTCCAGTTGGGATTGTGTTGAAGTCCTGCAGCGCATTTTAGAGCTTCAATGCCGTGAGCCATGAAATGTTGCACAAACCTTGTGGTTGTCTTTTTTGCATCGTTAATATTGTATCTGTGTTGTCCCAGCCTTGTATAGCTATTGTTTTACCCGTTTCTCCGACATATTGTAAACCACATTTCTCACATGTGATTAAGTAAATGCAGTTGCTGGTTCTGGTTGTTATTTGTTGTTTAATCTCTAACACGCGTTTTGTAGTTCTATTTTTGAAGTATTCTGGTCCCTCGCGTGCTGGTGTGTTGATCTCTTTTAGCTTGCTGTGTACTAGACAATCTTTAAGGTTTTTGTTTTTTCTGTGGGGGTGGGGGAGGGGGGGGGGGGTCAGAGGTCAGATCTTCCGCCCTAGTCTGAAAACGTACCTCTTCAGACTCCATCTTTGCCCATAGCACTTGTCCTAGCCTCGATGACCTTACAGGCGAATGCAGAGACTCAATTTATGTAACTTATAGATAGAATGGATGTAGACCTATATATATAAAAAAAAATTGGGGCAGTGGTGACCTAAGGGTTAGAGGAGCGCCCTTGTTGCCGAAAGGTTGCCGGTTCGATTCCCCGGACGGGCAGGAAAGAATCTGGTTGGGGAAGTGATTGGTCATCACTCACCCAACACCGCTGAAGTGCCCTTGAGCAATAAGGCACTGAACCCCCAACCGCTCCCCCTGGAGCTGCTTAGTGGCCGACAGTATCAGACTGTGGTTGTACTGGTCAGCTCCCAGGTTTTAGTGTGTGTGTGTGTGTGTGTGTGTGTGTGTGTGTGTGTGTGTGTGTGTGTGTGTGTGTGTGTGTGTGTGTGTGTGTGTGTGTCTGTGTGTGTCTGTGTGTGTGTCTGTGTGTTTCTATATGTGCAGGGCGTTGCTGAAAATGAGC
This sequence comes from Protomyctophum parallelum, assembly GCF_964188405.1. Taxonomy (NCBI): domain Eukaryota; kingdom Metazoa; phylum Chordata; class Actinopteri; order Myctophiformes; family Myctophidae; genus Protomyctophum; species Protomyctophum parallelum. Next base: position 12,646,014 of record NC_139712.1, on the reverse strand, counting down.
ACCCGTGCTCAGCTACTTCCCTGGGTAAATATAGTATAAAAAAGAAAAAGAAAGCACTATATTCAGGTTCAGAGGTTTCCACTGGACACACACTGTGTCTGATTAATGACCAAATTAATAGAAAAAAAAACACAAATAAAAAGAACGGCATGAGCCCAAGAAGTGTTTTCTGTGAAAAACCAATAATGGATTCAGCATCATGAAAGTTTGAGTTAGGTGAGTACTGATTCATGAAAGGGTCGGACGGTCGGACAGACAGACAGACGGACGGACAGACGGACGGACGGACGGACGGACGGACGGACGGACGGACGGACGGACGGACGGACGGACAGACAGGCACGTACTGTAGACAGGTGTATGTCAGCAGGGTGACAGACAGGAAGATGGCGGATATCCCACATCCTACGTAGGTGATGTAGGTGATGATCACTTCCTGTTGACGCGTGGCCACGCCCTCCCTGGACACGTCCTGAAGAGAAGGACGCGCACACACACACGCACATGCACGCACACACACACACACGTGCGCACACGCACACACGCACACACGCACACGGGTCACATTTTTGTCCATCACAAATTGAGTGGACAATGTTACCGGTAGACAGGGTTCAAAAGTGTTGATGTGATACACTCTCAGAGTTAAAGGCGACTGACTGTCCGTTCACATATAGTGTCATATATATATAGGCTATATATATACATATATAGTAAAGCGCTACGTCCAACCAGGGAAACTCCCCCCTGTCAGGTGTAAAGGAGCAACTTGGACACTCAGGCATGAAGGAAGCATGAGTTCAAGTCCGTTGCTCTCCCCTTGTCCCCCATATATGGGGACTAGGTTGGTCTCCCCTTGTCCCCCCTATATGGGGACTAGGTTGGTCTCCCCTTGTCCCCCATATATGGGGACTAGGTTGGTCTCCCCTTGTCCCCCATATATGGGGACTAGGTTGGTCTCCCCTTGTCCCCCATATATGGGGACTAGGTTGGTGGATGGTGTGTAGAGCCCAGGATCACATTAGATGATTGACACAGGGGTGAAAAATGGGTTACAAAATCGTGGGATAAAAAATATATTTAAAAAATATATAGTAAATCAGTGTCGTACATATATGTGGCCGAATTTGACTGAGGGACTGCAGCCATTGGATTTTTTTTTAATGTTGACCCAGCAGTTTTGGAGATAATAATGGCTTATAGAGTAACGTCTTGCGAGTTGAGAAAACAGGTGAAGAATATTTGATGAACCAGAAACACTGACACTGTGTTTTCTGCTATTTCAGTTGCAGACCTTAAACATTATGTCATGAGTGTCATGAGTCATGACTCATAATAATAATAAAACTTTATTTGTATAGCACCTTTCATGACATGAAATGCAGCTCAAAGTGCTTTACAGAACAATGGAGAATAAAAGAAAAGCAAGGCAACGACATTAAAAAACAAGCAGTAATGCAATACAGTGAGGACATGAATAACAAAAAAATAAAAGATCAATTAAAAGCAATGTTGTAGAAGTGGGTCTTGAGCTGAGCTTTAAAAATGTCTACAGAGGCTGCCTGACGAAGGTACAGTGGGAGCTTGTTCCATGCCGTCGGCCCGTAGAAGCAAAAAGCTGCTTCCCCGTATTTTTTAGTTACCATTTTTTTAGGCAAAGCGAGCAGGCCAGCAGTGGAAGACCTTAGGGGGCGGTTTGGGACATATTTAGGCAGGCATGAGTCATGACTCATGACACCTATAGGCTAGGGTCTCGGGACGGTTTCCATGCCAATGTTGATCTATCATAAAGATAGCATAAGGGGCTCTTTCAAACAGAAGCTGCCAGGTTAAGGTGTCAATCGTGTGGGCGTCCTTGCAAAAGGGTTGCCCTAAATGACTGCCTGTCCCTCTCAGCTCTGTGCATGTAGGCTATACCTCTGTATATGTGACTAAACGTAAAGATGGTGTTCAGCTGGGACTGGCCTGCACCACGGTGGTCAGCCATCCAGGCCAGTGTTGTTTTTGGCAGCAAATTTCTATTTTAGTTTAGTCATATAGTCTTTGGACTGAAACTTCATTTAGTTTTTGTCATATTTTAGTCACGTGGAATGTCTTAGTGTTAGTCTAGTTTTAGTCGACTAAATGTCATAAGATTTTAGTCGACTAAATCTACAGTTGATTTAGTCGACTAAAATGTATTTTGGCGGGCCTTGATGCCGTCGTAATGAGTGTTTTTACACTTGCTGAAAATAGCCGATCTACAAGCACACAACGCGTCGCCAGGGTTGGGAGGGTTACTTTTAAAAAGGAATCCCCTACAGTTACAAGTTACTTGCTAAAAAATGTAGTCAGTAACGTAATCCCGATTACTCCATTTAAAAAGTAACTACAAGTTACTTTCAGTTACTTTTCGATTACTTTTAAGTAAAACTCAATTTAATTAGATAATACAAGTTTTACCATTGATAGACAAGAATGTTGAGCCTATGAAATTAAGATAAGGACAACTGAAATATGGTTAAGGTCATTTCATTGTTAAGAATTTGACCTCTCTGAACAGTTACATTACTGTAGAGTCATTGTGTCAACTTATAACAGATCATAAGAAAAATGCATCTTGACCTACAGAACCATTTTGATTGTTTGATTGACAACAACCAACAACTTTGACAACCAACAACTTTGACAACCAACAACTTCATCCATGTGTGGTCAAAGTGGCTGACACTCATTTAGATAGACATGGCATGAGTTTAAAACATTGACTAGACAGTAAAGACTAATTTATATAGTCTACAAATAACTCAGCCCTATACAATTATATTTATACCCCGTAGGCTACTCTTTAAATAAAAAGCCTCATTGTATTTGACCTAAAAGAGAAGACTGCGCTACCCATTATTTATCCCTAATCCAATATATCATATGCTCTCCTATCTAGTATCTCTGCAGTGTTGCCTGGTCTGATTATTATAAGCCACATTGGGCTTATTTTTCTGAAGTTGCTTGTAAATAATGGTAGAACGGTTGTGAGCTTGTAGATCGTCTATTTTCAAATAGCCAACATATATAAATATGCACATTGTTTAATGGACGATATATATAGCTTTGAAGTGCTCGTGTGGCCTTTTATAGTCGCTTCTTTTGGGCTTGTTTTCATAGACCTGGTTGCTTATTTCTCTCGCAAATTGGCAACACCGCCAGCAGCAGCCTCCACTGTGAGGATTTTACACAGAGTCAGAGAGGTGCGCGCTGCGCTCAACTCCAATCCATTCCGTTTGGTGTTATAATAATGTATAACTTGTTTGTAAAATTAATGAGGGGAAGGGGAGAATGTAATCCTCATGTAACCCCCGTTACAACACCCCCGTTACTGTAATCCAGATTACACATTTTAAAATGTACTCTAAGACGTTACAGTTACGTTTTTTTTTTACTCTGATTACAGTAATGGATTACATGTAATCCGTTACTTCCCAACCCTGCGCGTCGCTGTGAGCTTGTAGAACTGCTATCTTCAGCATGCAACCAAGTGTAAAATGACTTATAGTGGATCTCTTGTCCACTAGTCCCTTCCTAACATTTTAGTCTAGTTTTTATTTGTCGACGGAATTGTCAGTATATTTAGTCTTAGTTTTAGTCATCGTAGCTTAGTTTTCATTTAGTTTCCATTTGTTTTAGTCAGTGAAAAAAGGTAGTCGACGAACATTTTTCGTCTTAGTTTTAGTCGAAAACAACACTGACACACACACACACGCGCACACACACACACACACACACACACACACACACACACACACACACACACACACACACACACACACACACACACACAATAATTAAGGCTGTCCCCAAACATTCAAGGTTCGAATGTTCGCTCGTTAGGGTTGGCACTCGAATCTTAATTAATGGGCTTGAACCATTTGTTTTTTAAATATAATTTTTATTTAAAAAAAATATAATTCTTATTATATTTTTTTATTTTTATTTTTTATTAACTTGAAAATATATCTCGGCGAGAATGCGATATGAACATGTAAAAAAAAGTAAGTTTCTAGTGCATTCCTGTCAGAAGTTATGATTTTTTAAAGAAATCTCCCCTTATTGTTCTCTCTCTCTCTCTCACACACACACACACACACACACACACACACACACACACACACACACACACACACACACACACACACACACACACACACGCCAGCATGATCGCTTTTCTTACTAGCAGCCATAATATATTAGCATATGCTCTCTAGCATGATAGCAAAAAGGAGTGAACTCTGATCATTGTTAAGCAAAACGGTCACGGAAGATCTGCTTTTTCCCTGTGCCCACTTCTTGTGAGTGTGGAAGAACACACTTTTGTTGCATTAGAGCAGGGTACATATGAAGTTTTGTGCCACGGTCTTGTGTTTATATTCCTCTTACATACCGGTAGGCTGTATGTTATTGTCGCAACAACACACGTTGTGTGTCTGAGTGAGGGGGCCTTCCAGAGCAAGGGGGCTTCTGACGGCGTCGCTTACTCGCTTCCCCTCTGTCAGAGGAGGAAGCGACGCGCAGCCGTCGGGAACCCCCCCAAACCGACTGCTCCCCCGCCCTCCAGAAAACTGCTACGCAGACGCTCTGATCGAGACGGTTATTTTTTTAATTAATTAGAAACAAATGGTCCGAATGTTCACTCGAAAATTCCTGCCGAAGTTCGAGTCCTAAAATAAGGGCTAGGGTACAGCCTTAACACACACACACACACACACACTGACCAGCAGCACGGAGAAGGCGGTCAGGTGGTTGCAGCTGCACGTGGTCTGCTCTCTGGTCGCGTTGAGCACGAAGCATCCCGCCGAGCTCCACCCTCCCCCCCCGCCTGCACAACAACGAGGGGTTAAACTTAAAACCGCTATGTGCCCCTTAAACGTCAGGTTAGGGTAGAGTTTAGGTTGTATAAACAGACTCACCGTTCAGACTGAAGTCCCAGAACACACAGGATGCTCCGAAGTTGACCTGCAGAAAAAACACATGTCCCAAAAATATGTGTGTAGGTCCTGGGATGCCACTATAGTTCCACACTCACTCCAGAGGGCCACTATAGTTCCACACTCACTCCAGAGGGCCACTATAGTTCCACACTCACTCCAGAGGGCCACTATAGTTCCACACTCACTCCAGAGGGCCACTATAGTTCCACACTCACTCCAGAGGACCACTATAGTTCCACACTCACTCCAGAGGGCCACTATAGTTCCACACTCACTCCAGAGGGCCACTATAGTTCCACAATCACTCCAGAGGGCCGCTATAGTTCCACACTCACTCCAGAGGGCCGCTATAGTTCCACACTCACTCCAGAGGGCCACTATAGTTCCACACTCACTCCAGAGGGCCACTATAGTTCCACACTCACTCCAGAGGACCACTATAGTTCCACACTCACTCCAGAGGACCACTATAGTTCCACACTCACTCCAGAGGACCACTATAGTTCCACACTCACTCCAGAGGGCCTCTATAGTTGTAAAGTCTATGTTGTAAAGTCTATGTTGTAAAGTCTATGTTGTAATTGTAAAGTATATGTTGTAAAGTATATGTTGTAATTGTAAAGTCTATGTTGTAAAGTCTATGTTGTCATGGTAACAGATACTCACAGGCATAGCGTGTAGGTTCTGGATGCTAAACTCTACGTTCTCCGTCAGGTTGCTGATTGACAGGTCGGACACGCTGGAGCCCAGGACGGGACTGAGGACCGCCTGGTTACCAAGGGTTACATCCTGTAAACAATGTGGTTACCAATGGTTACAACATGTATAGAACAATTTACAATTTACAATGTACAATTTAGGCATTTATCAGACTCTCTTAATCCAGAGCGACTTACATTAAGCAAGAACAAAAAAGCATGGGAATACATCACATAAAAGCATTTATCATGAAACATGCGTAAGCTAAGAAAGTAACAGTGGGATATCTATATAATGAAACTATACATATAAACTATACATATATACTACTATGCTATACATATGTACTATGACGTGCTATGACTACATACAATGCAATTATAGTGCTGTCTACTACATAACATGCTATAAGTCTGTATCAGATGCTATCTAAGCCAACAGAAATGCTATCTAAGGGGGTGGGGTAAGTGCTATGGGCCATGATGGAGTCTGAAAAGGTGGGTTTTCAGACTACGGCGGAAGATTGGGAGTGATGCTGCAGTTCTGACTGCAATGGGAAGTGCATTCCACAGTTTTGGAGCCAGAAGGGAGAAGAGTCTGGGACGTGTGGAGCGTTGTTGTCCCGGCGTTTTTAGTGAGGGGACAGTTGGGTGGGAAACAGCAGAGCAGAGCAGATGGAGACGGGAAACTAGAGAGAAAAAAGTAATGGAAGAATAGACAGCGACAGAAAGCGACGACATAATGCGAGACAAAGGGACAACACGAAACAGAAAGGAGTAGAACGGAGAGAGAAAAAGCAAGGAGAAAAAAAACACTCCTGCTAAACTGTAGTAGTAGTGTAGAGATTAAACTGTAGTACTAGTGTAGAGATTAAACTGTAGTACTAGTGTAGAGATTGAGCAGCTACCTAATTAGCTAGCTATAGCGACAGAGAGCAGCAAATGAATGAATGAATTAATACATGAACCATTGGCACTTACCCCACCCCCTTAGATAGCATTTCTGTAGACTTAGATAGCATTTGATACAGACTTATAGCATGTTATGTAGACAGCACTATAATTGCATTGTATGTAGTCATAGCACGTCATAGTACATATGTATAGCATAGTAGTATATTAGCCCCATATGTTCCCTCTCCCTACGCTCATTCTGTAGCTCCGAGATGAGGTCACACACTGGGCCCCTCCCACCGCGTTTCAGAAACGGCGCAAGTTTCCGCTATGTAAGTTTCTTACCCTGACGCCACGATTAATCCAAACGTGAAGGGGACGTGGAGGGTTTACACCAATTCAACCATAACAACGCCCAAGAAAATCCAACTAGAGATTTGAACCGAGCCTTTACGTCCCGTATTTTGTCAGTCGCTTCCATGTTTATCAAGGAAGTTGAAAAGCTTTAGCGCCTCCCCGGCGCCTCCCCTGGTCGAAATTTCCAACTGACTTCAGTTCACTCGACATGCACGCGCACACGCACACTTCCTTGATAAACATGGAAGCGACTGACAAAATACGGGACGTAAAGGCTCGGTTCAAATCTCTAGTTGGATTTTCTTGTGCGTTGTTATGGTTGAATTAGTGTAAACCCTCCACGTCCCCTTCACGTTTGAATTAATCGTGGCGTCAGGGTAAGAAACTTACATAGCGGAAACTTGCGCCGTTTCTGAAACGCGGTGGGAGGGGCCCAGTGTGTGACCTCATCTCGGAGCTACAGAATGAGCGTAGGGAGAGGGAACATATGGGGCTAAGTAGTATATATGTATAGTTTATATGTATAGTTTCATTATATAAATATTCCACTGTTACTTTCTTAGCTTACGCATGTTTCATGATAAATGTTTTTATGTGATGTATTCCCATGCTTTTTTGTTCTTGCTTAATGTAAGTCGCTCTGGATTAAAATTGTAAATTGTAACGAATGAACAAGTGAATGAATGGACAGACGGACGGACGGACGGACGGACGGACGGACGGTACGAACCAACGAAACCAAGGAACAGACAAGCGTGTGCGGTCTACAGCGAGGGGAGGTCTACAGCGAGGGGAGGTCTACAGCGAGGGGAGGTCTACAGCGAGGGGAGGTCTACAGCGAGGGGAGGAGGTCTACAGCGAGGGGAGGAGGTCTACAGTGAGGGGAGGTCTACAGTGAGGGGAGGTCTACAGTGAGGGGAGGAGGTCTACAGCGAGGGGAGGTCTACAGTGAGGGGAGGTCTACAGCGAGGGGAGGAGGTCTACAGTGAGGGGAGGAGGTCTACAGTGAGGGGAGGAGGTCTACAGTGAGGGGAGGAGGTCTACAGCGAGGGGAGGTCTACAGCGAGGGGAGGAGGTCTACAGTGAGGGGAGGTCTACAGTGAGGGGAGGTCTACAGCGAGGGGAGGAGGTCTACAGCGAGGGGAGGTCTACAGTGAGGGGAGGTCTACAGCGAGGGGAGGAGGTCTACAGCGAGGGGAGGAGGTCTACAGTGAGGGGAGGAGGTCTACAGCGAGGGGAGGAGGTCTACAGCGAGGGGAGGAGGTCTACAGTGAGGGGAGGAGGTCTACAGCGAGGGGAGGAGGTCTACAGCGAGGGGAGGTCTACAGCGAGGGGAGGAGGTCTACAGTGAGGGGAGGTCTACAGTGAGGGGAGGTCTACAGCGAGGGGAGGAGGTCTACAGTGAGGGGAGGAGGTCTACAGCGAGGGGAGGTCTACAGTGAGGGGAGGTCTACAGCGAGGGGAGGAGGTCTACAGTGAGGGGAGGAGGTCTACAGTGAGGGGAGGAGGTCTACAGTGAGGGGAGGAGGTCTACAGCGAGGGGAGGTCTACAGTGAGGGGAGGAGGTCTACAGTGAGGGGAGGAGGTCTACAGCGAGGGGAGGTCTACAGTGAGGGGAGGTCTACAGTGAGGGGAGGAGGTCTACAGCGAGGGGAGGTCTACAGTGAGGGGAGGTCTACAGCGAGGGGAGGAGGTCTACAGCGAGGGGAGGAGGTCTACAGTGAGGGGAGGAGGTCTACAGCGAGGGGAGGAGGTCTACAGCGAGGGGAGGAGGTCTACAGTGAGGGGAGGTCTACAGCGAGGGGAGGAGGTCTACAGCGAGGGGAGGAGGTCTACAGCGAGGGGAGGAGTTCTACAGCGAGGGGAGGTCTACAGCGAGGGGAGGAGGTCTACAGTGAGGGGAGGAGGTCTACAGCGAGGGGAGGTCTACAGCGAGGGGAGGTCTACAGTGAGGGGAGGAGGTCTACAGCGAGGGGAGGAGGTCTACAGCGAGGGGAGGAGGTCTACAGCGAGGGGAGGAGGTCTACAGCGAGGGGAGGAGGTCTACAGTGAGGGGAGGAGGTCTACAGCGAGGGGAGGAGGTCTACAGCGAGGGGAGGTCTACAGCGAGGGGAGGAGGTCTACAGCGAGGGGAGGAGGTCTACAGTGAGGGGAGGAGGTCTACAGCGAGGGGAGGAGGTCTACAGCGAGGGGGGGAGGTCTACAGCGAGGGGAGGAGGTCTACAGTGAGGGGAGGAGGTCTACAGCGAGGGGAGGAGGTCTACAGCGAGGGGAGGAGGTCTACAGCGAGGAGAGGTCTACAGTGAGGGGAGGAGGTCTACAGTGAGGGGAGGTCTACAGTGAGGGGAGGAGGTCTACAGTGAGGGGAGGTCTACAGTGAGGGGAGGTCTACAGCGAGGGGAGGAGGTCTACAGTGAGGGGAGGAGGTCTACAGCGAGGGGAGGAGGTCTACAGCGAGGGGAGGAGGTCTACAGCGAGGGGAGGTCTACAGTGAGGGGAGGAGGTCTACAGTGAGGGGAGGAGGTCTACAGTGAGGGGAGGTCTACAGTGAGGGGAGGAGGTCTACAGCGAGGGGAGGAGGTCTACAGCGAGGGGAGGAGGTCTACAGCGAGGGGAGGAGGTCTACAGCGAGGGGGGGAGGTCTACAGCGAGGGGAGGAGGTCTACAGTGAGGGGAGGAGGTCTACAGTGAGGGGAGGAGGTCTACAGTGAGGGGAGGAGGTCTACAGCGAGGGGAGGTCTACAGCGAGGGGAGGAGGTCTACAGTGAGGGGAGGTCTACAGTGAGGGGAGGTCTACAGCGAGGGGAGGAGGTCTACAGCGAGGGGAGGTCTACAGTGAGGGGAGGAGGTCTACAGCGAGGGGAGGAGGTCTACAGCGAGGGGAGGAGGTCTACAGTGAGGGGAGGAGGTCTACAGCGAGGGGAGGTCTACAGCGAGGGGAGGTCTACAGTGAGGGGAGGAGGTCTACAGTGAGGGGAGGTCTACAGCGAGGGGAGGAGGTCTACAGCGAGGGGAGGAGGTCTACAGCGAGGGGAGGAGGTCTACAGCGAGGGGAGGAGGTCTACAGTGAGGGGAGGAGGTCTACAGCGAGGGGAGGTCTACAGTGAGGGGAGGTCTACAGCGAGGGGAGGAGGTCTACAGTGAGGGGAGGAGGTCTACAGCGAGGGGAGGAGGTCTACAGCGAGGGGAGGAGGTCTACAGCGAGGGGAGGTCTACAGTGAGGGGAGGAGGTCTACAGTGAGGGGAGGAGGTCTACAGTGAGGGGAGGTCTACAGTGAGGGGAGGAGGTCTACAGCGAGGGGAGGAGGTCTACAGCGAGGGGAGGAGGTCTACAGCGAGGGGAGGAGGTCTACAGTGAGGGGAGGAGGTCTACAGTGAGGGGAGGTCTACAGCGAGGGGAGGAGGTCTACAGCGAGGGGAGGTCTACAGTGAGGGGAGGAGGTCTACAGCGAGGGGAGGAGGTCTACAGCGAGGGGAGGAGGTCTACAGCGAGGGGAGGAGGTCTACAGTGAGGGGAGGAGGTCTACAGTGAGGGGAGGAGGTCTACAGTGAGGGGAGGTCTACAGCGAGGGGAGGAGGTCTACAGCGAGGGGAGGTCTACAGTGAGGGGAGGAGGTCTACAGCGAGGGGAGGAGGTCTACAGCGAGGGGAGGAGGTCTACAGCGAGGGGAGGAGGTCTACAGGGAGGGGAGGAGGTCTACAGTGAGGGGAGGTCTACAGCGAGGGGAGGAGGTCTACAGCGAGGGGAGGTCTACAGCGAGGGGAGGTCTACAGTGAGGGGAGGTCTACAGTGAGGGGAGGAGGTCTACAGTGAGGGGAGGTCTACAGTGAGGGGAGGAGGTCTACAGTGAGGGGAGGTCTACAGTGAGGGGAGGAGGTCTACAGCGAGGGGAGGTCTACAGTGAGGGGAGGAGGTCTACAGCGAGGGGAGGAGGTCTACAGCGAGAGGAGGTCTACAGTGAGGGGAGGTCTACAGTGAGGGGAGGAGGTCTACAGCGAGGGGAGGTCTACAGTGAGGGGAGGAGGTCTACAGCGAGGGGAGGTCTACAGTGAGGGGAGGTCTACAGTGAGGGGAGGAGGTCTACAGCGAGGGGAGGTCTACAGTGAGGGGAGGAGGTCTACAGCGAGGGGAGGAGGTCTACAGCGAGAGGAGGTCTACAGCGAGGGGAGGTCTACAGCGAGGGGAGGTCTACAGTGAGGGGAGGTCTACAGCGAGGGGAGGTCTACAGTGAGGGGAGGTCTACAGCGAGGGGAGGAGGTCTACAGCGAGGGGAGGTCTACAGTGAGGGGAGGTCTACAGCGAGGGGGGGAGGTCTACAGTGAGGGGAGGTCTACAGCGAGGGGGGGAGGTCTACAGTGAGGGGAGGTCTACAGCGAGGGGAGGAGGTCTACAGCGAGGGGAGGTCTACAGCGAGGGGGGGAGGTCTACAGTGAGGGGAGGTCTACAGCGAGGGGAGGAGGTCTACAGTGAGGGGAGGTCTACAGCGAGGGGGGGAGGTCTACAGTGAGGGGAGGTCTACAGCGAGGGGAGGAGGTCTACAGTGAGGGGAGGTCTACAGCGAGGGGGGGAGGTCTACAGTGAGGGGAGGTCTACAGCGAGGGGAGGAGGTCTACAGCGAGGGGAGGTCTACAGCGAGGGGGGGAGGTCTACAGCGAGGGGGGGAGGTCTACAGTGAGGGGAGGTCTACAGCGAGGGGAGGAGGTCTACAGCGAGGGGAGGTCTACAGCGAGGGGGGGAGGTCTACAGTGAGGGGAGGTCTACAGCGAGGGGAGGTCTACAGCGAGGGGAGGAGGTCTACAGCGAGGGGAGGAGGTCTACAGCGAGGGGAGGAGGTCTACAGCGAGGGGAGGAGGTCTACAGCGAGGGGAGGAGGTCTACAGTGAGGGGAGGAGGTCTACAGCGAGGGGAGGTCTACAGCGAGGGGAGGAGGTCTACAGCGAGGGGAGGAGGTCTACAGCGAGGGGAGGAGGTCTACAGTGAGGGGAGGAGGTCTACAGCGAGGGGAGGAGGTCTACAGCGAGGGGAGGAGGTCTACAGCGAGGGGAGGAGGTCTACAGCGAGGGGAGGAGGTCTACAGCGAGGGGAGGTCTACAGCGAGGGGAGGAGGTCTACAGCGAGGGGAGGAGGTCTACCTGAAACAGCGAGGGGAGGAGGTCTACCTGAAACAGGGAGGGGAGGTGGTAGTAGGTGAACTGGACCCTGCTGGCCCGCCGCCGTTCCTCTGGACTCAGACCGGAGGTCAGGGAGGACGGGAGCAGCACCGAGGCTAGGGCCTGACCTCTGACCCCTGACCCCTGACCCCGGGCACGACGGACCCCGGGCTGGGGGTGACCCAGGACACTCACCTATACGACACCACACACACACACACACACACACACCAAGGTTATTAGCACAGCCTGACCACGGACTAACGGGACATCAGTTGTGGAAAGTAACTAAGTACTTTTTACTTAAGTACAATTTTGAGGTATTTGTACTTTACTTGAGTATTTCCAAATTTCCAGTACTTTTGCTTCTACTCCACTACTTCTCAGAGCCAACATTTGTACTTTTACTCCACTACAATTATCTGAAAACTTTAGTTACTTTAGTTACTTTAGTTACTTACGATTTAAGTTTTGATTAGAAAAACATACATTATACAACAGGTCGTTTCGAGGAAGCAATCTGATTGGTTGAAACGGCCTTGTAGCCGTGGTTCAAACGAGCACCACTCCACACCTAATCAAAACGAATAATTAATTCGTTAACAGTCAATATGTCCAATAATGTCCCCATTAACAGTTAATATGTCCAATACTGTCCCCGTTAACAGTTAATATGTCCAATACTGTCCCCGTTAACAGTTAATAAGTCCAATACTGTCCCCGTTAACAGTTAATATGTCCAACACTGTCCCCGTTAACAGTTAATATTATTATGTCCAACACTGTCCCCGTTAACAGTTAATATGTCCAATACTGTCCTGTTAACAGTTAATATGTCCAATACTGTCCTGTTAACAGTCAATATGTCCAACACTGTCCCCGTTAACAGTCAATATGTCCAATACTGTCCCCGTTAACAAAGTGTTTGAACTCACCTGGACGTTGGTGGGGCTGATGACGTTGAAGCTCATCCCGGTGAATCTGCTCCAGTCCACCGTCCTGACCGCCAGGGTCAGCGAGGCCGAGGTCAGGACCTCCTCCCCCCCCTGTCCCCCCTCCTCCCCCCCTCGGACCACCAGCTTCAAGCCCAGCTCCTCCACCGCTTGGATCAGCCTATCGGGGGGCAGGGAGGACGGACGTCACTGTGACATCACCGTGACATCACCGTGAGATCGTGCGTGCGTGCGTGCGTGCGTGCGTGCGTGCGTGCGTGCGTGTGTGCGTGCGTGCGCGGCGCACCTATTAGCGGAGCCAGAGAGGCTGTGTGCGTCTCCCTCCATCAGGTTGCTGATGACGGTAATGGCGGCCTGACCCACCGCCTGGGACACTGTGGGACCTTCTAGCATCTTCTCCAGCCGTCCCACCACCGCCTCCACCTGAAATATATAAAATATAAGACCTCCGGCCTCCCCACCACCGCCTCCACCTGAAATATATAAGATATAAGACCTCCAGCCGTCCCACCACCGCCTCCACCTGAAATATATAAGATATAAGACCTCCGGCCGTCCCCACCACCGCCTCCACCTGAGTTGAGCTGAGTGGCGCTCTGATACTATCGACCTCACCTGGGAGGAGTTGAGCTGAGCGGCGCTCTGATACTATCGACCTCACCTGGGAGGAGTTGAGCTGAGCGACGCTCTGATACTATCAACCTCACCTGGGAGGAGTTGAGCTGAGTGACGCTCTGATACTATCGACCTCACCTGGGAGGAGTTGAGCTGAGCGACGCTCTGATACTATCGACCTCACCTGGGAGGAGTTGAGCTGAGCGACGCTCTGATACTATCGACCTCACCTGGGAGGAGTTGAGCTGAGCGACGCTCTGATACTATCGACCTCACCTGGGAGGAGTTGAGCTGAGCGACGCTCTGATACTATCGACCTCACCTGGGAGGAGTTGAGCTGAGCGGCGTTCCGAGTCTGACCGAGAAGATCCGCTGCTTCCTGTCGCCGCTCCTCCTCCGTAGGCACACCGTCTAGAAGTATCAGTGAACATCACGTAGGCTCACTGTCAATTATGCAAACTGCTAGAGATACACAACATTGAAAACGTGGAAGATATCCAATGTATTAATATGCAGGGTCAAAGGGTCAATACTATGCATACATACTGCACATGCATGCGTGCATGCATACATGCATACATACATACATACATACATACATACATACATACATACATACATACATACATACATACATACATACATACAGTTAGGTATGCGGTCTAGTCTAACTTGGACTCAGGGGGGTGGACGCCTCTGCCTTGCATAGTCCCCAGTGAATAGGCAGGTTGCGCTTCACTGGTAACCCTAGTTTGGAATTATTTTTAAATATATGAAGGTATTGTGGGCTGGGATTTTACAAAAAAGCCCCCCTTTTAAATACATACATACATACATTCCAGAAGTTGAAGCAGTTTTTAAGGACCCACTTTTAGGCCAGTGCAACAGAGCATGCTTTTGCCTTTTTTTAAACCCTACCCATTATTAACCAAATACATACATGCATACATGCATACATGCATACATGCATACATGCATACATGCATACATACATACATACATAGGTATGCGGTCTAGCTTAAACTTGGACTCAGGGGGGTGGACGCCTCTGCCTTGCATAGTCCCCAGTGAATAGGCAGTTGGCCCTTCACTGGTAACCCTATTTTGGACTCATTTTAAATATATGAAGGTATTGCGGGCAGGGATTTTTGCAAAAAAGCCCCCCCTTTTAAAATACATACACACATACATACCTACATACATACATTTCAGAAGTTTTAGCAGTTTTTAAGGACCCACTTTTAGGCCAGTGCACCAGAGCAAACTCTTGCCTTTTTTTAAACCCTACCCATTTTAACCAAATACATACATACATACATACATACATACATACATACGTACGTACATACCGGTGGCAGTAACAGGGCGGTGCAGTGTGGTCGTGACAGCAGGAGGATATGCGATGGAAACCTCGGTGCTGCCGGTGGAAGGTGGATCGACCTGGGCTCGAGGTGAACCGAACACGGCAAAGATCGGACTAGTAGTTGCGTTGGCTGTGGTGACAGTCGGTCCGGCTATGGCTGACGTTGGTCTCGCGGAGATGGCTGTGGCTGAAGTTGGTCTTGCGGAGCGGGCTGTGGCTGTAATTTGACTGGTGGAACTGCTCGTGGTTGTAGTTTGTCTGGTTGGCGATAGAGCTGGTCTGGTTGTGGTCAGAGTTGGTCTAGTAGAAGTGGTTGTGGTCAAAGTTGGTCTAGTAGAAGTGGTTGTGGTTGCCGTCAGGACCTGTGCAGAGGCATCGGTCCCTGACGCTGTAGACGGATCAAAGCCAGACTCTGTGGTTGGTCGGTCGGTGACTGAAGAAGCCTCTGTGATTGGTCGATCAGTGGCCAACGTGGTGTCGCTGCCGTCCGCGGGCGAAGTGACGTCGTCCGCGGGCGAAGTGACGTCGTCCGGCGCGGTGTCGGTGTACGACGTCGTGGTGTGGCGCCGGGCGGTAGAGACGGCGGCGGTAGCGAACGTGGCCGTCCCCTCCGTTCGCTCGGTCACGTTGCGTCGTGCGACCTCGCCGCGGCGCGTTGGCGTGCTGTCGGGAGGTGGTGTCGCGGTCGCACGAAGCGCTGCGTTTCCCGATGCGTTCGCACTGCTCTGTAGCACGCCGCCGGTGCTGCGAGCAGTCGGATCATACGACGTTGTCTCAGGGGGAGGAGACATCGTGGTGTGGTTTGTCTCAGAGGGAGGAGACATCGTGGTGTGGTTTGTCTCAGGGGGAGGAGACATCGTGGTGTGGTTTGTCTCAGAGGGAGGAGACATCGTGGTGTGGTTTGTCTCAGGGGGAGGAGACATCGTGGTGTGGTTTGTCTCAGAGGGAGGAGACATCGTGGTGTGGTTTGTCTCAGGGGGAGGAGACATCGTGGTGTGGTTTGTCTCAGAGGGGGGAGACATCGTGGTGTGGTTTGTCTCATGGGGAGACATCATGGTGTGGTTTGACTCAGAGGGAGGAGACATCATGGTGTGGTTTGTGTCAGGAGGAGACATCGTGGTGTGGTTTGTCTCAGAGGGAGGAGACATCGTGGTGTGGTTTGTCTCAGAAGGAGACATCATGGTGTGGTTTGTCTCAGAGGGAGGAGACATCGTGGTGTGGTTTGTCTCAGAGGGAGACATCGTGGTGTGGTTTGACTCAGAGGGAGACATCGTGGTGTGGTTTGACTCAGAGGGAGACATTGTGGTGTGGTTTGTCTCAGAGGGAGACATCGTGGTGTGGTTTGACTCAGAGGGAGACATCGTGGTGTGGTTTGTCTCAGAGGGAGACATCGTGGTGTGGTTTGTCTCAGGGGGAGGAGACATCGTGGTGTGGTTTGTCTCAGAGGGAGACATCGTGGTGTGGTTTGTCTCAGAGGGAGACATCGTGGTGTGGTTTGTCTCAGGGGGAGGAGACATCGTGGTGTGGTTTGACTCAGAGGGAGACATCGTGGTGTGGTTTGTCTCAGGGGGAGGAGACATCGTGGTGTGGTTTGTCTCAGAGGGGGGAGACATCGTGGTGTGGTTTGACTCAGAGGGGGGAGACATCGTGGTGTGGTTTGTCTCAGAGGGAGGAGACATCGTGGTGTGGTTTGTCTCAGAGGGAGGAGACATCGTGGTGTGGTTTGTCTCAGAGGGAGGAGACATCGTGGTGTGGTTTGTCTCAGAGGGAGGAGACATTGTGGTGTGGTTTGTCTCAGAGGGAGGAGACATCGTGGTGTGGTTTGTCTCAGGGGGAGGAGACATCGTGGTGTGGTTTGTCTCAGGGGACGTCGTTATCGCCGTCGGGTGGCGTTTCGCCGTACTTTTTGGATTCGGGCGGACGGTTGTCGTCGCACCAGGTCCGTGCGCGGTTGCGTTGTTATCGTCGGGGGGAGGAAATGCGGTCGTGGCGGTGACCGTCGCAGCGGCGGCTCCGCTAGCCGCCGCAGAAGTGTTCCGTTGGCCGTCCTCGACGACGTCATCGGTGGTTGAATTCGCTAGCGTTACCTCGGAGAGCGTTGTCGCGTCGTCTCCTAGGTCGACGGAGGAGGAGGAGGAGGAGGAGGAAGAGGCCGTGGTTAAATTCCCTCCCGTGGTCGGAGTGGAAGCGGGCGAGGCGGCCGTGTCTGGGGCGACGCGCCGAGTCGAGTTAACCACGCCCCCGGCGTGGCTGTCAGTGACGTTTGGGGGCGGGGGGGTGTCGGTGGCGTCAAAACGTGAGCCCGTGACAACGAGCGAAGTGGGCGGAGTCGGCCTGCTGAGCGCGGTGCTGCTGCCGTTGGATTGGCCCAAGGTGGTGGTGGTGAGGGGGGCAGTGGCGTGCGATTGGCCGAACGCGGTGGGGCCGGGAGGATTGGTGGAGGCAGGCTGCGGAGGCGGGGCCTCCGGACAGCCGTCGTCTGTCAGAAGGACGGCGAGGGTCTCGCTGTCGTTGCTACGGAGACACAGACGTAAACACGGTTCTGGTTCCACGGAAAAATCTGCCATTCATTTTTCCCAACAGTGATTTATGAAAATATTGATATAAATGTGTGTGTGTGTGTGTGTGTGTGTGTGTGTGTGTGTGTGTGTGTGTGTGTGTGTGTGTGTGTGTGTGTGTGTGTGTGTGTGTGTGTGTGTGTATGTGTGTGTGTGTGTGTGTGTGTGTGTGTGTGTGTGTGTGTGTGTATGTGTGTGTGTGTGTGTGTGTGTGTGTGTGTGTGTGTGTGTGTGTGTGTGTGTGTGTGTGTGTGTGCGTGTTCCACGGAACTGACCAGCTGAGAGGGGCGTGGTCTGGCGAGCAGAGGTCAGACAAGGTCAGGTCACTGGACACCCAGGTCAGGTTAGAGGTCAGGAGGTCACTGACCGACCCGGAGACTGGACCACACAGCACTGTGGGGGTGAGACAGGCAGGCAGGCAGGCAGACAGACAGGCAGGCAGGCAGGCAGGCAGACAGGCAGGCAGGCAGGCAGGCAGGCAGGCAGGCAGACAGGCAGGCAGGCAGGCAGACAGACAGACAGACAGACAGACAGACAGACAGACAGACAGACAGACAGACAGACAGACAGACAGACAGACAGACAGACAGACAGACAGACAGACAGACAGACAGACAGACAGACAGGTCAGCGCTCTTAGAACACATCCATCAAAGCTGTGTTCAGACACAAGTCAGGTGTCAGACACAAAGCAAGTGTTTTGAACGCAGCTCAGTGAGGCATTATGTCGACCCCGCCCGCCTGCTCACCTCCACCCCACCCCCTCCTGGTGCTGCGGCCATCTTGGATCCTAAACACAATATAAACAATCGGAGAGGGGCGGGGCCAAGAAAGGCCCTTATTCCGAGATCAGCTCTGTGGAGTGGGAAGGGGAGGGGCTACACACCCATGGGGGTGGGGGGAGGGGCTACATACCCATGGGGGAGGGGGGAGGGGCTACATACCCATGGGGCTGGGGGGAGGGGCTACATACCCATGGGGTAGGGGCTACATACCCATAGGGGTGGGGGGAGGGGCTACATACCCATAGGGGTGGGGGGGAGGGGCTACATACCCATGGGGGAGGGGCTACATACCCATAGGGGTGGGGGGGAGGGGCTACATACCCATAGGGGTGGGGGGGAGGGGCTACATACCCATAGGGGTGGGGGGAGGGGCTACATACCCATAGGGGTGGGGGGGGGGGGGCTACATACCCATAGGGGTGGGGGGAGGGGCTACATACCCATAGGGTTAAGGGGAGGGGCTACATACCCATAGGGGTGGGGCTACATACCCATAGGGGTGGGGGGTGGGGCTACATACCCATAGGGGTGGGGGGAGGGACTACATACCCATAGGGGTGGGGGGAGGGGCTACATACCCATAGGGGTGGGGGGAGGGGCTACATACCCATAGGGGTGGGGGGAGGGGCTACATACCCATAGGGGTGGGGGCTGCATTGAGTGCGATGCCGACGCCGTCCTCCAGGCTGAGCTGCAGACGTCTGGTCAGCAGGCAGACGTTCAGCGCTCCAAACATCTGGAGGACCACCATGCAGCTGGACCACCTATTGGACAGACATAATGAGGCCCACCATGCAGCTGGACAGACATAATGAGGCCCACCATGCAGCTGGACAGACATAATGAGGCCCAGCATGCAGCTGGACAGACATAATGAGGCCCACCATGCAGCTGGACAGACATAATGAGGCCCACCATGCAGCTGGACAGACATAATGAGGCCCACCATGCAGCTGGACAGACATAATGAGGCCCACCATGCAGCTGGACAGACATAATGAGGCCCACCATGCAGCTGGACAGACATAATGAGGCCCACCATGCAGCTGGACCACCTGCTGGACAGACATAATGAGGCCCACCATGCAGCTGGACAGACATAATGAGGCCCACCATGCAGCTGGACCACCTATTGGACAGACATAATGAGGCCCACCATGCAGCTGGACCACCTGCTGGACAGACATAATGAGGCCCACCATGCAGCTGGACAGACATAATGAGGCCCACCATGCAGATGGACCACCTGCTCGACAGACATAATGAGGCCCACCATGCAGCTGGACAGACATAATGAGGCCCACCATGCAGCTGGACAGACATAATTAGGCCCACCATGCAGCTGGACAGACATAATGAGGCCCACCATGCAGCTGGACCACCTGCTGGACAGACATAATGAGGCCCACCATGCAGCTGGACAGACATAATGAGGCCCACCATGCAGCTGGACCACCTGCTGGACAGACATAATGAGGCCCACCATGCAGCTGGACAGACATGGCCTGTCTGACCATAGAGTTCTGGGGGCGTGGTGCCTACCTGTCTGTCTTTCCTACCATAGTGTTCTGGGGGCGTGGTGCCTACCTGTCTGTCTCTCCTACCTGTCTGTCTCTCCTACCATAGAGTTATGGGGGCGTGGTGCCTACCTGTCTGTCTCTCCTACCTGTCTGTCTCTCCTACCTGTCTGTCTCTCCTACCATAGAGTTCTGGGGGCGTGGTGCCTACCTGTCGTCTGTCCCGTGACACTCCACGTGACAGCCCTGCAGAGACACAAAGTGTGAAGATGGTAAACGGTAAATAAACCAGTAAATAAACGAGTGACATACAGTAGATACATAGATTACATTACATAGATTGTAACGATGACACATCACCTGGTGGAGACCCCCCCCCCCCCCCACCCCCCACCCACACATTACCTGGTGGAGTCCCCACGTCTCTGAAGAGCTGTTGCAGTGTGACCTGGAAGTAGACAGACTAGCATCACTATCACTAAAACTAGACTAACACTGAAACATGTCAGATGACTGAAATGTGACTAAATTAAATTGAATTTCACTCAAAAGACTATATACGACTAAAACTCAACACTGTCTTCGGGCCCTTTCAAACAGGAAGCGATGGAGGAGACCTGTGGCTGATCCAGGCGACGCATCGCCTCCTGTTCATCGCTTCCCGTTTGAAAGGGGCCCTGAAGACTTAAAGTAACACAGCAGACTTACTGTGACATGGAGCCACATGGGGGCGCTGTGCTGAGCTCACACAGCTATGGAAACGGTGAGAAACATAGTCATCGTGAAATGCACGCAAAAAAAAATTGTAATGGTACTGGTAATGGTAATGGTAATGGTAATGGTAATGGTAATGGTAATGTTAATGTTAATGTTAATGTTAATGTTAATGGTAATGGTAATGGTAATATTAATATTAATAATATTATTATTAATATTATGTAGCCATTAATATTATTAATATTAATGTTAATATTAATATTAATATCAATAGTATGTAGGCATTCATCAGATGCTTTCAATACAGAAAGCATTCTTTCTGTATTGAAATACACTAATCAGCCCCGCGGACCCCCATTTGAAGAGATATGCCATGGACCCCCTCCCCATAAGAGAGGACTTTTACGGCTCTAGCAGTGATTCTCAACCCGTTTAATTTCAAGGACAACCCAAGTTTGACATGCATTGAATGGCATTTCTATCTCTGGGACCCCCAATTCATAATGTAAAATCAATGTTAATTGAAATGGAACAATAATTGTACACCCTCAGAGTTACAGACCCATAAGTTTGGAACAATAATTGGTTCCAAACTATCATTTAGCTGGGGACCACCGTACGTGTGTGTGTGTGTGTGTGTGTGTGTGTGTGCGTGCGTGCGTGTGTGTGTACTGTACCGTGCGCTGTGTGTGTGTGATGTTGGCAGAGCTGATGTTGACGCTCAGGGCGACAAAACGACCTTAAAAGGAGAGAGAGAACATTAACCCTTTATTAAGACCTGAGACCAGATTATACCAAAATGTCTTCCTAAACCCCTCTTCTAAAAAACACATGCTTTTATTTATGACCTCAAACAAGGAATCCCTGATGAATTAATTTACCTCAGGACGATTCTACAAATGTCTTCTAAATCACAACAGTTTTCTGAAAAACCTCATGTTTCTATGTCAGCGGTGATCAAAATATTTCATGTACGGAGCCCCAGAAATATCTGCATTTGGCCGCCGACCCCCTATCTGAAAATGTGTTGTTCCAGGGACACCCCCCACCCCCCCCGCCCCCCAGAAGCAAAGTTAAAAACGTTCACTCTGAAAGAATAATATATTCAAAGGTTTGCGCCACATTTTTGCGATTTTTCAAAAATAGCTCTATAGGGATCCATCTTTTCGTCACCGCTAAACCCCTTATCCCTAAACCCCTAAACCCCTTATCCCTAAACCCCCAAACCCCTTATCCATAAACTCCTTATCCCTAAACCCTTTATCCCTAAACCCCTTATCCCTAAACCCCTTATCCCTAAAACCCTTATCCCTAAACCTCTTATCCCAAAAAACCCTTATCCCTAAACCCCTTATCCCTAAACCTCTTATCCCTAAACCCTTTATCCCTAAACCCCTAAACCCCTTATCCCTAAACCCCTAAACCCCTTATCCCTAAACCCCTAAACCCCTTATCCCTAAACCCCTTATCCCTAAACCCCTAAACCCCTTATCCCTATACCCTTTATCCCTAAACCCCATATCCCTAAACCCCTTATCCCTAAACCCCTAAACCCCATATCCCTAAACCCCTTATCCCTAAACCCCTTATCCCTAAACCCCTTATCCCTAAACCCCTAAACCCCTTATCCCTAAACCCCATATCCCTAAACCCCTTATCCCTAAACCCCTTATCCCTTAACCCCTAAACCCCTTATCCCTAAACCCCATATCCCTAAACCCTTTATCCCTAAACCCCTTATCCCTAAACCCCTAAACCCCTTATCCCTAAACCCCATATCCCTAAACCCCTTATCCCTAAACCCCTTATCCCTTAACCCCTAAACCCCTTATCCCTAAACCCCATATCCCTAAACCCTTTATCCCTAAACCCCTTATCCCTAAACTTCTTTGCCTTTTTTTACTATTTTGAAAACCAGTTTTGAATAGTTCAACTAGCCAATCTACATTGACACGTTAATGATCTTGTAGACTGGCCATTTTAACTATTCAAAAATGTTTAGCAAAATAGTAAAAAAAAGCAAAGACGTTTAGGGATAAGGGGTTTAGCGGTGAGCCCTGCTCTACCCCTTGTGGTCACAGACAGACAGACAGACAGACAGACAGACAGACAGACAGACAGACAGACAGACAGACAGACAGACAGACAGACAGACAGACAGACAGACAGACAGACAGACAGACAGACAGACAGACAGGTCTTACCGGGGTGATTACAGGACGCGGTGCAGTGACAGAAAGGAAGCGCCGTTGACCCTGGAACAGGTCATACGCAAAGGTCAGAGGTCAAGGATATTATGCTATGTTGATGAATTGAATAGCCTACATATAGGACCATAATAGGACAATCAATCAATCAATCTCACCTGTCGCCGTGGCTAATCCGGGGGGCGTGGTTTGGTCCGTATGGTTGATCTGATAGGCTACGCTGGTGTTAAGGGGCGGAGTCGACCTGCTGGGTGTACCGGAGACTGGACTGGTGGCTGGCGATTGGTTGAACAGTGAGACCGCGGGACTGGTGGTGGCTGCAGGCGATTGGTTGAACAGTGAACTGGTGACTGCCGATTGGTTGTCGAGTGAGACGGTGAGTGCTGATTGGTTGAACAGTGACACAGTGACTGTTGATTGGTTGGAGAGTGTAGAACCGGTGACTGCCGATTGGTTGTTGAGTGAGACGGTGAGTGCCGATTGGTTGCTGCTGGCTGTGGAATGGTCATGGTGAGGTGGGGGAGTGGTGTTCATCATGAAAGCTGTAAAAATAGAAATAAAACATTTTACGACTCAACATTTTGCATAATGTAAATAAATGGTAAACGGTGCATTTATACAGCGCCTTTATCCACAGAGATGGTGCATTACACACACACACACACACACACACACACACACACACACACACACACACAGATGGTGGAGGAAACCATGCAAGGCACCAACCTGCACATCAGGAGCAATCAGGGGTTCAGAGTCTTGCTCAAGGACACTTTGACACTGACTCTGGGGGAGGAGCCCACAGGGATCGAACCGGGAACCTTACGGTTACCATCCGGCCACTCTACCCCCTGATCCACCGCCGCCCCCCTAGTGGCCACTCTACCCCTGATCCACACTCTGTGTAATCTGAAATGTGAAATCAGATTACACTCTGTGTAATCTAATGTGTAATCTAACGTGTAATCAGATTACACTGTGTGTAATCCCATGTGTAATCAGATTACACTGTGTGTGTAATCTGTGTCTAATGGGCGGGGTCTAATCTCACCACAGGACAGGGCGGGGTCCCTCTCTCGGGCGCGGCCGCTCGTCACGCCCCAGAGCCCCGAGTCCCAGCCAATCACGGAGCCGTCCTCGCAGGGGCCGTGGCCCGCCAGGTCCGCCCACATGCGGAACATGTAGAGCTCCACCTCTCCCGCGGCGGCCACGCCCCCACGGCAGCCCAGACGCAGGCTGCCCGCCGGAGGCATGGCCGCAGCGATGACCATCCTCTCCGCTACCAGCTCTCCGTCCACCTAGTGGGCAGAGAGGGAACAACACGACGTTTGTGTATAGACATGCTAACACGCTAATATGCTAACCGGAGCGAAGCGCCAGTCTTTTAGTGGCCTGTTGACTGATACCTGTCCATTTAAACTCTAGACGGGCCTGTTGACGGATACCTGTCCATTTAAACTCTAGACGGGCCTGTTGACTGATACCTGTCCATTTAAACTCTAGACGGGCCTGTTGACTGATACCTGTCCATTTAAACTCTAGACGGGCCTGTTGACTGATACCTGTCCATTTAAACTCTAGACGGGCCTGTTGACTGATACCTGTCCATTTAAACTCTATAGACGGGCCTGTTGACTGATACCTGTCCATTTAAACTCTAGACGGGCCTGTTGACTGATACCTGTCCATTTAATCTCTAGACGGGCCTGTTGACTGATACCTGTCCATTTAAACTCTAGACAGACCCCCTGTAATGTTCTATAATAATAATAATAATAATAATAATAATAATAATAATAATAATAATAATAAACTTTATTTGTATAGCACCTTTCATACATAAATGCAGCTCAAAGTGCTTCACAGGGCAGGACACAAAAATAAAAATAAAACTACAATAAAACACAAGTAGTTAAAATGATAGAACAATGGCAAAGAACAAAATTTAATATAAGAACATAAAATAAATAAAAACAAATAAAAACACCACATGCAGCAAATCAGTCAGGGCAGGGTAGGAACGTGCATAGTAAAACTCAAATAAAAGCAAGAGTGAAGAGGTGAGTCTTGAGTTGAGATTTAAAAATGTCTACAGAGGGTGCGTGTCTGAGCTCGAATGGAAGTTTATTCCAGGCCGTAGAAGCAAAAAGCTGCCTCACCATATTTTTTTGTGCACATTCTTTTAGGCACTTCAAGTAGGCCAGCATTGGAGGACCTGAGGGGGCGGTTAGGGACATATCTAGGTAGGCAGTCACGGAGGTACGTCGGTGCGAGACCATTGAGAGCTTTATAGACAAGTAAAATAATTTTAAAATCAATCCTAAAAACAACCGGAAGCCAGTGCAGTGATGCCAAAACTGGAGTAATATGTTCTCTCATCTTAGTTCTAGTTAAAACTCTAGCTGCTGCATTTTGGACAAGTTGTAATCTGTCAGTCGTTTTCTTAGGCAGTCCTGAAAAGAGTGCATTGCAGTAGTCAAGCCGAGAAAAAACAAAGGCGTGGATTAGCGTTTTTGCATCGTCCAAAGACAAATAGGCTCTGATTCGTGCAATATTTCTAAGGTGAAAAAAGGCAATCTTGGTAACATGATTAATGTGTGAATTAAAATTCAATTCAGAATCAATAATAACCCCCAGGTTCTTTACTGTACTGTACTTTCTACAGTCAGGTTGCCAAGTCTGCTTATTATTGATTCTTTCTGCTCGCTAGAACCGATTATGAGAACTTCTGTCTTATCCTATGGCAGTGTATGGGACTTCCCCTTAAGGTTTAGGTGTCTGCCCCGGGGGTGCGCTGCGGGTCGGGAGAGGGTTGCGGTTAGGTTTAGGTGTCTGCCCCGGGGGAGGTTAGGGTTAGGGTCAGGGAGGAGGTAGGTTGTCGTAGGCTGAGGGAACATAGAGCTGAGGGAACATAGGTACGGTCCCCCACTTAACATCAAGATAAAGCGCAGCCAATGAAGACAGAGTCGAAGGTGGAATTGACTGTTTACTTCACGACAAGGCGGTGAAAACTGCAAAAATAATAAAATAATACATTCAGAGTTTGTTCTTAATTGACAGCATTCCAATCATTTCACAACTAAATAAACCCAGGTAATTAACAAAATCATACACCCACTAGCTAAACCACATACACTCATCAGTGTTGATTAGTAGGATGACATACAGCTGAGGCTAGGCTAGGCTATGTTCTGCAGACAACAGTAAACATTGTCAAAAACGTTCCCAAATACAAAATAAACAACAATACCACAAAACTGTACAGAAAGTTAGCATTATCTAACATCAACTGCAACTTACAGCATTGCCTCTCAAAAGCTTCCACGTTGGTAGATGTTTTCTTTTCTCTGAACAGTGTGTGTTTACTCTCTAGTCTGCACTGCTGCATCAAAGGAAGTGACTCCCATTATCTACTGAGTTCTTCAAAATAAAAGCACATATACACCGGATGACAACAACCCACACTGGACTTAACCCACTCCGGTAAAACAGTAGAACAGGTTGACAGCTTCACATATCTTGGACTCACACTGGACAATAGACTTAGGTTTGATCAACACATTACATCTATCCAGTCACGCTTTGAGCAAAGACTCCATGTAATCCGTAAATTAAGATCATTATCTGTTGCTCCTCATCTTCTGCTATTATTGTACAAAAGCATTATTCAACCTGGTCTGTTGTACTGTTCTGCATGTTTCTACACCATACTGTCCATGCCTAAACTTTTCAGTATCACCCGTATTGCTTCCAAAATCATCGGACTTCCTACACCCACACTTTCTGATATGAACAATAAGGTAGGCTTACCATACGTCCTCTTTTGCCCGGACAAGTCCTCTTTTGGGGGGCTGTCCGGGAAGTCCGGGGGGGTTTTATAAATTCCTTCAAATGTCCGGGGATTTACACGTATCGCCTGTATATATAGGCGCGTTCGGAAATTGCGCACTGAGAACACTGTGCAATGCAAACTAACAGGCGAGTGCGCTCCGGTGCGGTATTTCCGAACGCGCCCATATCGCTACGCTCACAGACCATTCAGACCAATGTGTATTACAATGCACGTTCAATGGTTCGTAGTGGAAAAACACTGTGAGAGGTGGACTTTCAGCCCGAACCTCGGAATGTGTATTATTCATAACTCTGCATGCACTGCGCGCTGACAGCAATGTTCCCGACCGCAGAGCAGAAAAAGGCTGGCTGGCTGCTCGGCAGATAGACTGTTGTGCTCTCCGTGAGGAAAGCTTGAAATGCCACTATCTCATCATCATTGACATGCAGAAAAAGTAGGCTACTGTTTTCTTAGCTTTGTGACTGACCAATGAGAAGCAGATTGTATTGTCTGCAAAGGAACTATGTGTCTGTCACAAATAAAAGTTCTGTCCTGCAAGCCCATGTTATGTTGTCGTATATTGGACAATAATTTGTATACTATATCATGCTTGTTCATGACCAAATGGTACTCTGTGCTAAAGTCAATGTTGGAGTCTGTAAGTCTAGCTGAAGCCATCATGCATAGTGAAGTAGCCTGGCTCGGCTGGGTGTGATAGGAATTAGCATTCTATTGTTTAAACCAAGAGGCCAGTTGATTAAATCTGTATGCATTTCTATGCCACTGCCCACTGTTGGTATGTAAAATCAACCAACACCCAAACACCTCTGTTTGATGTTGGACTGCATATAATGTCTAGTAAAATACAATGTTAGGGAGTCTTGTTTGGGCAGGCTGACCGCACGGTCAGTCTGCTCTGTGCTCCCGCGGCCCATGAGCTGTGGGCCGTGGGAAGCTCTGCTGTTTTTGTTCTCGGTTGCAATAAATGGTCAATTCAACACTTCAGCTCATCTCTGCCTGCGTGTTTTTCCATCCGATCGTCTGATGCCATTGCCTGGTACTTTTCCTGGAGTTTGCTATTTAGAGAAGAATCACATTCAGCCTTTTTGTCTATTTTGTCTAAGTTTTAGTTAGTGTACTGAAGTATAAAATATACTTCAATGTCAACAACACAGACAAGGCAGCTGTGCGCGAGGTGAGTCCTGCAAATTAAATTGACCCAATATTATTTTGTACAACCTAGCAAAGCATAAGATAATGGTTTGGAGAATAGGCTGGTCTCTCTTTTTACAAGAGATAAGCCATTGCATACAGGTTCTTAAACTTTTTAATTTCAAGGACCCCCATAACTCTGAGAGTAAAACCAAATGGACCCATAAGAGTCCCATTTGATTCCATTTGTACAGTATCAGAGTTAAAAGTTATAAAAGGGTCAATTTGGTTCCATTTGTACTAGTACACTCTCAGAGTTACAGACCTGTAAGGGTCCATGATTTGGTTCCATTTGTACTAGTACACTCTCAGAGTTACAGACCTGTAAGGGTCCATGATTTGGTTCCATTTGTACACTCTCAGAGTTACAGACCTGTAAGGGTCCATGATTTGGTTCCATTTGTACACTCTCAGAGTTACAGACCTGTAAGGGTCCATGATTTGGTTCCATTTGTACACTCTCAGAGTTACAGACCTGTAAGGATCCATTTGGGTCCATGTGTTACACTCTCAGAGTTACAAACCCATAAGGGTCCATTTGGAACCCCCTCAAGGAACCATGAGGGTCCCTGGATCACACCTTTGAGAGCCACTGCTTTAAATAAATACATAACTAATATAGAGCATATTTGATCAAATTTAGGAGCCAAACGTTGACAAATTAATTTAATTCAAACAGAACCGCGCACGCACGACACATGCACGACGTGCACGCGCACGTGCACGCGCACATGTGTCCTCTTTTTGGTCATTCAGAATATGGTATGCCTACAATAAGGCCATCACACGACTAGCACTCTCGATATCAAATGACACACTGATCATCCCTCTGTATCGTTTCTTTAACCTCATGCCATCTGGACAGAAGATACAGAACCCTGCCATGGAAAAAGGTCCGTTTCAGTAGGAGTTTTGTCCCCTCAGCCATCGCGGCATTACACAAACTGCCCCG
The DNA here is from genome assembly GCF_964188405.1 of Protomyctophum parallelum. Lineage (NCBI taxonomy): Eukaryota > Metazoa > Chordata > Actinopteri > Myctophiformes > Myctophidae > Protomyctophum > Protomyctophum parallelum. The sequence continues at coordinate 12,617,236 of NC_139712.1, read as the reverse complement.
CCGATAGGATGGTTCTGTACACACACAGTGGGGAACTCATGTTTTTTTTTTCTTTGTATTGTCTTGGTGTTATGTGTGCTCTGTGTTGTTTTTGATGTGGGTGTTGAACAGATTGTGAAGACAAATATCCTTATGGGACAATAAAGATTATTATTATTATAAAGTAGTTGCAGGCTGAAAATGAAGGCCCGGCCCTACCTGGGCCCTCATCAAACCCTGTATACACTCAAGACACTGCCCCGCCCCCGCTGCCACCCTTAGATCTCCATATATGGGAGGGGAAAGGAACTGGTTGGAATAACGTGTTCCTTCCACGCGCTACGTCCAACCAGGGAAACTCTATGGGGGACTAGGTTGGTCTCCCCTTGTCCCCCATATATGGGGACTAGGTTGCTCTCCCCTTGTCCCCCATATATGGGGACTAGGTTGGTCTCCCCTTGTCCCCCATATATGGGGACTAGGTTGGTCTCCCCTTGTCCCCCATATATGGGGACTAGGTTGCTCTCCCCTTGTCCCCCATATATGGGGACTAGGTTAGTCTCCCCTTGTCCCCCATATATGGGGACTAGGTTGGTCTCCCCTTGTCCCCCATATATGGGGACTAGGTTGGTCTCCCCTTGTCCCCCATATATGGGGACTAGGTTGGTCTCCCCTTGTCCCCCATATATGGGGACTAGGTTGCTCTCCCCTTGTCCCCCATATATGCATGGGACTAGGTTGGTCTCCCCTTGTCCCCCATATATGGGGAATAGGTTGGTCTCCCCTTGTCCCCCATATATGGGGACTAGGTTGGTGGAGGGTGTGTAGAGCCCAGGATCACATTAGATAATTGACACAGGGGTGAAAAATGGGTTACAAAATCGTGGGATAAAAAATATATATAAAAAAAAGATCTCTATATGGAGCTGACCTGTTCAGACCTCATCAAACCCTGTACGCTCCATACATGGTCAGACCAGTGTTGTTTTTGGCAGCAAATTTCTATTTTAGTTTAGTCATAGTCTTTGGACTGAAACTTCATTTAGTTTTAGTCACATTTTAGTCACCTGGAAATGTCTTAGTGTTAGTCTAGTTTTAGTCGACTAAATGTCATAAGATTTTAGTCGACTAAATCTACAGTTGATTTAGTCGACTAAAATGTATTTTGGCGGGTCTTGATGCCGTCGTAATGAGTGTTTTTACACTCGCTCTACTTGTAGATCTGCTATTTTCAGCATTGAACCAAGTGTAAAATGACTTATACTGGATCTCTTGTCCACTAGTCCCCTCCTAACATTTTAGTCTAGTTTTTATTCGTCAACGAAATTGTCAGTATATTTAGTCTTAGTTTTAGTCATCGCAGCTTAGTTTTAATTTAGTTTCCATTTGTTTTTGTCAGTGAAAATAGGTCGTCTTAGTTTTAGTCGACGTAAACAACACTGGGTCAGACCTCATCAAACCCTGTACTGTGCTCCATATATGGTCAGACCTCATCAAACCCTGTACTGTGCTCCATATATGGTCAGACCTCATCAAACCCTGTACTGTGCTCCATATATGGTCAGACCTCATCAAACCCTGTACTGTGCTCCATACATGGCCCTCTTGTACCTCCAGACTGAAGGAGTTCCCCAGCACGTCTCTCCTCAGGCAGATGGCGTGCCAGTCCCTCGGAGAGAGAGAGAGTGGGAAGCGGTGTCGCACGCCCAGCAGCCAGCCGTACAGCGCTCCCCGGTGGCCCTCCAGGCCCAGGTCGGGGCGTGGCGCGTGGGCGGAGCTATAGTGGAACGCCACCCAGCGGGCGCCCGGCGTCATCACGCGCACCTGGAGCGGACACGGGCGAAAACATCGATTCGGTCGTTTAGTCATTGTTTTAGTCATTGGAATAAATAAAAAGTTTGACATATTTTTGTCATCTGAAATGTTTTAGTTTTAGTCGACTAAATATCATGAGATTTGAGTCGACATTTGCAAGATTAAACTACGAAATCTGAACAGTCGGAAATCAGCAAGATTTTACTAAGAAATCTCCCTGACATTTAGTTCTACTGGATCTCTTCTCCACTAGTCCCTACCTGACATTTAGTTCTACTGGATCTCTTCTCCACTAGTCCCTCCCTGACATTTAGTTCTACTGGATCTCTTCTCCACTAGTCCCTCCCTGACATTAGTTCTACTGGATCTCTTCTCCACTAGTCCCTCCCTGACATTTAGTTCTACTGGATCTCTTCTCCACTAGTCCCTCCCTGACATTAGTTCTACTGGATCTCTTCTCCACTAGTCCCTCCCTGACATTTAGTTCTACTGGATCTCTTCTCCACTAGTCCCTCCCTGACATTTAGTTCTACTGGATCTCTTCTCCACTATAGTCCCTCCCTGACATTTAGTTCTACTGGATCTTTCGGTGTTTTAAACATTATGTTATGCTCTAGCTATTGGAGAATAGCAGATCGACAAGCTCATAGCTCAAGCTCATAGAGCTTGTAGGTCTGCTATTTTTTTAATGTTGTGAAAATGCGGCACAAATCTTTGAATATATATTATTTCAGAGCGAATGTTTTCAAATCAAGTCTTTGCTTCCGAGGGGTTCCTGGAACTACATCTTTTCAGATGGGGGTCGGCGGGCCAAATACATATACTTTTTGGGGTCCTTGACACGAAATATACTGATATAGAAACATGGGTGTTTCAGAAAACTGACATTTTTTTCAATTTCGACGTCCCCATTCTGAACGGGAACCCATTTTGGTGTTTAGCATCATGTTATGCTTTAGCTATTGAAAAATAGCAGATCTACAAGCTCATACGAGCTTGTAGGTCTGCTATTTTTTAAATCGAAGAGCGACTGACATAGAAACATAGCTTTTTCAGAAAACTGTCAGGATGTAGAAGACATTTTTTAGAATCTGATCTCAGGTCAGGATGGTAAACTGTCAGGATGTAGAAGGCATTTTTTAGAATCTGATCTCAGGTCAGAATGGTAAACTGTCAGGATGTAGAAGACATTTTTTTTAATCTGATCTCAGGTCAGAATGGAAAACTGTCAGGATGTAGAAGACATTTTTTAGAATCTGATCTCAGGTCAGAATGGGTCGACACTGACCTGCACGCATGCCGTCATCCTCAGCAGAACGGGTATGTTGGCGCCGCCCTGCAGGGTCCAGTGGTCCGAGCAGCCGCGGAGCACCGCCTTGGTGTCGCCCAGGAAGTAGCCGCGAGCTGAGGAAACAAAACAGGAAGTAGCCGCAAACTGAGGAAACAAAACAGGAAGTAGCCGCGAGCTGAGGAAACTAAACAGGAAGTAGCCGCAAGCTGAGGAAACAAAACAGGAAGTAGCCGCAAGCTGAGGAAACAACACAGGAAGTAGCCGCGAGCTGAGGAAACTAAACAGGAAGTAGCCGCGAGCCGAGGAAACAACACAGGAAGTAGCCGCGAGCTGAGGAAACAAAACAGGAAGTAGCCGCGAGCTGAGGAAACAACACAGGAAGTAGCCGTGAGCTGAGGAAACAACACAGGAAGTAGCCGCGAGCTGAGGAAACAAAACATCTAGCAAAGTCTAGACCAGAGCGGACTCGCCATTTGAGTCGAACCCATTACCTGTGGGGGGAGGGGCAAGCAGCGCCACCAGCCATAGGAGCAGCGAACCATGATGCGGCCATCTTTGTAGTTCCTCTACGTAAAAGCAACGCATCCTCCTGCCATGAAAAGAAAAAAAGACGTTATGTCACGTCATGTCATCGCATCGCAGGTGATGTCATTAATTAGTGTTGTTCCGTCTGAAATATAGAATTATGTGTGTGTGTGTGTGTGTGTGTGTGTGTGTGTGTGTGTGTGTGTGTGTGTGTGTGTGTGTGTGTGTGTGTGTGTGTGTGTGTGTGTGTGAGAGCGTGCATTTGCACGTGTGTGTGCAGGATGCAACCATCAAACAGAGCTACTGTGTGGAGAGACATTTTTCCAGTTTGAAAATTATGTTGTTAGAATGCCGCGCACATGCACACGCACACGCACGCGCGCACACACACACACACACACACACACACACACACACACACACACACACACACACACACACACACACACACACACACACAGAGACACAGACACAGACACAGACACAGACACAGACACAGACACACACACACACACACACACACTGTGCTGTTTTGGTAGTAGCCTACAGTATATTTCCTCTTATGGTTTGTGTTACAGGCAACTTACGGAAGTCTTTTCACCTGTGCGCGTGTGTGTATGCGTGTGTGTGTGTGTGTGTGTGTGTGTGTGTGTGTGTGCGTGTGTGTGTGTGCGTGTGTGTGTGTGTGTGTGTGCGCGTTACGGAGGTGTGTTCAGCGCCGGTAAAGT